>NC_090936.1:845387290-845690321 GCF_040938575.1 Ambystoma mexicanum
GTCTTGGTCATTTAATTTGTCTAGTTAAAAACAACATTTTATTTAATTGTGTTTCTACACATTCTACAAAGTATTATTTAGAAGGATTGTTTTGGAGTTTGACTGTTATAGGTTGTATAAAAATGTGTTGGTCATTTTACTTGTTTGCTTTGTACAGTACTCTGTGCTATTGATTTGTGAAATCTATGAAAGTGACCTTTTTGTGAACTTTTGACATTCTGATTCCAGAACTCACAGTGTGCAGATCTTCTGTGTTTGGCTATTGGAAGATCTATTCATTCTTTGGAGCAGCTGAAGGTCAGTGATTGTGTTTTTAAATATTTTGTATGTATGGTATGAATTGTTGTTTATATAAAACATATGAAGTATGTTTAGGTTTGTAATTTAGCACAGTTTATAGATAATACTTGGAAAGTAGGGTTTTCCAAATGTTATTGCAGTGCATTCTGAAGAGTGTTCAAACAGTAGTACATCATATGCTATGGTTATGTGTGAGAAACATATATTTCTCATTAAAGGTTCTTGCTCACAGTTTTGTTTAAGGATGTATTTGAAAATTTGCTAATAATGTGGGTTTGGGAATTTTCGGTTTTATCTTTGTATTTGTTAAATTATTCTGTTGATTATATTTAAGAAATATGTGATTAGAAGTCTTAGATGTTTTTTTAGGGAAGAAAAAATAGGGCTTTTGTGTTGCATTATGTTCTTTAGGTATCCACAGTTTGCTCACTAAGAATATATGTGAAACCTAGTGTAGCATTTCTGCCACAGATTTCAAAGTACATTGCATCACTGTATTGCATTGAAAACACCCGGGTACCATAATGGGTACCAAATTAGTTCAACGTGTGTACTAGTCAGAATAGAATCTTGGTAATAGTTCATAAACAATAAACAACAACCACATTTGGTATTTTCACAATCTGATTGTAAATGCTATGCTTTGGAAGGGCAGGGACCCACTTGGGTACGATAATATGTGATGACATACTGTTACACAATGCACAGACATAGGAAGAAGTGAAGCTAATGGGGGTGCATAGTAAACCCTACCATAAACCAAGCAGCTTAACTCTACCCTTGACAAATTCTGCAGCTGTGTGTGTGCTTCATAGTTGGATATCAAGTTGTTTCCTGTGACCCTATATTAGTGACTTTCTAATGTGCCAGAATTGTGCAAGTGTTTGAATGTGAGTTTAAATTTGAGAAGTCTTATGATAGAGTGCACTTGATCAATTCTAACTTGGTTATGATGTTGGAAAATGTTCTTTTACTTATTTGGTGAGATTTCTGGATTCTGGCAGCTTACTGGGAAAGTTAATCACCACTGGTAACTTTCCTTTGAACATTTATTTAATGGCTACAGTATGGCAGGTACTAAAAGAATCTTTTGGCCTTTGAGGTGAAATGCACCAGTTAAATGGTTTCTGAGAAATTGTGATGGAAAGTGAAGGAGGTGAATTCACAGTGGCATTTCAACTTTTCTGCAGTATTCCATCAAACATACTTGCCTCTTTTTATATAGGTATAAGCTTGCAAATCCCATGTTTTATGCATATCTTTCACTTCACATGTGCTTGTGTTATCATGAATTGTTAGGTTGTGAACAAAATGGTTACTGTGGTGTTGGGGACGGACCCCCAGGTATGCCAGAGGAAGCTGGAAGTCTGCAGACTTGGGGGGTCCAACACCCTCCCCCAGGATACAAAGAGGACTTAGTCAATGGCAAGTTCAAACTGTGGTTTATTACAGACAAAACCAACAGGGATCAGCACAGGAAAGAGAAATATTCATGCACATCTTGCAGGCCGGTTTTACTTCCCAATGGCCTCAGCACTTCATCACAATGTGGGCCCCTCTCCAGAAAACCTATCATGCCAAGTGATTGGGTATTGAGTATTCCATTACATATATAGGACATTATAGATGTTTTTTTTGTTTTTTGAATGATCTTATGTACTGTTAGGGAAAATTCTCCAAAATGGCTAATTTCCCTTACCTACGGAGTCCTTCAGCAGCTTTGCTGGATTTATAGGATTTATTTTTTTCACCTGGTAAGAGTGTGAGCCTTTTTTTCCCACTCTTACATGTGTTTTGCTGTGTGTTTAACATTTTTTTGTGTTCATAGACTGCGGAGCTTCACCTACTCCACAGGCATTATCGTTTTACTGTGTGTTACACAGCACCTTCAGTGCATTGACACAGGGTTGTCTCTTAGACTTCCCAACTCAGACTCCATTTTCTGGGGCTGACTACTGTCTCCCAGAACATGTAAAATTGCCATTGACTTTATTAGTCTCTTAAAATCCACAGACATTGTACAAACTATCTTACATAGAGTACTGGAAAGGGTTAATACTTATCCCTTTTTGTCTGTTTCTCTTGGAGCATTGTTTTGCTCCCTTTTCATTAAGACTTGGCTGGTGGCAGTTGTAACTACCCTATTTTTCGTACCGTGGTTATCTTAAATAACCTTGGTATTGTTTTAGGCTATCTTGGTAGCCTCGAACTTAAATCTGTTGGACCCTATTTGTTTTAATTTGGTTCCAGCTGGTTTTATTCACCATTTGTTTTTGTAAAAGTCTTTCTCGTGTTTTTCTCTGAGTGCCATACCAGGTTTGGTTCCTTTGTTCGCCATCCTCTCGTGGGCTTCTGCACAGAAGCCCTCCTTAGATGCCTGAAAGGCTGGGCGGCAGGATGTGAGGGAGAGGTTTTAGGACCCCTGCCATGGGTTCCCTTGGTAACCCAAGTTGCATTCCTGTATGATTGGCTAGGTGCCTGTCCCTCCAGGACAGCCACCCTGCTGTGTGATTGACAGCCAGGCTGTGTGAATGGGGGAAGCATAAAAAGCAAGTGTCTGATGCTGAAAAAGCAGAGTCACCACTGGAATGAGAGAACCGAAGAGGAGCTGACAGAAGAGGACCCCTACCACGAATGAACCGCCTGGTGAAGCCCTGCTGCAGGTCCGAATCTTCAGACTCCAACGACAGATAAGATATACCAGGAATCTTCTTCCCCTGAACTGGTGGGACCAACCAGTTCACCCAAACTGCAAGCCAGGCCTCCCTCCTTTGGTCTAATTTGCTGTACAGAGCTACAATGAACCGGATAGCCAGAAAGGTCGGACCCTGCTTGGGTCTTAAGGAGTGCACCTTTTATTTGTTGCTCTGCTCTGCTGCTGGTTTCTTTCCAGGGCAGTGCAGGACCCTCCAGTCTTCCTACTTCATGTCAGTCCGACAGTCACTTCAGGTACCATGAGCCTGCAGGACCGGCCAGGAAGGTCCGCCTCAGCTACAGCTTCTTCTCCATTTTATGGTACTGTTCAAATCCGGTTTTTCATTTCATCCAGCTGCAGTGAAAGTGCGTGAAACCTTTTGCCAATCCGAGGGCTTGTCCATCTCTATTCTTTAAACTAACTTTTCTGCTGACCAACTCCGACTGGAACTCTGGGCAAAGACTTAACCGCAAACTACCCTGAACTGTGTGATCTTGAGCAAAAGACTTTTGTCCTATTGACTTTGGCCCTAAGCCCTTTTGATCTGATTCCCTCGCTGTAGTTCCTTTTTGTAGATTGCCCAGCTTACTTACGTGTTGGTACTGCTCAATTTTTGTCTCACTTTGTCTTTCCCTCCCTTTTAAATTATTGAGTGCCATTTTGCTCACACTTCATTTTGAGCTAAACTTGTCCAGAATCTATTGGGAGTGGTGTAGTGTATTAAGAGTGTGATTTTGCAACGGCTTTACTTTAATGAAATGTTTTATAACTGACGTGTAAATTAATGTATATTCTTTTATTCAGAAACCTTGAGTCAGTGTTTATTTGTATCATAATAATTTCTGTCCTTGGTGTAACTATTGATACTGCTCGCTTGAAATTGAGATAAGTCTGGCTGCTCAGCCATCGCTACAACTTTACGGGGTAGTACAGGCTTGTACCAAAGGTACATTTGTAATGTCACTTGTAGTCTTAATTGTGTGTGGTGTTCCCAAAGGGTACTGCATGTAGTACTGCATATAAGTCTGCCTGACATATACGCTGTAATATAAGTCACATTGTATTGCTAAAAAATTGTTGTTACAATTTGAATTCAATTAAACAAATACAATTTATAGATGTTATTCTACTGGCCCTCACATGTCAGGTGGCTGGGTTGTTCCATCCCCAAGTCACTAACTATAACATTGTTGCAGTGTTATGGACTTACCATTGGTGTTTGCCCATTGCTACCCACCGCCAAGGCACTAAACTGTGATTGGCTAAAGCTGACGTCCCGCGCACGTGATCTGCGAAGGTTCTCAGCTCACTGTGAAAGTGATGAGAATGATTATGTGCTTGTATTGTAACTTGTGTGCACCACCTTGCCTTATGAGAGTGTTCTCCTGACCGAAACAACACTTGTTGCATACTGCTGCATACTTGTTGCAGTCTGTGTCTGGAGGCATGGGACCGGCTCTCCTTTCCCACTGCTGACCGCTGTGCATTGTCTGCTTCAGCCCCATCACGTGTTAAGAGACCACGAATATGAGCTGTGCAGCTCTGAATTATAAGGATTTATTCAGATTTTCTGCAGCTGGTCCTTTTGTTGTCTGGGGATTGGAATGTCATCCGTATCTCTTGCCCATGGATATCTCACTCTCTGTCCATCCTAAATCAGTTCAGCTTGTCTCTTGCTCAGCGGCCTTAGCCCTGTTGTACATTCCCTAAACCTTACAATGTGGTTTCTACAGTGTCCATTCTGTACTACATTTCCATAGGTTAGTCACACTTGGCTCTGTCAGGCCCCAGAGGTGCTCTTACAGTTCCATAGGGTTATTTGCTTGTAAGCATATGCAAGCTCTGCTCGGGATCTCTTGTGCCTTGCAGTTTCTGCGTTGCTGTGTTTGGCTAATGGCAAAAATACTAAACACAATGACAGTATGTATTTGTATCTGTACTCTAACTATAGAACAGTACGCTCATGTTCTTCATGTATTTGAGTGCATGTTTGTGTCCCGAAGTGCAGATGGCATGTGTGCTTCATGTCTAACGCTGATATGTCGGGGTTTCTCTAATGACGTCAGCAACATGGCTTCTTGGAACGTAATCCAAACTGTCCGTTCAGGTGTCTCAAATCATAGCCTGTAGCTCTTCATCCATGCATGAATAGATCTGTATGTCCCTTGGTTGGTATGGCTGGCTGAGGGATACCTCTTAACTTAGTTGTCAATCATGGGTCCATTGGGAATTTGTCAAAATTAGAATGGGTCATTGCAGTGTTTTCTGGCCTTCTTCCTTATCAGGAATTTAGTTGGAAGGGGATGGTGGCAGGCTTCCCTAACCCTCTTCAGTGGTGTATAAGATTTGCTCACTTTTCATGCGGGCTTAGCATCCCAAAATGTACTGTGCCAACCACAGACATGTCACAACCTGACAAACTCAGGTTCCATCCAGTGAAATTCTACTTTGCTCATCGTATTTACGCTATATGAGCTGCGCAACACCATCACACACTAAGAGCAGAGCTCTACATTGGACATTTTCTTATACGGCAGCACTTGCACTCTAATCTAATTGGTGCCTTATATAGCCCAGCTGTGTACAGTTTCCTCACCAACAATATATGGGAAATTAAGTCTAACATTTTGGTCACAGATTTGAAAGTAGATCAGATCACTGCATTGTATGTACAACAGTTTGGGTACTGTAAGAGTAGATATAGCATTTTACTGAATATGTTGGCATTTTATGGTGTTTTATTGCAAATGTAGTGGCATTTTATTTGTTGTTGTTGTTGCCAGCAGTAATATGGCACACACATATATATTTTTGTGTTGCCAGTATAACATGTGAATATGTTGTTGGTGGCATGCAAGGTACAGAATGTATAACACAGCCAGGCCCAGCTTGAAGCTGCAGATGATGAAATGCATACATAGAAGCATAGTGCTGCCAGGCAAAACAATGAAGTGCACCATTTTTGTTTTGGATACCTCATGCATGAAAACTACATTAGAATATACATAACTGACTAACTTAATTAACATTTACTAAACACTAATTCTAACTTCCCTAACATTATAATGTAGTCTCATGTGCAAAATGAGGTGAACATACATATTTTGGTAGCACTGCTATAATTCGTTTTCAAATGCACACTGCCATTTTTTTTCTCTCTTTCTGTGTTAGTTTGCAGAAAGCAGAGGGGAAGAGGCAGCAGGAAATACAATTTAAACAGTTGCTTAGAGAGCAAGGATCTCATTGTTATAAAAATAAAGGGTGGTGCTGAAAACATGCTTTTAACCTGATTGGAGGAAAGTGTCTGAAGATATGCCACGTCAAAATGGAAATGATCCGAGTTTTGCTAATGGCAAAAACTGCAGAGGGGAGTTAGTTGAGACTGGTATGCGAAGACAGACGGAGTTCCGAGGGTTCATTGGCTTGAGATAATTATCTTGCGGTGCTCCCCAAACAAGATTACAGAAGTCGTTCGTGCTGACTCAGCATGTCTTTGTGAGGCAAGTGAAACAAGGTTGCGTGGGGGACTTCAAAGAAACACTTTTGGTAAGGAGATATGTACAAGTGAGGTCACTGTGTAATGTTGCATGCATGAGTGAGCTGTAGTACAGTGTAGACAGGATAGGAAATCCCTGCATCTTTATTTTGTCATGTTCATCATGTGGGAAAATTAACCCATGTTTTAAAAGGCTTGTTTGTTCTGTTTCTCTTGTATTCCAGATGATGATGCAATGTATTCATGTTAAGAACTAATGATTGTGAATTGTATTTGTATATAATATAATGAGAATATATAAAAACAAATGGGATTTTGATGTCATCTTTGCATCTGTGAACTTATTTCTATACATATAAAGTATAACTATACAGGGGAGATTCATTTTTTTCAGTAATGCATTTGTCAATATACCACTGCAGATGAAACAACAATCCAAAAGAAGCTAATAATATTCAGTGATAAAGCAGTTTAGTGCATGTGTGTGTGGCTTATTGCATGATGATGGGAGGTAATCTGAGATGATATATAGATTACTGGATGTGCATGAGCCAGTAATACTTTATGATATAGATCACTAGATGTAAATAAGCCAGCGATACCGGCCACAAACTATAGGTGGCGCTCTATATAAAATTGTTGGGTTTCTATCACGTGCATAGGTCCAAGGCTCTCTATAGACCACTGGGAGGTACTCTAATAAAAAGGGAGGTTTTATTTTTATGATGGGGTTATAATATAGGGGAAAAAACTATGCTCACCACTAAATACTGCAAACAATATATCACTAGATTCTCCAATATAAGATAACAAGGTATGGTCACTAAAATAATATGAGGCCAAACCCAATCTAAATACAAGGCTAACTTTCCACCAAACTACCGCTCATATTTTGACGGTAAGAAAATACCGCCAAACCCCAAATTTACCCCAATAAGACAAAATATCTTACAGTAATATAATGTTCAGCACTATTGCATGCACATTAGTCCACCCTGTGTGGTAGACAAAACACAATTTTGGTAGTAATTTATAAATAAACAGAAACCATATCTGGCACTTTTACAATTTGCTTGGAAATGTGCTTTGGAAGGGCAGGATCCCACTTAGGTTCCATGCTATGTGATGAAATATGTTGTTACACAATGCTCAGACATAGGAAGATGTAAAATGAATGGGTATGCATAGCAATTACTATCATCAGACAAGCAGCATACCTATACACTTGAAAAATATTGCAGCTGTGTTCTGTACTTCAAAATTGGATGTCACGCTCCTCCCTGTGACCCTCATATTAGTAACTCCCTTTGTGTCAGATTTGTGGAAGTGTTTGAATGTGGCCTTGAATATGACAAGTCTTATGATGGAGTGCAACTGATCAATGCTAACGTGGGAATGATGTTGGCAAATGTTATTGTCCTTAGTTCTGATAATTCATGGATTTTGCCACTTTACATGGAAAGTTAATTTCAACTGGTCAGTTTCCAGTGAACATGTCTTCTCTTGCTAAGTGGTTTGGGAATTGTACTCTGAGGTTATGGCTATAGCATGCTATATACTGCTAATGTTGTTTGGTATTTCAACCAAAATGCAGTAGATACATGGTTTCTGAGAAATTGTGAAGCAAAGTGAAGGAGGTGAATTTACAGGGGCTTAGGCATCACAGTCTGAATTTTAGCTTTTCTGCAGTAATCCATCAAATAGTCTTGCCTCTTTTTATAGAGGTATGACATTGCAAATTCCATGGTTTATGCATATCTTTCACTTCATATGTGCATGCTTTATCATGAATTGTTAGGTTGTGAAAGAAATGGTTACGGTGGTGTATAAGACTAGCTCACTTTTTATTCAGGCTTTTCACTAAACACCTGTAATGTGCCAAGCACAAATATGTTACAACCTGACAAACTTAGTGCCCACCCAGTGAAACATCTATTGTTCTCATGTTATGTATGCTATTTGAGCAGCACAATACCATCCCAAATTATTTCAGCACTCAGAGCAGAGTTCTACATGGGGCATTTTCTGACAGTGCAGCAATTGCTCTCTGATCTATTTGTTGTATTATATATCTCAGCTATGCTCAATTTCCTCACCAAAAATATATGTGAAATGGAGTCTAGAATTTCATTGACAGATTAGAAAGTATGTTGCATCACTGTATTGCATCTAGAACACTATGGGTAGTATAATGTTAAGCACCCTGGCATGCATACAAACCCAACCATCTCTGAGATCTATGGTTGTCTATTGATCTTTCATTCTTGGAAATGTGGGGCAAAAATTGATGTTAGCATGTGTTCAATGTTAAATTGTAGTCTAATTACCCATAGGGTTTGAAAGCAGTTTCTTCCCCAGTTCTGGTGCATCAACAATACCTGCTAAACCAAATGAATATCCTCACTTGAAGAAGCATTTCATGTTTACCCCATTAATGACCACATCAAAATGTTGTACCATGGATCTGGCATTACACAGCAATTGCTGCATTGTTTAAAAATGCCTCAAATAATGCTCTGCTCTGAGTGCTGGAATGATATGGGATGGTGGTGTGCAGCTCATTTATCATAAATAATATGGGGAAAGTAGACTTTCAATAGGTGAGCACTGAGTTTGTCAGTTGGTGATGTATGTGTGATTGGTACAGTATCTTTTTGGGATAGTCATTTTGAATGAAAAGTGAACTGATCTTATGGGCCATAGTCAACATTTCTTTCACAACTTAAGAATACATTTTAAAGCATGAGCATGTGAACTAAAAGATATGCACACATGATGTGATTTTCAACACCATATGATATATGATATGATATGATATGGCATTTATAACGTGCCTATACACAAGTGTTTCAAGGAGTGACAAGGCAGGGGGGGAACAGAGGGAGGACAAAAAAACAGCGATTTTACTAGGCCTAGTGACATTCAGATCATGCAAGTGCAGGGGAACGGGGAGGAGAGAAGTGCTGGAGGGGGAGTGGGAGTTGAGACAAGTGCAGGACAAAGGAACAGGAAACAAGTAGTGGAGCCAACGCGTGGCAAGTGCAGGTGTTCGGAAGTGCAGACAAGTGTCTAGTAAGTGTGGGAGAGGGGACTGTAGGGTTAAAGATACAGGCCAGAAGTGCAGGGGGAGCCAAGAGGCAGTGCAGGTTTGCAGCTGGACAGGCAAGGACATGGGCATGAATTAAGAGGTTGGCCAGGTGACCAGTGCAATATCAGACAGGAGATCAGCAGGGGAGAGGAAGAGAGAAGGCATCAGCAAAGGGGAAGGTATTGAGGCTAAAGTTTCAGAGAGGCTGGGAGGCTGTTCCAGAGGGAGGCCCCAGTCCTGTTCGGGATTGGTTGTAGAGGGCAGAGAGTAGAGGCAGACAGCTTTAAAAAGAGGCTGTTGCAGTGGTCAAGCCTAGAGAGAACCAGAGCTCTGGAGACAGTGAGCTTCTGGGGGAAAGAGAGGAAAGGAAGAATACCTCTGAGGAGGTGCAGCTGGTAGTTTGACTTCTTAGAGACATCAGAGATGTGAGGAGAGAAGGAGAGTGTGGAATAAAAGATGATCCCAAGGTTCTTAGCCTCACACGTGGGAGCAGGAAGAGGGCCAAGGGAGTAGTTTCCCTCTCTAAGGACTTAGCATTAATGTACTTTGCTTAAGTCTTGGCTCAGCTAGTACTAGAAATCAGGTACTGAAGCCTTTCACTGAAATTCAGCAGTTAGCTGAACAGTACCTGACAGCACAGACATTTTGAAAACCAACTTAATTGATACATATTATCCAAATTGGTCTCTATAGTTGGAGGATCTTTGTTTATATGAAGTAGCACAACACTACTCATATCGAAATATTGAAGCAAACAGTGACAGAGCACGGTTTAAAGTACATGGATTTACTGGTTGTCTATGATATGATATTTTATTTGGATTGCGCTCATACAAAAGTGTTTCAGAGCGCAACAAGGCAAGGGAGGGGAACAGTGGCGAACACAACAACAATTTTACCAGGCCCAGTGACATTAAGAATGCGCAAGTGCATGGGGAAGGAAAAGGGGGAAAGTGTATGGAAGGGGAGAGTGGAGAGTGCGCGGCAGAGGAGAAACAGATAAATAAAAATAAATAGATAAATCATTGAGGCAATAAACAGTGGTAGTGCAGCCAGAAAGTGGCAATTGCTGTGTTTAGGGCAGCAGACTGGGTAAGTCTGATAAGTGCAGAAAAAGAAGAAATAGGGTGTGGGGGACTGTATGGGTACAGATACAGACCCCAGTGCGAGTGGTGGCCAGGAGGCAGTGCAAGAGGGTGGCAGGGTACCTGGGCCCAGGGGTCAGAGTGTGGCCTGGTGCACAGTGCCAAGAGAACAGATCAGCAATGGAGAAGGGGAGGGAAGGCAGAAGCAAAGAGGAGAGTCTTGAGGTGCTGCTGTAACCAGAGATGGTTTTCCTCAAATTTTAGAGTGGCAGGGAGGCTATTCCAGAGGGAGGCCTCATCCAAGGACAGAGATCTACCCCCTGCTTATTTCTTTGAAAAACGACTGACACTGAGGGAGTTAGAGGTAGAGGAGCGAATAGCTCACGAGGGACGGTATTTGTGGAGGGATAGCTGAAGATATTTTGGACCCAGACCCCAGTAAGCATTGTGGACAATGCAGAGGGTTTTGAATGTAATGCGTGCATCCACTGGGAGCCAATGGAGAGATTTCAGAGCTGGAGTGATACGATCCCAGGGCTTGAGGCCAAGGATAAGTCTTGCAGTCCTGTTCTGGATTAGTTGCAGATGGTGGAGAGTAGAGGCAGGTAGATTTAGAAAGAGGCTGTTAGAATAGTCCAACTTAGAGAGAACCAGAGCTTGGGAGACAGTGAGCTTCAGGGGAAAGGAGAGGAAAGGCAGAGTACCTCTGAGGAGGTGCAGTAGGAAGTTTGACTTTTTAGAGACCTCAGAGATGTGGGCAGAGAAGGAAAGTGTGGAGTCAAAGATGACCTTGAGGTTCTTAGCCTCGCAGGTAGGGGTAGGAGGAGGGGCAAGGGAGGCTGGCCAGAGAGTGAGGGGAAAGGATGGTGAAGGTGTGCCGATGAGAAGTGTAAGAGGATTCAATTCAACACTACAGCTAAGTCAACGCCTAGTCTATAATACTGAATGAAAACCCTTATTGATATATCTTTATGTCCAGTTCATGCGTTCTGGATGACTACCCCTATATAACACCCCTCTCTTGGAATCCTCCTGACCCCACTGAGCCAAGAAGTAGTTCTGTTTTGCAAGTTAAAAGGTTTAATTAATAGTTTAAACAATAGGTATATATATCACACTTTAGAATAAATTAATAATTGAATAGCACACTTAATCTGATATGATAAAGATTAACAACAGAGTATCTGGCACTAGCACACTTTTTGATAATCACTAAGGAGTTGACATGAAATGGATAAGATAGCAACAATACTTTTATGGTTTCAAATGGATGCAATGTGGAATGAAATGCAGTAAAGAAAATAACTTAATAGGATTTCAGCAAAAACAATGTAATCACTTTCTTGTACAATTCACCCCCCCTTTTATGCAATGCAAGGAAATGGAAGGAAGGCACACAATTCTCAGAAATGCAATTCAAATGTAATTCAGTTCACCCAGCAACTTAGACTACAGAAGTTGAAAACACAGGCAAAATGCTTTGATATGTGCTGGCAATGGAGTGAAAATATGTTAAAATGCTTTTAATTTCCTCTAGAGATTCAGGGTGAGTGGTATCTAGTTAATATTAGTCCAGGCTCACTCTTGCCATGATTCAGGAGTAATTGGTAGGTTAATCGAATTTTTGGCAAATGGAAGGCAAGAAGCTTCTGTTTTCACACGTGGAGAAATTTGCAAATCGCGGCAAAATTCGCGAATGCGCTGGGCGCTATTACAGAAGAACTACAAGGGCTATCAATATCACAAACGGTCGCGGAGATATGAGCGATTAAATAAAGGTCGTTTTTCAGATTGAAAATTTTAAAGTTCACAAAGACAAGTGCAGCTTGCAACTAGCAAATGACAAGTGACAGCTTTACACATGACAGGTAACAGTTAGGAGGCAGTTCTACTTAGATTAAAATAGCTTGGATTATATTATCTTAACTAAGAGATTGGTTCTGCACAGTTTTCTAGGTACTCACACTATATTCTTGAGTGAAATGGGCCTCGCCATGGATCTGGTCAGGTTTTAAACTGGACTCTGGTCTCTGCACTTCACAGTGATCTGGGTCAGCTCTCTCTGGTTCTGCTAACAGGTCAGCTCTACTCTGCTGGTCTGGTCTGGGTCTCTGAAGGTTGATGGAGGTAAAGTATGGATTTTCCCGGCAGAGCTTCCAGCTGCAAATGGATTTGAAGGTCCCTATCTGTCCTGTCTCTCTGCTTTTATGTGTTTTTAAAATGGGTGTGTGTGAGCAGCATCACTAGCCAGCCCCTCTCCACTTATCATTGGCCAAGCTTTCATTTCTCCCCTTATTGGGGGAGCTAAGTTGTGTCAGAGTGATGTCATTTTACAGCCTGCAGAAAGTCCACTCCTCCTGTCAACTTGCACACAAATCTAGATTTGAACCAAATACATATTTGCAGAGGTACATATTGTTTTAAAATCATATGCACCCATCATGCATTACAGGAGGTATACCCTGTCCAAATCTGCTCTTCCTGGGGGCTTGCATTCAGAAATAGCAATATTTTGCACTTTTTAACTGGTTTGCAATACCGGACATTACCCCAAATTTAAACACATGTGCGCAAGGAGTATGGACATTAGTTGATGAAGTGTCAGATTTTTCACATGCACACATTTTGAGTAATATCCTCTTTTCCGCTAAAACCCCCCTGAACATGCCACCGGTTCTAAAAACCTCTTAAAATGTGGGCAGAAAAATCACAAGAATTATGGTATCATTTATAAAATTTTCACATGTCCGTACTATGAGTTATTCATCTTTTTAGAGTTATGTTCTGGCCC
Organism: Ambystoma mexicanum; assembly: GCF_040938575.1. Taxonomy (NCBI): domain Eukaryota; kingdom Metazoa; phylum Chordata; class Amphibia; order Caudata; family Ambystomatidae; genus Ambystoma; species Ambystoma mexicanum. The sequence continues at coordinate 845,400,746 of NC_090936.1, forward strand.
CAAAGGGGTGTGGTTTTCCTCCAGCACAAGGTTGAATTTCTGGTTTTTCCAGTTCTGCCAAGCCAGCTTGCTCTCACAGGCAGTGCCCCTCCCCTTTGCTTCAGGAGGAAGCTACTTTTACGACATCTGCAATAAACCATCTGCCTGAGTCAGGAGAGGGCTTTGTTCAGAGCTCCTGTATTCTGTGGGGCTCCCCTTAATTCAATTATCAGAGAGATGGCATATCCTTAGTGTAGCCAGCAAAAGGCAGGTAGGCCTGGGAACACAGCTGTGACTCAAGTTTCACTCCTGATGGGGGTAGTTGCCAGGCAGAATTCAGTTCCTTAAGCCAGGTTTCAGATAAAATGTCACTTTTTGTTACCCAGTTTTCTGCATTCAAATAAAACTAAACATTTTTACATATGCAGCTAGAATGCTGATTCTAAGTTTAAAACTATGACATTTAAACAATTGCAACCTATGTGACACTCAAAAGTAGGTCACTCAGTCAATTTGAACATTTAGATTTTTTAGTGTCTTTCAGTCCACATTTACTTAAACTGCTGAAATCCACAGCTCAGCCAGTCTTGTTATAAACCTTCAAGTCACTTCAGAATATAACCTTACATTGGATCCACCTCTCAGTAAGTCTTTCTTTGGCTTGCTTTGGGTTCATTTATTCAGTTTTCTACAAAATCTGGTGGTTTTAAAACGCCGGCTTTTGGATAGTGGTGAGTACTGGTACTGCACCCCTTTTTGGGATTTAAGAAAATGAATTCCCAACAGTCATGGGTTTGCTTTTGGCAATCAGCATTGCCACTCCCAATGGTTTCAGACTACTGTGTGGGTAGTCCAATGGTGGTTTTAGGCAGCGTCCTTCTGTGCCCATAACATCGGCAAAAATGAGTGACAGCCTATTCTTCATGCATTTCCCTGTGCATTTTCTGGGAAGCTCTGGCCATCATGATGTTTTCCATGTCAGTACTGCACAGTTTTTGAGGTATGGCTCGGATGCATGGGTAAATACATCCCACAGAAGGATCTCTGTCTTGCTGACATTCAGACAATTCTTCAATTTGTCTAGTGAGACATGAGAAGCCAAGTCTCATTAACCACATGACACTTCACACCAACCTCCTGAAACTGTCTTGCCAAACAGATATAATAATTTCAAAAACATTTGCATGAGTTTCATAAAAATGCTCAGAGATTTAATCAGTAAAAACATATAAGAGAAAGTAAAGTTCAGTGTGAGTGGCTGACACGTTTCATGAGCCATGAGCCAAAAAAGAAAATGAACTGTAGACAGATAATGTATGAGATAATGTGTGAGAGAAAAGAAAACATTCTGTAAGCACTGTGCATGGACAGCCAATTTCAAATATTTACACAGAGAAATTATATTATATATATTATATATACACATTCAGAACCACTAAGATATATGGATATGATGATCTCAATAACTGGTCATTCAGATATCTTACTTATTATATATCCGGCTCACCCTGGGTGAGACTGAGTTAACCACTGGAGCTCTAAAGAACTGGCAGTACATGAAATGCATATCTCAAATGCTAAATGCAGCATTAAGCTGCAAAAGAATGCTAGTCGTCTGGGGTAACATAATTAGAGAGGGTGTAGGCGTACCTTGAGATCTAGACTCTGGTACAACGTGTATCAGGGGGAGTCCTCAGGGAGTGGAGGGAATGCGTTCAGGCTGGAGCCAAAGTGTCTGTAAGAAGAGGGGTGGAACCATTGAGAAACATGTGTACGAGTACAAAGAGAGTTGGGTACAGGTGTACCCTAAATAACTGAGATGGGGAGAGACTGGAATTAGGTGCACTCACTGTAGCTATGTAGCTCCTAAACACCTGTGGTGTTTGTAGTCGAATCTCATCAAAATACAAGAGGAATCAAAGAGAATGCCCTTGTTATGCTGGCTGTAGAGTGGAATATTACAAATCCCAAAAGATTCCTAGGGGCCTAAGGGTCTACCTGCGACACACCCTGTGCAGTGAAAATAAACAGTTTGTGGAAAAATTGGTTCAGATTCTGAATAAATGCTCCCTAGATCTGATATTATTGACAATAGGAGAACTCTCAAAATATCTGACATCAATAGACACAGAAATAATCACCCCTAAGACTAAATTGAGTGAGTTTAAAACATCTGAAGAACTCTCTGAACTTCTAATAGACATCAACTCGAAACTAACAGGATACAAGTCAGAAATCGAACAAAGAAAGCTCAGGAAGTTTAAAAGAGATACTTTTACTATTTGAATGAGATTGTATATACCTGGCAAGAGTACTATCATCATCACAATCAGACTAAGAGCAAGTCCAACCATCCAAACACAACAAATCCTGGTAGTGACAGCAGCAACAGTAGTATTGGTAATCCAATTCAACCAGAGGAAAGATGTCAACCTACGGAAAAGAGAAGCAGAGGCACTGAATTGGAAAACTCCATACCACGTAGCCCAGTGGAAACACCAACGACAACTAGCCCCGGCGCAACAGGTTTTTTTTTTGGAACACAAGACAAACCAAAAAAAAACGAGGAGAGGGAAAAGGAGTACAGAAAAGAAAAAAGCAAGTGATTAAAAATCTGGTTGACAACATTTCCAGCAAGAACTTTACAAGTGGCCAACTGGACATATTGAATCAGAGACTATCCTGTGCACCAACCAGCAACACAACACTATTTGAAGAGAAGGTCTATCTGCACAGACTGTTAAGGAAACTTAGGGCCTCATTACACAGAAGGCGGTAAGGGTTAACGGTCACCGGTAATGGTACCGGTGACAGTTAACCCTTACCGCCTTACTACGAGGTCCCTTTGCGGGTAGGTACTTTAACGCCTGCTGTTTAGCAGGCGGTAAAAACCAACCCGCAAAGGGACCAGGGTGCTTATTACGGTACCGCAATTTGCGGCACCGTAATTAGCGCCTTCCCCATTCCCATAGAGCCCTATGGGGCAAAAATGGGAATGGGGAAGGGCAATGGGGGAAGGGGGAATTACCGCCCCACCAACCTTGGAATAGGGCGGTAATTCCCCTTTCCACCAAGGCGGTGCCGGTATTTTACCGGCATGGACCAAGGTGCTAATAGCACCTTGGTCCTCCGCCTACCGTGTAATGAGGCCCTTAGACTCAAAATTTTCTTTGAAACAGAAGTGGACATGGAATCTACTGTCTCAGGTAATGAGACATTGGAATTCCACCCTAAAAGTAATTTTGACCCCTACATACAGAACGTAATGCTTAACTTGTTTGAAAAGACAGTCTTCTCTGACTTAGAAAGAATTAATTTTCAGAAAACAACACCACTTAATGTGAAGGACTGTCAACTGGATCATATTGATACACTAGCTAAAGACGAGGATCTCACCATTAAGTCCCCAGACAAGGGTGGAGCTATTGTAGTCATGGACACGAAGGTCTACACAAAGAAGTGTCTTCAACTGTTGAATGAGGAAATATCCTATATCAAACTAGACAGTGAACCCATACACAGGATTAAGTTGCTTATTGAGAGAACTATTGAAGAAGCTCTGGATCAGAACTGGGTTAATGAGAAAATAAGTGCATTTTTGATAAACCAACATCACATCACTCCAGTCTTCTACAGTCTGCCTAAGATTCATAAGAACTACACTAACCCTCCACTAAGACCTATAGTGTCTGGGTCAGATACTATATTTTACCCCTTGGCAATATACATTGACAGATCACTGCAACCATTGGTCCAGGAGATCCCCACATGCCTTAGAGACATGAGAGACTTCCTGAACTGCATCAAAGACATCACAGCTCTAAGCACAGAATGTATTCTCTTCAGCATGGACGTGTGCAGTCTGTACACGTCTATCCCACACGAGGAACGTATTAGAGCAGTAGAATGGCTGCTCTCCAACTCATCAGCCACAAGGAACAATTCCAACCTGATTGTGAAACTCCTTGATCTGATACTGTACAACAGATACTTCAGGTTTCAAGGTAAATACTATTTATAAGACACAGGAACATCCATGTGCTATGCAATGGCCCCTGCCTATGCAAACACATTCATGTATAGATTTGAGCATCAATACCTATTGGACCACCCAGAATGGTCCTGCAGGATACTAATCTGGAAACGCTACATAGACAATATCTTCGGTATTTGGTGTGGCACGCGAGATGAACTTGATTCCTTCTTCAACTATTTAAACTCAGTAAACAGAAGTATCAAATGCACTATGGACATTGGAGCACCATTGCTACACTTTCTAGATGTGAGTCTAGAAATTTAAGACAGCCAGATTGTCACCACTGTATACCATAAACCAACAGATGTGATAACTTGTTAAATTTCCACCCAAAATCGATTTTAAGAAGTCTTTCATTCAGCCAATTTTAAGATTAAAACGCATCATCTAGGATCCAACGGGACTAGACAAAGAATGCTCCAAACTGATGGATACATTTGAAACAAGGGGTTACCCTGATTCGGTTCTCACAGAAGTTAAACAAAAATCAGATCGGATCAGTCAGGATCATCTCTTAACCACAAGGAACAACAACAAGGACACGACAAGGACACACTTCAAGTATATATGTCCATATATATATATGTCCAACTATTCGAGGCAGAGCTTTCAAGTGCATAAAACCATTAGAAAACACTGGAGTATTTTACAGAATGACCCCATACTACACAAGTTATTTCCAAAAGCACCTATGATGGCCTTTAGACGTGGCCGCAACCTTAGAGACACACTTGTTAGAGCGGAGAGACCCCCTAAAGACAAACAAATGCTATTGAAAATGAAAAAGATTGGGACATTCCCCTGTTTATGTTGTACCCATTGCAACCATGTGGTGAAAGGAGACACGGTCTCACATCCCCAGACAGGGAAGCAAACTAAACTTAGAGATTATGCAACTTGCTTGTCTATAGGAGTCATCTATGTCATCAAGTGCCCCTGCGGTAAACTGTACGTGGGACAAACTACGAGACCTATAAAGGAAAGACTAACTGAGCACAAATCAGACATCAGATGTAAGAACATCAAGTCACCACTTGCAAGGCACTTCTGTGAAAATAACCACACTGTTACCCAATTCAAATTTCCGGTCCTGGAGGTTGTCAAAAACCATACAGAGGTGGTAACTACCAAGTAATCTTATCCCGGAGAGAAAAATATTGGATACACCACTTGGATACACTACTCCCGAGAGGCTTAAATGAAGAATTCTCACTCAAATGTTTTCCAATCGCCTGTACACCCTAGACAGACTTCTTCCACACCCGGTTGTCATAATCAATGGCACTCTAAAATGCTACCTCGGTTGTTATGATCCATTACACTGCTTTGACATAAGTATTAGACACTCCCCACATACAGGTGGCCCTCCATGCTGTTATTACATGACTTTGTCTAAATCATATGCAAGCATTAAATGTATCTGTCTCACTTCAGGTTTTAAGCCCTGTGTTAATGTGCACCTAAAAGTGTTTACCTGTGATATGTTTCCCTCTATAATTGTACAAAATATGTATTTGTTACATTAGATTTATGTCTAAGTTCTATTGATGATTGTGTGTTTATATTCAGTACAGAGAATCTGTAAATTCTAAACCACTAGGAACACGGAATAGGCATCTCCCTCTATAACTGGTCTAGACTAGCCTTTAAATATTTTCCCTGCCTAGGCTTGTGTTTTACTCGCTTGCCTTTCTCCAGATCCACTGCTGGTTTTCAGTTATATTATTTGGTCATCTATTATTGCTAGATCACACCATAATGGGTTCTCTATATGACCCCCATGGAAACAGTTTGCATTCTCTGCCCGCGCTATAGTACATTTGTGATGTCATCTTTCATGTCCTGGGTGTTAGTCTTAGCAATGCACATAGGTGGCGCGAGCTATGGTTGCTTAGCTTACCATAATTAGCGAATGTCAAGTAATTTTCGGTTTTACTGTGAACCATAACGTCCCTTTAACAAATTTTTTTTTTCTGAATATACATATATATATATATATATATATATATATATATGGCAGTGAACAAAAACAAAGGGGCTACACATGTGATATCATCAGTGATGTCATCAATGACATTTGTGATGCCATCTTTCATGTCCTGGGTGTTAGTGTTAGCAGTGCACAGTGGTGCGGCAGGTATGGTTACTTCACCTACCATAACTGGCGAATTTCAGGGGTTTTTCGGTTTTACTTTGAAACATAATGGCACGTTTGTAAAGTTTTTTTAGTGAATTGCACAGGTTTTTAGTAGTGCAACTTAACCATAACGTCCCCATTAACAAAGTTTTTTTGAGTGAATTTTACGTGTTTTTAGTAGGTAAATTTAAGTATAACGTCATTTTAATAAAAAAACGTTGTACTGAATGTCACAGATTTTCAGTAGGGCAAGGTAACCATAATGTCCATTTAGCAAGGTTCTTTTGCTAAACAGTATACACCTTGTGAAGATTGCCACATGACAATATGCTGGCGAACAGCACGGTGACGTGTCCCAGAATCAGTACACACTTAACACGCAAATCCATGCCTCGTGGACAGTGTGGAAATAGATTTTATATTGATGTAGGAAAGCCACCTTCAACATTTCCCATACACAGCGCCAACACATATTGGTATGCAGCGATTACCAATGCACTACACATTATATATCTGAAGCAAAAGTTCTACTTATCTGAAAATGACATCGGCTAAAGCCATCTCTCCTCCCCAAGAAACAGCAGCACTGCTGTAATGAAGAAGCATGAGAAACAGTGCCGCTACCTTGCAAATAACAAACGCACAACATTTTTTGGCGTACATCTACCGACCCATATTACCGTTTGTTGCTTCTTTGCTCATTGCCGTTCGTAAATTGCCTTATTACCTGCCGTACTAAAAAATAAAGCCACCCGTAAACAAAGTAAATATTCCGTTAATAGCGACCGTTCACAGTGTAAATCATTTTTTTTTAAAAAGTGCATACACTCCAAGTACATCATATTTCTCAGTAAAATACATAGACGCAATAATCTTTGCAAGTAATTGTCTATATGTGCAAAGCAGTAACGTGTGCTACTAAAAAGTAGGATTACTGGTTATAATCCAGGGCGGCTTTGGCGGGTCGGATTACAAAACAAAATCCTTTTTCAAGATGGCCACCATAGAAAGGGAAGGCGATTGTTTCCTACATAGCCCCTCTTCCCTTTCCATGGTAGGCTGCAAAAAGTACAAGTACGTGACGTGAACCAGAACCGGTAAATAAACAAACAGCGAAGTACAACGTAATAACTTACATTTTGAAATAATAGACTGGATTGTAAAAGAAAACGTTAACATTTTTGAGTTCGTAAAGTAGGTTTATTTAACAACAAACTGTCAGAGACCATCGGAGTAATCCCATTTTCAATGCAATGACAACAATGGTTCTAAGGGCGTCATTGCAAATGTTAAAGATGAGGAACATGTTGGTTTTTTCCCATACAGAAATTATGGGTTCTTGGTTAAAGCAGCCGCTTTGTTTCCACAGTGATTTCCAAGAAGGCACCATGACCTTCGGCCTACAGCACCATAAATGATGTGATGTTGCTCCGAATAGTGAGTTCAGCGTACGGGCAAAGCAGGCTTAGGGTGTCTTCCCACATAATTGTTATGGACAGGCAACTGCTCACAAGCAGTTATATTTGCCATCCGAAAAAGCCCTCACTCGGCATCTGGAAACCATGTCACGGAAAGTACGACAAGATGTACCTGGGCGGAAAACGTAATAGAAAATAAGTGTCAACCAACCTCTAGCAAAAAAGGTCAAAAAAGACACAAACAATTTACAAAGTAATACACAAATGTAAGTGGTCAAACATGACATTTAGTGAAATGTTACTATTGACCATTTGTAACTATAGTAACAGGCTACAAACGCTGAGATTCTGCATGCGTCTAAGATAAAAAAAATGGCAACTACACAGGAAGACTATAATTCAGTTATGAAGGTAAAATGAATGGACAATTTTAAAAAATTACATCTCGTGATTTCAAACAAGACCAAAAGAACATGCAAAGTGATACACAAAGCTATGTGGGCAAACATAACATTTCAAACAAGAAATATTAACGCTAAAAAAGGATGAGTGTAGTCATACCGTACAAATGCGGAACCTGTGCACTCTGCATTATTACAGGAAAAATATAGAAAGATAATACTTCAGTTATATTGTCACAATTAGATTTTTGGTAATGTAAAATTAAAACACGGTTTGCTGTAGAGTGGTCAAAAGTAAACTTACATAATATTTACTGCCTATGTTCTTTTGTGCAAGTCAGACACCAATGTATAAGCACTGAAGAATCTTCGTGGACTGATATTGCATGTGCCTTACAAACTTTTTAAAACATGACCTTATCAATTGCTGTTTCTTTCGACCCTTTCATTCCTTGAATTTCTTCTAAGGTTTCCCTTTCGCTCAAAGTCAAAAAACAATTGCCCCTTATACATTCACTCGGATGCGTGGGCCTATTGAGCGTCCAACCAAAAAAGCAACTCATGTGACCTTCACTCAGAAGGCAAATACATTCTTACTTTGCAAGAACATATTGAAATCCAATTATGAGAACCGCTTCTCCCATACACCTCCAGAATCGCTGTTTCCAGCAAACAGTGCAGATGCTGGCCTTAGTTTTCAAAACTTAGGACGCCAGTCTGATGGCAATATTATTCCAAAAACATTTTAACCCACACACACTAATTGGTAGTGGTACAGTGAGCACGAACTTCCATTTAAACGTATGACTTTGGTGACAAGAAAACTCCACTTTTTCAGTGTGTGCTCCCACATCCCATCCCAGCCTCCTTAAAGGTCACTTTCTGAAATAGTATTACATAAGTGTGACAAGTGCAATGCTGTCTTGTTTTGTATGTGTTTCTGGCAATGTCCGCGTCCACCAAAACATGAATATAAGATGGCAGGGGCACCGAAGAAAGCAGACGTACTTCACGCTGTTCCACAACCAATCAGGGAAAGCGTCACATGTCAGCGGGCACAAACTTTTTCCCCCATTCAGTCTAAGGGGAAAACAGACGTTCTGAGAACCCCCCTTATAACTTCCCACCCCCGGACCAAACATCACCAAACTTTCCAAAGAAATTCAGAGTGTCCGATATACTTTTTTTGCAAAGTTTGGTGAGGATTCGTCCAAGGGGAGCACAGTTATAAGGCACCCAAAAAGTGCACTTCCTATGGAAACAGCAACTTCACCATAACTACACAGCCACTAACGTGGCTGTCTAATATGCTGCAGTGGTTGTGGGCAGGGCCTAGAGATTTGGATGTATGTCCATAGATATTTGAATGTATGGGTGTACATTGGCTTATAACTCCACTGCTTATAAGGTCGTTCTTGGGTGCATGGCCATGGCCTTTGGCCATGCACCCAAGACTGTACACCCTCCCCAGAACCATCTGACTGCTAAGCAATACTATGGGTGTATGCATTGCTGTAATATGATGTGGTGGTTCAGGCCAGGGCCTAGAGTTTTAGGAGTATGGCGTACGGCCTACGGCCTGCAGCCATGCACCCAAAACTCTACATCCTGCCCACAACCGCACTATAAAATCCATGTTGTCTTATAACTTTAGTGCTTATAACTTTGTTCTTGGGTGCCAGCCATGCACCAAAGACTCTACGTCCTGGCCACAACCACCACAGCATATCGCACCCATTGTGGCTTGTAACTTCAATGGCCTTCGTCCATGAACCCAAGAGTCTAAGTCCTGCCACAACCACCACAGCATATCCGACCCATTCTTGCTTGTAACTTCACTACATATAAATATGGTCTTGGCCCTCCCCACAACCTGATTGATGTTTAATAGTACGGGTGTATCTATAGCTGTGATATGCTGCAGTGGTTGTGGCCAGAGGCTAGCGTCTTGGGTGTAAGGGCATATGTATGTGAATGTATGGGTGTCCAGTATATCAAACCCATTGTAGCTTATAACTGCAGTGCTTATAACTGTGTTTTCGAGTGACTGGCCTTCAGCCATGCACCCAAGACTCTACATACTGTCCACAACTACCGCAGCATATTGCACCCATAGTTCCTTATTCATTCTCTACGTACAAATTTGATCTTGTGTACATGGCCTTTGGCCATGCATCCAAGACTCTAGGCCCTTCCCACAAACACCTGATCAATATGAGAGACTACGGGTGTAGCTATAGCTGTGATATGCTGTGGTGGATGTGGCCAGGGCCTAGCGTCTTGGGAGTACGGCGTACGGCCTACAGCCATGCACCCAAGACTCTAGGCCCTGGCCACAACCACCGCAGCATATCACACCCATGGGGGTGTATAAATTAGAAGCACACCCATACAAACAAAAATAGTAACTACAGCATGTACTCAATTGTAATGTTCGCTAACACCACGCGTATCCTTAGAACAGTTTGAAGTTACCTGCGCACAGCACGGACGGAAGTACTATCCTTATTAGACCCCTCATTTTCAGTACTTACAAACATTCTGGACAAGGCGGGCATGGCGAATACATCATTAACACCTGCCGCCCAAACAAGTACAGTATTTCACCCATCTCTTACTCTCTGAACCTCCCGAAGCATTGTAGGAGACAAAAACAGTTTCCGAAACAGCATTTCGCATGGCAAATACATCATTAACACCTGCCGCCCAAACAAGTACGGTATTTCACCCATCTCTTACTCTCTGAATCTCCCCTAGCACTGTAGGAGAGCAAAACAGTTTCCGAAACAGCATTTCGCCTCTGGTGGCAAACCGCGCTGTAGTCGGATCCAAGATGTCGGGCGCATCCACACATTCGGATGCACATCATGGCTCACTGCAGCCAATCGGCGAAGACGTTGCATGTCCGCGGTCATGACGCCACCCCCTGGCCAATCGGTATCTTGTCCGCGGAGCGAACTGGGAAGTGTGACCGCGTAGCGGACATAGATATCACTCATTTTTTTAGACATATTTTTGGGTCCTTTTAAAGGAAACTTCTGGACGGATTGTCACCAAATTTACAAAAGCACGCTTTTGGGACCAAGCCCCTGCCCCTGCTGTAAATTTGGTGAAACTCTGTCCAGCGGTTTGACCTGTAGGCTTGCGCAAAGTTTTTCCCCCATTCAGTCTATGGGAAAAAAAGACGTTTTGAGACCCCCCATAACTTTTGCCCCCCTGCACCAAACATCACCGAACTTTGCAAAAAAAATTGAGAGTGACCCATATAATTTTTTTTGCAAAGTTTGGTGAGAATTCGTCCAGGGGGAGCGGAGTTATAGGCCGCCCAAAAAGTGTTCTTCCTATGGAAACAGCAACTTAACCATAACGACACAGCCACTACCGTTGCTGTGTAATGTATATATTGGGCCTCATTACGACCCAGGCGGTAAGTTACCGCCTGGGCCGTGACTTTACCACCATGGCGTAAACTACGTTTACGCCATGGTGGTTGGCGGACTTACCGCCCCATTCCGAGTTTGGCGGGGCGGTAAGTCCCCAATCCCCATTTACCCTTCCCCATTCCCATTTTTGCCCCATAGGGCATAATGGGAGTGGGGAAGGTGTTAATTACGCCACCGTAAATTACGGTGGCGTAATTAACTCCATGGTCCCTTAGCGCCATGGATTTTAACACCTGCTAAAAGCAGGTGTTAAATCCACCATGGCGCTAAGGGACCTCGTACTCAGGCGGTAAGGGTCGGCGCTGTTTACGGCGCCGTAAACCCCTTACCGCCTGCGTTGTAATGAGGCCCATTGTCTCTAACTTCCCTGAAACCGCCTTTCTCTGTGTAAATATTTGACATTGGATGTCCATGCACAATGCTTACAGATTTTTTTTTTCTCTCCTACATTATCTGTCTACAGATAATTTTCTTTTTTGGCTCATGAAGAAGAGAGGAAAATCTCGAAACGTGTCAGCCACTCACTCTGAACTTTACTTTCTCTGTTATATGTGATTTCTGATTAAATTTGTGAGCATTATTATGAAACAAACAAATGCATTTTGCTTTAACTAGTTTACTCATGCAAATGTTTTTGAAATTACATTTGAATAACTGTTTAACTGCCTAGTGAAGGTGTGCAGGCGACGGGAGGGTTCCGGTTTGGATCCTCCCTTCTTTGGGTTTGGCAGTTGTTCTTCCCATGTCATTCAGAAAGTGATTTGCTTGGAACCTTTGAAACTTTTGAAGAATGTTTTTTGTAAAACAAAAGCCTAATTAAATATCCACAATTTGACCGGTACTTGAAGTGAATGCACAAAGAACAATGTCAAGTAGAACTCTTGGCAGATGAATTGGCAAAAGAGACTCCTGAGGGCAGTCAAGATTCTGCAGCAGGAATTCAAAATGATGTTGAGGTTTCCATTGGAAAGTGCAGTGCAACAAACTAAAGTTACAGATTCAAAGTGTGATGAAATAGTTAGTAAACTTAATACAGAGCAAGCAGAAGTTATACCATCAAAGATGGGTTCTTCCATGTTTTACAGCATGACAAGCATGAATGTTCTTGTGTCCAATACAAACCGTTATTGATGTATGTTAGTGGACAAGCAGGAACAGGTACATTGTCTTTAATTCATGCAATACGAGCTATGATCCACAAAGTAACTGATTGCTCTTTGTCATGCATTATAACTGCTCTAACAGATTTAGCAGCATTCAATGTAGGAAGTGTTACTTTACATCGACTGTTGATGCTACCGGTGGAGCATAGCAACACACTGGAGTATCAAAAACTTGTTCAAGTGCAGCACAAGCAGTAGCAAAAGTTCTAAGAAAATTGAATACCTTGATTGTAGATGAAGTAAGCATGGTGTCTAACTTGGTGCTAGCTTTCTTTACTTGCGAATGCAAGAGGCTTTGAAGACTGACTACAATGTTTTGTTTGGAGGTAAACATGTACTTGTTTTTGGAGATTTGTTATAGTTAACTCCTGTGAAAGGTCAACCAGTTTTCAAGATGCTGCAATCTAAGGATAGTAAAAAAAAAAATATAGGGTGTATTGATAAGTGTAACCTTTGGAATTGTTTTGGATTCCAGGAACTTACCATTATATGAGACAATCTGCTGAATTAGAGTATGCAGAAATGTGTAATACGATTTGTATATGTGTTATTGAGGAGAATGTAAAAGCAGTCTTGAAGGGAAGACTGATTTCTAACATGTTTCATGCAGATTGAATTGCGTCTGATTTCATGTTGATTCTTTAGTAAATAAACATTTCTTGTGTTGCTTTGATGTGCAGACTTGCAGAGTGTAACAAGTTCAAATCTACAATGCAACTGTCAGAGAAGCAACATATTGTGGGATAAAATTGTGTGATTTTTCAGATGGTCATATTATGCAATAAGAGTCAGATAAAAGAGCAAAAGCTTGACTCGTTCAACTAGCAAATTCAATTTCTAAAACAGCAGGCCTAGAAGCAGTTTGAAAACGGTACATCAATGCACGGGTAATGTTAAAGAGGAACTTGTATTTAGAAATTGGTCTGGTCTCTGGAGCGATGGGAAGAGGGATTGCATTTCACACTTTTCCTCACAGTACAAATATTGAAAATGTTGAAGTTAAGTTTGATCGTGTAGAAGAAACTAATTTGATTTCTTGGACCTCTGCACGTTTCATTCTTTTTAAGGATGCCTTTGTGAAAAGAGCCCAATTTCCATTGTGCTCTGCATATGCAATTACTATTCATAAATCATAAGACTTGACTTTAGAAGCCGCACTTATTGACATTGGTCATACAGTATTCAACGAAGGAATGTCATATTCTGTCACGTGTGATGAATATTGAAGGTTTATTTTTAATAAATTTTGGTGAAAGAAAAGTGACAGCTGACATTTCTTGCAGTGAACAATATAATAGGTTATGTGTACTACATGCTCCTCACCTGAAACTTATACCTGTACCTGCTAAGCACATAGCCAGGAAAAATAACAAATCGGTGAAACTACATTCAAATAAAATCAGTCCTCTTAAGACTGAATAACAAGACTGAATGTCTGAATAACTCAGCTCCCAAATACCTTGCTGATACATTTTTCAGAAAATCATCCTCTAGACCCATCAGATCCAACTATACACACTACCTCAGCATTCTAAAATTTAGATGGCTAAAACTCTGGGGGTTCCAGCTTCACTGTCCTGGCTGCCAAAACTTGGAATGATTTGCCCTCAGCGCTCAGGGATGAACCTTCCTTTCTAGCCTTCTGATCCAAAGTAAAATCCTGGCTATTCTCACTCATCCCATTTTCCTAGCACTCCTGTAATTGATTGCATCCTTCGGTGTATATTCTGTATATTTTGCTTCTCGCCTTTGCCATGTATGTAAATTATGTAATTTTGCTTTCTCATTTCGTCTGTACATTCCTTATATCCTGCATGCCATCTATGGAACTTGTTCTCTCAAATAAGCCAAGCACCTAGTTACCCTTGGGTTCAGTGCACTATACAAGCAAATAAACTAAACTAAACTAAACTAAACTAAACAAGACCATCTACCAGAATTGGAAAGTCATTCCAGTGTGACATACTGCCATTGTAGATTAAGTAACGAATCAGGAGTTGAATGGTATTCTAATGCAGCTCTGGGTACTGGGTACGTTGTTTGAAATGACACCATTGATGCTAGAAATGCTAGAAATAGCTTCCACAGCAGAGAAGCAGCTATGTGAGGATCTTTCATTTCTTAAGATATCTGTAGCTTAAAAACCATGTGTACATTTATCAGTGTCAATCCGAAATGTAGTAGCTGTAGCAAATGGAAATCAACAATGTTGTCAAAATACTTAGGATGACAGTCAAAAATGTTTAAGGACTGTCTCTGATTTATTATTGTAGGAAACTGTTAGTGTATATCGACATGCAGGAATTAGCAATGCGTACGATCATGTTTGTCCAAAATATAATAACGATAACAGTACTAAGGATAATTCTGAAAGATTTGTATATGTTCCTATTCCAGATCAGAAAAGTGTACATTTTTCTGATCATCTAACTAAAGCATTCTATGACATGCAAAACAGTGATTGTGGTTGTAATTTATAATCTACATTGCAAAATCTAGTATTTAATAGTATGCATTGATTGTGTTTAAATGATACAGTACTGATGGTAAATCAACATGGCAGTAATGATTTTTGTAAATAGTCAAATTTCTATTACTAAGAGCATCTCCAAAAAAGAACACATCTCCAATATTAGGAGAGCCCACAACTGGATCACCACAACTGACAAAACCATGCTCAAGGTAGCTTCCCTGATGCACAAATGCCTCAATAATGCATCCCCGCACTACCTTGTCGACAGAGTTAAGAGATATACCCCCAACCGAACTACCAGACTCATAACTCCAACTTACTCACTGTCCCTAGTTTTTAACGAGCCAAAACTGGTGGTAAAAGCTTCCAGGTGAAAGCAGCACAACATTGGAACTCTCTGCCACCCACCTTAAGGACACCTCAAACCTATCCCCACTTTAGGCGCAACTACATCCAGAGGATAAAGGTAAATGACGGCTAAACCCCACCCATGCCTTCCGTCCTATGTACATTTTGTAATTTGGATTTCAATGTTTCTGCCCTCACTTGTACATTTTGTAAATTGTATTTCAATGTTTTTGCCTTGTACGTGTTCCTGTACCTACCCATGTACATACCTGTAAATTACTGTACAGCACTGTAACTAAGCTGAGAATATCCTTGTTGCTCCTGCGCCCTGATACCCTTGGGTCTGGCACACACTACAAATGAATAAAACACACAAACAAACAAACAAGAACACTTTTAAGACGTGTGCAATTATTTTTCTTGAGGGGGCGTCCATTCAATGTGGACATTTCACAACATGAGTGCGTACAGAAGTAGATTGGCTTTTTTGTAATGACTCTGTAGTCACACACAACGCTAGATTGCTAAAGGGTTTAAAGAATGCTTACTTAATGTTGTTAGAACCAATGTTTTAAAATATTTGTATTGTATTCTTTGTGAATAAAAAATTGCTAAGTAAAACTTAAAAATTGAAGAATATGCTAATAAGTGTTTTATTTATAGTAAAAGATAGATTGTTACTAGGATGTATATTAAAATTAGTATGAAAGACATTTAGAGATACCATTCTGAAGATTACATGAATTAGAAGAAAAAACAGCATTCTGTAATCTTCTACTTCTGTTGTATTTTGTTAAACAGTGTACATTTTAATATGTAGAAGTGTTCCCTATAAGTGCTAGGTTACATAAGTGGTTCTCTCTAAATTATTTTTTGTGTAGAAGTTCATGACTGTTCACATATCAAACAAGTAAAGAGTAGGAGTTAGAAAAAAAATGAAGTACATTGTTTTGAAAGACGAGTTTTAGGTAAGGATGTAGATATATTGTGTCTTGTCATGTGTATAGGTGGCCAGAATAAGGATGCACACATCATTTTTAAACAGTATTCCAATTCAATTGAACAATGAAAATAGCCTATTTTAGGTGTTTCGTTCAGTGCTTAAAGATATGCTATTTGCAGTGTGGACATTTTCAGAAAAGTTATGCACTGTGTTGTGTCATTACACCATGGACTTTAATAGTAGTATAAACACAATTGTCATTAGCTTCTTAAATGTGTAGGTGACCAAAACAGGATGCACACCAATTTGAGAAGAAGTATTCTAAAGACAATGTAGAGATAGTTATTATATATTTTTTTTAAACTTTGATTTCATGAAAACAAATATTCCACACTGCACACAACTATCTGTGCAAATAGGAAATACCAATTTTATTTAAAAAAATCAAACATGATGAGTATATTTTCAGACATCATTATTAACTTCGTATGTGTGTATGTGGACAAACAAAGGACGCACACTGATTTCACAAGAAGTATGGAAATTACTTTTGTTAGGTTCTTAGTGTAGCTTGTGGCAAGTGGTAATACATTTACACAAACAAAGGTTTTTATTCTATACCTATTATTTGAAATATTGGTATGACTAGATTTTAAAAAGATTTTATTCAAAATAATGTTACAATGTTGGCATGTCTTCACACAATAATTTGTAAAACTGAAGGAATACATTAATCTGCACATTTTTCCTCATTTAATATTTCATAATTTGTGGAATGATTTGAAACACAGCTTCATTGTAGTATAATGACTTTATAGGTGCACAGACCAATGACAATGTGGGCAATTCTATTTATAATTTTCTGATGCAAAACCAAGTTTGTAGATACCTAAATGGTTAGTGTAGTTGAGGTAATCATAAGGATTTATTTTATCTACATCTATTTTTGTAACTAAGAGAGGGGCCCTTAAAAGGGCCATTTTGGGGGAAGGAAATAGAGGGGTGGAACAGGGAAGTAAAACAGATAAGGATGAAATATGTAACAAAGGTAATTAAAATAAAAGGGAACTTTTTAATTTTTTTATTTTTTTCTGACAAAAAGGTGGAATAAATTGCTGGTTAAAAAAAATAAGGATGATAATTTGGTGTTCAACTATTAATTTATCTCAATCATTAATTGAATCACCTCTCACAGCTACCTCTTGGTGACACAGATCACACATGACTGTCATAACTGAGACATTGGGAGCTGGTAAAATTGGAACAAGTGGAGATGGCACTGCTGCCGAAGTCGAGAGTTCATTCAGTGTCAGTGGCGTGGGGCTGGTCAAATCAGGGCCTGGATCTGGTGCCGATTTTCATGTACGTAATGCATGAGTCCCATGTGGCTTTGTGACAGCACATTTGATGGTCCACGTCTTAGAGTCTTCATGCACAATGTGCACTGTACATACTCCGCCTACTTTTTAGAGCAGTGCTCTTTAACCTTAAAATATCTCCAAAACAAAAATGATAATACTAAAAAGATAATGCCACAAAATGAAAATGTTTTTAAGAAAAACAAAAAAAGAAAAACAAAAAAAAGACAAAGTGAACAAATGACAAGACAAAGGAAAAGAGGATTAGGTGAAAAGTGGGTAAAAAGGTTAAAGGGTCAAAGCACCAAACGGTCTTGTAGTTACATGTTAAACCTTTGACTAACAGGCACTACAAGCAATGATCAATATAAACATCTTTTTTTTGTGGGTGGGGTGATTAATCGCAGCTATGAACTGCTGCATGCCCTGATTGGTCACTTTCGCATGTGCAGATTTTGTAAATCGCGGATAGGAATCATGTTTAGATATGCAGCTGCAGCTCATGAAATGACTGGCTGGTGCATCAGGCATGAAGATGTCTATCCGCAATGAAGGAGTTTGACATTCTATTGGAGGTTGCCAGACATTTGGTCGAAAAAAATTGGTCGACCAGACAAATGGTCGAACCAATTTGATCGAAAACCAAATGGTCGAATTTCTTTTTTTTTTATTTTAACCCTTTTTTTTCATTTTTTTGGGAGGGTCCCCCCCAACCCCCTTTTTTTCTCTAAAAACCCCTTTTTTTACTAAACGAAAACCCGAAAAATAAATATATAAATAAAAAAAAAAATTCGACCATTTGGTTTTCGACCAAATTGCGTCGACCAAATTGCAGTGGACCAGTTTTTTTTCGACCAGTTGACTGGACACCCTATTGGATGATTGTGCATGCACAACTTCATCATAAGGCATGGGGGTAGCTGTGTCAATACACTACAACATGTGATTGATCTGTTCACTGATGCAAATAGGATTCATGTGTAGATGTGCAGCTGCAGCACGTGATATGATGGGCTGCCGCATCAGGCATGAACATGCATAGCTGCGTTGAAGGAGCTTGATGTCCTATTGGGTGATTTCGCACACTTGGATTTCTTCACATGGCATAGGCGTATCCTCATCAGTACATTGCCACGTTTGATTGGTCCAATGTAAACAAGGATAGGAATCATGCGTAGACGCACAGCCCAACGCATGGTATGATTGGCTGCTGCATCAACTGTGAAGATGCATAGCCACGTTGAAGGAGCTTGATGTGGGTGATTTCGTACGCCCGGATTTCACTACATGGCATGGGCGTATCTGTGTCAATACATTGCATCGTATGATTGGTGGGTTTGTTGACATGGATAGGACTCACGTGTAGATGTGCAGCAGCAGCACACAATATGATTGGCTTGTGCATCAGGCACAACGATGCATAGCCATGTTGAAGGAGCTTGACGTCCTATTGGGTGATTTCGTACACACAGATTTTGTCACATGGCATGGGCGTATCCGTGTCAATACATTGTATCGTGTGATTGGTCGGTTTGTTGACACAGATAGGAATCATATGTAGATGCGCAGCAACAGCATGTGATATGATCGGCTGCTTCATCAGGCGTGGCAATTCATAGCCGCGTTGAAGGAGCTCGACATCTTATTGGGTGATTGCAAACGCCCAGATTAGCCATGTTAATATACTAAAGCTTGCGATTGGGTCGTTTGTTGATGTGGCTAAGTGGGGGAACACAGCCCGTGATCCGATTGGTTGTCAAGAAAGAGGCACAAAGCCACGTAGCCAATCAACACAGCTTTGAAAGTGACTGGGCCTTCCCTCGATGTGGCTTTGGCCATGTGCAGGCATGTGTCCTTGTTTACTCGGGCGATTGGTCAATAATTTAGGAGCAAACATGTCATTGCACTTGGGCATACCAGCGCATATGGAAAACACATTCCAGTTGACTATATCACATAACCGCGGTTATACCCCATCTCCAAATCACCTCTTTTCTGTTTTTGCTTTTTGTCTCTTGGTGGGTAAACTTCATTCTGAGCCTTTAGGATCTTTTAAAAAGCAGTATCTGCTTTTATGCATTACTTTTTCAATCTTTCTTCTTCCTATACTTTTGTCTTTTGTCTTGTGCTGTGCATATCGTCAGTTCTTGTTATTTTAGCTTGTTATTTTTTTAGAAAAATAGCTTTTTATATTAAGTGGCAGAGTTCTTTTTGTGTTGTGTATTTTTACAGTTTTTATTTTTCCTCCACCGTCCTGCATGTCAAAATTACTACGATCATCAGTGATGATGAGGTGGTATGTGTGGCTTCAGCAATGTCCACAAAGAACCGTATCTGACAGTTTGCAATATTTCCACGTAAGGAGAAAGCAAAGGAAAAATGAGATTGGAGAGGTCATGTGTAATTTCTGTGATAGGGTTTTGTGGGGAGGGCCTTCTCACAAGCCATCACAAAGCTTGGGGACATCCATGTTAATTCAACATCTTTTCCGTGCTCATTGGAATGAAGTGAATGAATCATATAGGAAGGTTCATGTGAAACAAAATGTCAAAGCACATGGAGCAAGATCTGCACAGCAGTGTTTATCATCTGAGCCACAGACTTCCAATACGATTACTAGCTATTTTCCACCTACTAACAACCAACCTCACTCCATCCTTCCTCAACCCGATCTTTCTAACTTTATTGTGATGTACAAAGTCTGTCACAGCTTGATCGAGGTGAGAGGTGGTACCTTGGACCCTTGGGGCAAGGCTCTTTCAGAACATATGGCCAATTGCCAATGCTAGGTATATGTTTAAGTGTTCATTTTTTACTGCATTCTTCAGAAAAAAAACATAAAAGAATGTCCAAAATATAAAAAGCTGGAACATTTTTTATTTTTTTTTTATAGCTTTTGTTATATGTATGAATCATAGTGGTTTGCCCTTCCCAGTTCCTACCTCTTTTTTCCTGATCCCCCAAACCGGTCCTTTTTATTTTTTTTTTCCATTGTTTCTATTCGAGAAGGTGGTGTTTCTACACAAAACCATCCAGACAATGCAGAGCAGCATGGAGAGACTCATAGAGGCAGTAAGGGCAGTACTGCAGTTTACCTAGCCTTTCAATTGTTTCTATTCGAGAAGGTGGTGTTTTTACACAAAACCATCTGGACAACATCGAGCAGCACGGAGAGTCTACAAGAGGCAGTCAGGAGAGTCAGGGAGAAGGGGACGAGAGGGTTGACCCTGGCCACTTAGCATTATCAACACTTGCTTCCCCAGTAAAATGCCCTTGTAATCCGTGTCTGGTACGAAGATCCAGCGGAAAGCCAACAAAGCGACTCTTCCAGAACATCAAGTCAAAAGAAGGTAGAGCTGATGAAAAGTGTGAGTAAATCCACCTTCGTGCTCCCTGCAAGTCCACTCTAGTGAGCCAGTCCAGAATTTAGTTGGCATTTAGATTATTCATAATACTGAAATCATAATTGCTGCAGAGTGATTCAAACTGTTAATATATATATATATGGCTCACCCTGAATTTTTTTGCAAAGTTTGGTGATGTTTGGTGCTGGAGTGGAAATGTAATAGGGGGGGGTCCCAAAACGTCTTTTTTTCCCATAGACTGACTGGGGGAAAAACTTTGCGCACAGCTACAGGCCAGACCGCTGGACGGATTTTCACGAAATATGCGGCAGGGGCAGGGCCTTCCGTGCAGTAGTTTTCTTTAAAATTACCAAAAAGTAGATGAAAAAAAAATGGTGATATCTATGTCCGCTCCGCGATCACACTTCCCTGTTCGCTCCGCAGACAACATACCGATTGGCTAAGGGGCTGCCGACATGACCGCGGACATGCAAAGTCTCTGCCGATTGGCTGCTGCGAGACGTGTTCTGCGTCAGATTGTTTGGATGCGCCCGACATCTTCGATCCGCCGAAAGCGAAGCAACAACCAGCGCACACATGCTCTATGTATAAAACTCTTTTCCTGTGTGCTACAGCGTTGGAAAAAGTGCAGACAGTAAGACATGGGTGATCAATGCATTTCTTCTGGGGGTTGGTCTTCATGATGTATTTTCTATGGCCACTTGGTACACACAGAAAATGAGGGCTATAATAACGATAGCATTTCAGTGTATGCAGTGCACAGGATACTTCTAACTGTTGTAAGGACACACGCAGTGGTGGCGAACATTGAAATTGACAACATGCCGTAATTACATTAGTTTTTTCTATGGATATTATTACATTAATTAGTACGGTGCCATGGGTGTGCTATGCTACAGTGGTTGTGGCCAGGGCCTAGAGTCTTGGAAGAATGGCCGTTGCCGAAGGCCGAAGGCCTTACTTCCAAGACTGTAGGCCCTGGCCACAACCACCGCAGCATAGCACACACATGGATATACCAGTAGTATTGCGTGTCGATTTCCAAGTTGTGGGGAGTGTATGCAACAACAAAGTTGTAAGTGCTAGATGAGGAAGCCACTGCACACTCATCCCATGTAATATCTAAGGACATACAGCTAGGAGGGAAGCCTCTAGCCAGAGGTACTGAAGGATACCACACCTACAGAAAAAGCCCCACTACCACGCATCACTGAGGTGCTTGTGGGGAGACCCTGCACTCTTGGGTGCATGGCCGAAGGCCATGTACCCAATGACACAGTTATAACCTCTTCATGATGTCTTTCCTATGGCCACCTTGTACACACAGAAAATGAGGGGTGCAATATGCGCAGTATTTCAGTCTGTCCAGTGCACAGGAAACTTGTAACTGTTGTAAGGACACGTGTGGTGTTAGGGAACATTGAAATTGACAGCATGCCATAATTGCTATACTTTTTCCCAAGGTTATTGACTTCATCAGTACGCCACCATGGGTGGCACATGCTACGGTGGTTGTGGCCAGGGCCTAGAGTCATGGATGCATGGCCGTCGGCCGAAGGCCTTACTTCCAAAACTCTAGGCCCTGGCCACAACCACCGTAGCATGTGCCACCCATGCATACACCCATAGTATTGCGTTTCAATTGGCAAGTACTGGGGAGTACGTCCAGTCTTGGGTGCAAGGCCGAAGGCCATGCACCCAAGAACAAAGTTATAAGTACTAGACGTGCAAGCCACTGCACACCCACCCCATGTCAGATCTATGGACATACAGCTAGGAGTGAAGCCTCTGTCTGGCCAGAAGCACTGAAGGATATCGCACCTATAGAAAAACCACCACTACCACACATAACTGAGGTGTTTGTGGAGAGACACTGCACTCTTGGGTGCATGGCCAAAGCCCTTGCACCCAAGACAGAAGTAATAAGCCGTGGAGTGACAAGTCGATATGGGTGTCGTGTAATGCGCTAGTTGTGTTCACGCCCTAGTGTCTTACTTACATGGCTGTATACGATGGTCCAAAAAGTAAATTTATAAGTACCTAATTTGCAAGGACCATGGGTTTGATATGCAGCGATGGTTGTGGATAGGAACTATACTCCTTGTACCCTGGGCGTAAGTAGTAGGTGGTAGGTTACTCACCGAAGCTGCAATGCCCAGCCTACAGGCACTGCAGCATATTAGTACCATAGATTAGACGTGTAGATTCCCATGTGTACAAAATGACTGCCAATATCCTTACTCCTTACTTTGTTCAGAATGCACATAATTTTTTGAAGTGGCTATCGTACTTGACAGAAGTATCACTTTTTCCATTTCTGTGATGAAAGAAAAAGGTGTGTTAGTGTTTGCATTTTTTGAAAATGTACTACATTGCATAATAGACAGTAAACCTTTTTTTTTACCCTCATATTTAGTTTACAAACCAGTGTACTGTTCATTGCGCTCAGTTTCTGTGTTTGCTTCTCTAAACCTTGGCTCTGTGGAAAACGAATCCTTGTCGGATTAAAAAAAAAACTTCATTTCATATGGTACTAACTACTTCCTTGTTTCCTTTTAGTGTTTCCTTCATCTTTCTGATCAATGTTATGTTTGTTGCCTTCCTGCCCATTTTTAACAACAGTTAGATACATGTAGGCATATTCTAACTGTGCATTTGTTCTTACAGATTTGTGCTACTCACTCATTTGTTTATTTGTGGCGTTGTTATATCCTGTTTCCTTCATCTTTCCCATGACTGTTTTGTTGGTTGCCTTCCTGCCAATTTTTAACAACAGTTACATACCTGTAGTTGTATTGTACCTGTGCATTTGTTTCCAACGATCTGTGATAATCATTTATTTGTGTCATTCTTCCATCCTGTTGGGTAGTTAGATACCTGTGGGCACATTCTAACTGTTTATAGTCTTTCACATAATTTGTTGTCAATCTTGAAGTACACATTATTTCGAAAATGTTGGCTTTAAGAACACTAAATACTCATTTGTTAGGTTAGCTGGCAATCTCTGCTTTAGAGTAATGGTGCTATCCTTACATTCAAACCATACAGAATTCTTTTTAATGTATGCAGTGTAGTGACCTACATTGGTTGTAGCTCCTGCATGGTAGATTATTCCTACTGTTGTAAAGGTTTTCTTTCCAAGTGACACTTGACCGTGTGTGAATCCAGTCAGTTTGCAGTTGTTTTTGGCGCTATCTGCATTAAAACGTAGAAGCATAAGTATTATGTAAGCACTATGTTATTGTATCAGTAAGGTGGAGCGATTGTCTGAATTGCAAATACTACATAATCTGCCCTGGTTTGCATTTTGTACAAGTTGCTGAAATGGAATGCTCTCACTATTTGGTATAGAAACATACACAAATCGCTCATTTGGGATTTCTTCCTGTATCACTTTGCTATAGAGAGTGCATGTATGTTTCCACATGTACGAAATTTGGAAGATTTCATTTACAGGTATGCTTTTGTTTTCCAACACTAATAGTATGTACATCAGAAATTCTTGTGGATCTTCTTGTGAGTTCATAGTGAATCTCACCATTCCAGCACAGTCATCCAATTGTTGCCTTACTCCATAAACACTGTGTGTCTTGTCAGGATTGTTTGTTGCATTTCTATGCAGCACTAACATTTGCAAACACAATTGGTCTGTACTGTGCAGGTAAATATTGTTAACAATTGGTGGCAATTGAAATAGATTATTCATTGCTACATTTGCATAGCAACTTACCCCACTTTCATTTGCAAATTTGAATGGCCCAGCAAGTTCTGTATCTGAGTGCATTTTTCAGTTTTTCTGTTGCATCTTTGCCGACGTACCTGGTTTACATTCCCTAATAGGTTGTTCTATGTTTGCGGCAATTGATGAAACTTTAGCTTCTTTTCTTTGCTTTGCGGAATTTGCTGTTGAATTCTGCTGCATTTCTGTTTCATTTACTTTTCTTTTACCACGTTTCACTTTATCTGGAACAGGGTATTGTTTCAGATGAGGGGTGTACAGTGAACGCAATCTATTGTATTCTAGAATGCAAGGAATATCAGCTTTGACTTTACTTGAATCAAAGTTTATTAGCAATAGACCATCAAGTGTACGTTAGCGTGATAATGCTACGTAGCTCATGCTTTCCTTAAACAATGTGGGGGTAATTCATAGAATTCAGCGAACAAGTGGCGCACGCGGCTGGCGCACAGTGTGCGCGTGCGAATCCCTGCGCCAGCCGCGTGCGCCAAAACCCATTTCCACGAACAGCGTATTCATGGATTCCAGCTACCAAAACCAGCCGTGGCAGACAGTGGCGCAGCGACCCTGCAGCAGCGCCAGTTACGCCCCCAAGAACGACTCTCGCGCAGCGAAAAGCCATAAAAATCCCCAATCCAGCGCAAAGGGCTGCGCTAACCCTGTACCAGCACGGCAAGCGGGCTACGTGTATCACTGTGGTGCGCGGAAAGTACCTCACGTCATTTCAGCTGGGTACGTGCATTTCAGGGGTGCGCGGGAAGTTTCACACGCGATTCCATCAGGGTACGTGTATTTCAGGGGTGCGCAGGAAGTTCCACACGCAATTTCAGCAGGGTACGTGTATTTCAGGGGTGCGCGGGAAGTTCCACACGCGATTCCATCAGAGTACGTGTATTTCAGGGGTGCGCGGGAATTTTCACACGCGATATCAGCAGGGTACGTGTATTCCAGGGGTGCGCGGGAAGTTCCACACGCGAATGTCCAGGCTACGTGTATTTCGGGGTGCGCGGGAAGTTTCACACGCGATATCAGCAGGGTACGTGTATTCCAGGGGTGCGCGGGAAGTTCCACACGTGAATGTCCTGGCTACGTGTATTTCGGGGTGCGCGGGAAGTTCCACACGCGAATCTCCTGGCTACGTGTATCTTGGGGTGCGTGAGAAGTCTCACACGCAAAGTCAGCAGGGTACATGTATATCAGGGGTGCGCGGGAAGTTACACATGCAAATCTCCTGGCTACGTGTATCTTGGGGTGCGTGGGAAGTTTCACATGCGAAGTCAGCAGGGTACATGTATATCAGGGGTGCGCGGGAAGTTACACACGCGAATGTCCTGGCTACGTGTATTTCGGGGTGCGTGGGAAGTTTCACACGCGATATCAGCAGGGTACGTGCATGTCAGGGGTGCGCGGAAAGTATCACACGCGATTCCATCAGGGTACGTGTATTACAGGGGTGCGCGGGGTGCGCGGGGAGCACCACACGTGAATTGCACATGTGTGTCCTCCCAGGTGTTCCCTCTACACCCTCCACGGCCCCTGCAGGTGGCTCACACCACAGGGGCCTACCCTGCACATGTCCTGCAGGCACCCCATCCACCATGGCCATGCCCCCCAGCCAACCCACATGTCAACTTGCACTACTGCCCACCAACGCATGTCCCCCTGCACCCCCAGCCACCAGGGGCACCCTCCACCAGGCCCCCACCCATGTCTCCCACCACCCCCACCCCCCAGCAGTGCAGGGGCAGCCTCCACCAGGCCCCCACCCATGTCCAACTCATGTCCCCACCACCCCCACCCCCCAGCAGTGCAGGGGCACCCTCCACCAGGCCCCCACCCATGTCCAACTCATGTCCCCACCACCCCCACCCCCCAGCACTGTGGGGCACCTGCCAGCAGGCCACCACCCATGTCCAACTCATGTCCCCACCACCCCCACCCCCCAGCACTGTGGGGCACCTGCCAGCAGGCCCCCACCCATGTCCAACTCATGTTCCCCACCACCCCACCCCCCAGCACTGTGGGGCACCTGCCAGCAGGCCCCCACCCATGTCCAACTCATGTCCCCACCACCCCCACCCCCCAGCAGTGCAGGGGCACCCTCCACCAGGCCCCCACCCATGTCCAACTCATGTCCCCACCACCCCCAACCCCCAGCAGTGCAGGGGCAGCCTCCACCAGGCCCCCACCCATGTCCAACTCATGTTCCCATCACCCCCACCCCCCAGTACTGTGGGGCACCCTCCACCAGGCCCACGCCCATGTCTCCCACCACCCCCACCCCCCAGCACTGTGGGGCACCTGCCAGCAGGCCCCCACCCATGTCCAACTCATGTCCCCACCACCCCCACCCCCCAGCAGTGAAGGGGCACCCTCCACCAGGCCCCCACCCATGTCCAACTCATGTCCCCACCACCCCCACCCCCCAGCAGTGCAGGGGAACCCTCCACCAGGCCCCCACCCATGTCCAACTCATGTCCCCATCACCCCCACCCCCCAGCACTGTGGGGCACCCTCCACCAGGCCCCCACCCATGTCTCCCACCACCCCCACCCCCCAGCACTGTGGGGCACCTGCCAGCAGGCCCCCACCCATGTCCAACTCATGTCCCCACCACCCCCACCCCCCAGCAGTGCAGGGGCACCCTCCACCAGCCTCCCACCCATGTCCAACTCATGTCCCCACCACCCCCACCCCCCAGAAGTGCAGGGGCAGCCTCCACCAGGCCCCCACCCATGTCCAACTCATGTCCCCACCACCCCCACCCCCCAGCAGTGCAGGGGCAGCCTCCACCAGGCCCCCACCTATGTGTCCCACCACCTCCACCCCCCAGCAGTGCAGGGGCACCCTCCACCAGGCCCCCACCCATGTCTCCCACCACCCCCAACCCTCAGCAGTGCAGGGGCACCCTCCACCAGGCCCCTACCCATGCCCAACTCATGTCCCCACCACCCCCACCCCCCAGCAGTGCAGGGGCAGCCTCCACCAGGCCTCCACCCATGTCCAACTCATGTCCCCATCACCCCCACCCCCCAGCACTGTGGGGCACCTGCCAGCAGGCCCCAACTCATGTTCCCCAGCCAACATGTCATCACAATCTAGATCCCTGGTCCCTATGGTCAGCCTCCAAATGCAAAACACCCACCCGAGCATTGCATCCACCCACTCAGAAATGGCAATTACATGACAGAACACCAATTGCAAGTTTCAAAAGAAACACATGTCCCTCACATACACCCAATGGGTGTCAGTGATTCTCAAAACCCATATCATGATATGCATGAAACCAATGAGATGATACTACACATTGAAGTTCGATAAAAAAATATGTATTAAAGGAAACATAAATAGATTCAAAAATAAAGAAACATAAATGGGAATGTACAAAAAAGAAAAGAAGCATGTCCGTGAAAAAAAACAAAACCAAAAATCATAATCCAAAGTAATGGTGTCCAAAGTCACTGTCCACAAAAGAAAATCCAATGGGAAATAATAATTGAAAGCCATTGCTCCATGGGTAAATTGTGAAAGAAAAATAAAATCCAACAGTGAACTATGTACAGACGAACAAGCCAGGGTCCTTTATCCCAACAAAAGAAATGAAACCTATCTAACAACACTAACTAATAAAATAAACTATATACAAAAATGTGGCCAATGTCCAAAAGGTCCAAAATAAATAAAAAAACAAAGGAAACCTAACACTAACTACATAACTATGTACAAGGGCAGCGGGCTAGTCTGACGGCTCACTTTTGGATGTCCCGGGCCAGAGTATCATCGAACTCCTGCTCAATGTCCCGGAGGCGGTCCTCCTCCATGGCCCCGAGGGTCCGCAGGACCGTCGACGTGTCCACCTCCAACCCCCTGCGGATTGCCTCGAGGCACTCGGCCCGCCTCAGGGCCCTCCGCATGGAGTTCTCCGCCCTGACCATCATGAGCCGTGCCTCTTCCGCCCGCTGCCGCTCCGCATCCATGGCGTGGCCCAACCGCTGCCACACGTAAGACACTCTCTGTCCTGGGTCCTCCTGCCCTCCGGCCGATGCCTGCCCCTCCGATGTTGAAGGCCCCGAGCCTTCATAGCTCCCACCACGTTGCTGCTGCTGCTATGCCTCTGCCCGTGCACTGCCTCCTGCTGCCTGCACATCCTCCGCCGGCTGGGGTGCAGTCGTTGATGTGGCCACCCCTGCTGGACGTCCGACTCCCGACTGTGGCAGGGATGCCTCCTCCACCAGCCTGGCCGCACCGTCAGAAGCAGCTCCACAGGACACCCAGGTGACTGATGGGTGGGAAGATGGCACAGAGGACGACTGGCGCGTAGGGGGTTCAGTTAAGGAGGGGGTCGTAGCAAGCCCCATCAAACGGAGGAATCTGGCCTGGGTGACCTGTCCCAGTAGGCTGACGTGGTCAACGAGCCATTCGAGATGACGTGCAGTCTCCTCATGAAAAGACTGCAGCTCACCTCGCATGGCCCGTTGACGCAATGCCACACCAGTCAGGACAGGCTCAACCCAGACCCGGATAGCCACGTCCGCAGGCAGAGGAAGGCCAGTTGTCGTTTGCTCATCCCCTGCCTGAAAACGGGTCTGGACGTAGGCATCCCTGCTGGTGCAAGATGATGCAGGGACAGGATCAGGGACAGGATTGCACACAGGCACCTCCGCGGCGGCCTGTGCTGCCTCCTGTCCCTGGTCCTGCACTGTACCACTAGCACCAGTGGGATCCCCACCTCCAGACCCCGTCTCTGTTGCTTGCACGGCCTCCTCCTCCACCAAACCCCCCACCAACCTGGATGACTCCGTGCCATCTTCCCCCGTTGGGCCCTGTGGGGTCCCAGCTGCCCCTTCTGCTGCCGAGGAGTCCAACTCCAACCTCCGCCTCTTGGACCTCCCCCGGCAGCTGCGGCCTGGGACGCGGCACCAGACTCCTCACTCCCCGACGAGATGACAACCTGGGAGGGGAGCCGGGCCTTGCGTCTCCGGCTGGCCGTGGGATCCCCGCCGCTGTGCTCCACAGCACCTTCTCCGCCCTCTTCATCAGTTGACGCTGCAGACAGGGAGAAATAAAACACAGGCATCAGGGCACTGTAGAATGGACACATACACACATGACAGTTGTACATGAGTGGCATTGGCAAACCTCAGACATGCCATCACAATCCCCAACACACATGTCATTTCAACTCGCACACATGAGCCATACCACAGCCATATCGCAACTGCCAGCACCATCCATACACATACAACAGCATGAGCAGGCAAAGCTGAGCCAGACATCACATGCAACACAGGAAGTGCACCACACATGTACACACACCACCACACTTGCATGCATGTGTACACCTCTGCCAAGTGTCGCAGTGTTCAGATGGGCATCCATGTCACATCTGCCAATCAGGCTTCCACATCCCGCTGTCACATGCATCCATGTTGCATCACTGTTGCACCCTTGTCAAATACACACAAATGCACATGTACACAGTGCTGATACATGCAGCTGAAAACAACATACATGCGTGACATCACGGACATGTCTACTTACATACACATTCATCCAAACATGTGTGCCCACACAACTGCATTTGGCATGCAACCCTACACACACAAGCACCATCCATGTCTCACACATTACAGCCCTTGCATTTGTTAGCCACACGGCCCTGTACACCCCACCCATACTCGACCCCATACAAACAGATGTGCAACCTGCACACTAGTGAAACATCACCACACCCACAGCTCACAATCAGGATGCATGTACACTTACCGCTCGACTCCAGACAGGTCTGCATCTCAAGGACCTGGACGTGGAGCGCTGGGGATATGCGTTCCAGGACCCTCATTTGATCTTCCGACAAGTGTCCCCGGCGCCCCTTGGCATCCGCTGCCTTCAAGAGGCGCCGGGCCTTGTTCAGGGTCCTGGATCTGAAGTCCTCCCAGCGCTTCTTGACATGTTGGAAGTCGCGGACTGCCACCCCTTCCGCGTTGATGGCAGTCACGATGTCAGTCCAGATCCGAGCCCGTCCTTCCTTGTCGGCGCAGGAACTTCCGAAGAGGGCATCATATTGCCCCAGGACTTGCTCCACCAGGACACCAACTTCCCTGGCACTGAAGCTGGTGCCCCTCTGCCTCTCCGGCCCGGGGTTGTCAGTGGTGCCAGATGTTGCAGTGCCCGACATAACAACCCCAGAGGCAGGAGTGGGTGGGCAACTGGGTCCTGGGGGGGGGCTGTGGAGTGATGGAATCCCAGTCGGGAGTCTTCGGTTCCAGCAGGGGTGGTCACAGCAACAGCACCCCTGGCTGATGTGCAGGGAGCAAATGGCAGGGCACGTGGGCAGCAGGCAGTCAGGCAGCAGCAGATGGCAGGTGGGATCGTGCTCGAGGCTCTGGGGGGCAGTAGTTCGGCCTTCTGGGCAGGAGCGTGGTCTTCCGTGTGCTTACGCGTGGCCAGCTTGATACGGAGTGATTTGGCACGTGAAAATTCGGCACGTCAGCGTGTAATTCGAGGAAAGGCCCTTAGCGTGTAAGCGCGTCTGCACGCATACGCAATTTCATTGGACAGAAGGCCCCTCAAGCGCATGCGCCCCTGTGACGTGACACGCAAAGGCGTGCATGGCCATTTCAGCGCGCGTGAAAAACTGCACGTCCGCGTGTAATACGGGGAAAGGGCCCATGCGCGTAAGTGACGTGACGCGCGTGTGCGTTTCCCTCAGCACAGGTTAAAGGTGAGCGGGCCCAGCAGTTCGCTGTACGTGCCTTTCGTGGTGACCGACGTGTGTTGCTGCTTCCTGTTGTTTCGCGCGCCATCACAACTTCACAGCTATCAAGGACGTATCTCTTCATTTGGCGGGGGTATTGGCTATGCGTGTTTTTCTGCATCGCGCTAGTCAGACGGTGAGTCGCACACGCTCTTTTTCCCACTGCGGGTGCCCCTGTGTATCGCACCCATTTTCGATGTCATAGTAGCCTGCGTGTCCCACGCGTACGCGTTATTCGTGTTACAGGGTAGCACCGCGTACTGCGGGAGGTTGAATCCACGCACGTAGGCTGCAGGGTTGCGTGCACGGTTTTACTGCAGTTTTGGGGTGCCTGAGCGTTGCGTGACCCGTCACTACATCACCGGGGTCACATACAGCCTTGCAGGTGCAGGGGGGCTGTTAACATCTTGCTTCCCACCCCCTTCACTCCAATTGCCCAGGTCAATTGTGGTGTACACCTCCCATTGGCACCACTCCATCTGTGCCGGCAATACTACATCTGTGCCATGGTTGGGAGGCCACCAAAGGTGAGGGGCGCCTCAGCTGGGCGTCCTCCTCGTGGCGGGCGTGGTCGGGGACGTGGCCGTGGTGACCAGGGAGTAGGGGGACTCCAGGGTG
This sequence comes from Ambystoma mexicanum, assembly GCF_040938575.1. NCBI lineage: Eukaryota > Metazoa > Chordata > Amphibia > Caudata > Ambystomatidae > Ambystoma > Ambystoma mexicanum. Next base: position 845,432,924 of record NC_090936.1, read on the forward strand.
TCCAGGGCGGCCACAGAGGGGGAAGAGGCAGGGGTGCGCCACTTGAGCACAATGTTGTGCCATGTGTCGTTGCAGTCATGCCACCACCCCCTGTGGTTCCGGGGGATGCAGCTTCTGCATCTGGCACTGGCGCCCGTGTGACCCGGCAGTCCGTTCCATCGACTGCCACGGGCCGAAGGGTAGTGGTAGCTGCAGGTGCAGCTGTGGACACCTCCACCCAGGCTCGGGGTCTGCCAGCGCAGGCTGCATTGGCACTTGAAAGAGCCCTTGGTAGATCTCCAACAGGCCATGGGGGAAACCATAGGGGCAGGCCGGGCTGCTCAGACCAAGACACGTGTCCCTGGGGCAGTCATGTCATCTGCTGCCCCGAACAGCCAGGTGTTGGCAAGTGCAGGGGCAGATGCACCCAACAGCACCCCGGTTGTGAGTCTGCCAACCAGAGTGCAAAAAGCGTTGGAATGACATCAAACGCAGCACTAAGGCTAAGCGTGCCTCTAATTACAACTTGACTCTGGTGACTGGCGGTGGGCCTGCACCAGAGGAGGAAGAGATCACTCCGCATGAGGCACTCGTTGCGGAGTTCATACCACCTGAATTGGTCGAAGGAGTGGGAGAGATGCTGGACTTTGATGCCCAGTCCAGTGAGTGTTGATGCGTGTTTGTTGAGGACGTGTGTGTTTCACTTGTGGGATGTGTTGTGCATGATTGCCGCTACATGTGACGTGTACATGGTTCTGATGTGTAAGCAATGCAATGCTTCCGTCATGCATGTCTCCTCTGCCTGCATGCGGGGACTCCATGTAGGCATGCTCCCTTGCCCCTCCTCCGCCACTCTGCACCCCAGTTCCACCTTTGCACTGGTGTTCTTCAATCTTGCCAATGTGTACTTTCTTGTTCATGCGTCCTGTGTAGATGCTAACTTCCAGCGTAGAATCTGCCAAACATATGCCGTGTGGTACAGCCTTAGTACTTGATGCAGGGTATCTCACTTGTACTGTGCATAGGTCAGATCTCCCGCAGGGACATGAGTGCCCATTCATGCTCCATGTGCATTGCACGCATGCCCCTATGTGTCCTTGACTGGATGATCACTGTAATACAAGTCCTTGGTTACATACATTGCCTGCCATCTCATCAGCCTTCCCATGTCAACTGTGGCTCAGTCCTGCGTTGCACACATGTTTAGGGTCTGACAATCTGTGTGGCTCACAGGCCTCAGCCTGTTCAATGGCAAATGACTCTGTCCAACTGTTGTTGTGTCTTCTTCACACATGGGCGGAATCCAGAGTTTTCATCATGTGTCCTGCTTACTGTCCCTGCATCATTTGCAGTGTTGTCACTTGAATCACATTCAGCTGTTGATGCCAGCCAACACTGCCTGTCAATACACAGGTGTATGGTCAGCCTTTTGATACCATGCTAGGCATCCCTGCTTTGGTACTGGGGTGGAGGGTTGCTTGGCTTCTAGATATGGTACACATTGAATGCACAATGCACGTGATGTCTGAATTTGACATTGCACTGCCTTCACATTTCCTGGCACACACCATGGAGTCCTTGTACATGTAGGTAGTGAGTGGGGTACACATTTTCTGCACTGCATAGACCCACTTCCATGGAAACTGCCACCTTTCAACAGTTCTGATCACAGAAGCAATTCAAAGTTGACCCAGCATGCATGGCAGGTTATATGTTGTGTGTCACATGTCTGCCTGATGCGTTTGCTGTCGGTGTGTGTGTGTGTTGTGTGCTTCTGACATGTGTAGTGACCTTTTTTCTCTATATTTTTGAGGTGATGACGCAATGGAGGCGGAGCATGGTGTTGTCATGCCAGACACAGGGTTGTTACCACTACATCAACCCGGCACTAGTGGGGGTCGTGGGGTGGTAGGCCACGAAAACCCCCAAGTGCTACAGTCCATCTTGTCTCTGGCTGCCTATGAGTCCAGCCTTGATGACGACTATGACGTCCATGTTGAGTTGGATGAGCATCAAGTCCATGTGTCAGGGGTGAGTGATTCTGATCTGGACACTCCTCTGTCTGCGACACCTGCACTGAGGGATCAGACAGTCTTGGTTCCTCCGCCCGTGGTGGATCGGGACGCAGGGTCACCCTCCACACCAGTCACTGATGTGCCTGAGACATCACGTCGATGGGAGCATGTAGTCGTGCAGCCGCGGGCGGTGCCAACACAGCGAGGACCCCCGGTCCTTGGGTCCCGCAGGGGTCAAGCCCGGCAACGTGGTCGCCGCGCGCAACCGCAGTATACTGAGTGGGAGCAAGACATGACTGCCAATTCAGAACGGCAGGGGGCAGCAATGGAGAACATCGCTGAGAGCATGGAGCGTGTGGCCCGATCTGTGCTCCCCCCTGCTAGGCAGGTGCTTCTCCAGCAGCAGGCGGCACGGTCCACGGCCCTCTCGCTCAGGCTGGGCATGGCGGCCTCAGACAGGGCACGCCAGGCTGAAATGTCGTCTCTGCGTCAAGCAATTGCTGCTCACGCAGAGGCGCACATGGATGCCCTGAGGGAGGAGTATGCTTCCCTCAGATCCACTCTGGGTGTCCTTATGATGTCCCAGAGGCAGCAGGCAGAGGAGAGGTTTGCACAGCTTGAGCGTACCATCTCAGCTGAGCTACAGGCTTGCCGGGAGGTGCAGCGGTTGTCCAGCCAGGCCTTGCAGGAGGAACTCCATGTTACACGTGCTACCTTGCAAGAGGAAGCACGTGTATCACGTGAGGTTCTGCATGCAGACCTACATCACATCGCCACACAGAACCAGGCTCACCCGTCCGGCAGACTTGCTGCCGACGAGGGGCAAGCTGCGGCTAGGCGTGGCCAGGCTACTGTGCCACGTCCTCCTTTACAGGATGAGCCAGACTCGGACGACCATCTATCTCCCACATAGGTCGGGCTGTGCAGGCGTTGAGCCCATGGAGGTTTTTTTTTTGGCTCAGCATCATCGCATGTGGATGATGAGCAGCACCCTGTACCTCCCCTCTCCTGGGTGCCTCCCCTCCCCCCGAGTCGTATGTGGCCATTTTTGATTTTTCTTTTAGTTTAGTTAGTTAAGTTTCTGTTTGATAGTTAGTTTAATTAGGTAATGTAGGTTTTCCATAGTTAGTGTAATTAGTTAATAGTTACTATAGTTTAAAATTGCCCGTCTATTGTGCTTTCATGTGACGGTGCAGTGTTTTGTGGCTTTTGAAGGCATCCACTGTCTGTTCCAGCTGGGCCCTTCAGGCTTGTCTTGTGTATGTGTTTGCTGCTTGGGGTCCTTGACTCACATATGCCACTCCTGCCTCCCTTATCCATGGGCTCGCAAGGATGGTTCGGTGTCACAAACTTTTACACAAGGGCCTTGGACTGTCATATCTGTGGCATGTCTGGTGCTGTGTGACTTGTGTTTACACCCCTAGTGGGGATGATCTTGGTGTTATTGTCCACTGTTCAGCTTTTGCTAGATGGGGTGTTTCATGATTGATGTGTACATTCATTGCTATGCATTGTGTAGTATGTTTCTTATCTTTACTGTACACGTGCTTGTTGCAATTCATGCTGTAGATAGTGTTACACACTTTGGATGTGAAAGACGGACTGATGGTGTGATTTATGCTGTGACTCTCTGACATGGTCAAGTAATGAGATGCCCGAAGAGACACACACAGATGACTTTGAAGCATTAATCATGTGTTTCATGCCCTTTCTGCAGGGGGATGAGCCTCCAGAGCACCTTAGCCAGCAGACATGGCCCATTGGACGACGGAATTCTGGACACGTTTGTTGGTGCCCACATGCACATGTGTGCACAAGCAGAGGCACAGGGATTGCAGACCTACATCCTAGAACTGCTGACGTGTTCCAAGGAACTCCAGGCAAGGTGAGCAGCACAGGGGGGCCACAACACAGCGAAGCTTGCACCAGGCAAGTTGCACATGCAGGCTTAGTCACAGCACTGAGGGTGAGCTTGGACGAATATTGGTGTTGAAGCACACAATGCAGCTCAGATGTGTTGGTGGACTGATGGCTGTTGATTGTAAGGTTGTCTGGGACACCTGCAGGGGCAGTGGCACATACCCTCCGGTACACCAAGGTCCATTGAGGCTCTTGTATCAACCACGTAGCCTTCCGAGACATGGAAAGGGGCAGCTCACAGGGACATACAGCAAGGGACATACTCGGGTGCAGTGCATTTCATTTCCATGTACTTTATGATAAATGCACAGCCAACTTTGTTTCAGTCATGGTGGTACGCAACTTGCTCTGAAGTCATGGCTTGTTATATGGGACTGTCTGCTTACCCAGGGAACATTGCATGTTGTGTGAATTGTGACACATTGGTGTTCCATTTGCCACGCACCCACCGGCGGCTGACTTACTGCATTGACTGTGTATGACCCGTCACAGGGGTAATGTTATATATGGGTACGAAGCATCTACACCAGATTGTCTGTTTGTAGAGTAGTTTGTTGCTATGGGGCATGTTTGGTGGTGTGTTTTTGTGTAATGGGCACGTACAGGTTGTTGACTGTGGCTCTCTTTGCAGCATTGCAGTGCTCCTGTAACTGGACCTGAGAGTGTGCAGGCAGGAGGCCAGCACTCAAAACCAGAGCTAAGTGTCTTGTTGTTTTTCTTTCAAACTGCTCTGCATAGGCTTGCTGGGGGGTGCACTAATGCATGGATGTATGTGTGATTCAATTTGGTATGTTTTTCCCCCCTAATCACCCGGAATCCTATGCAATTTTGAACCCTGTACCCTCTACCCGGTGTTCCTGCTTCCCGTACCTATCCAAGCAACGTTCCCTAACCCTCTTTCCCCGCTGGGGTTGCGGATGCCTGTGTAAGCCCCGAACTTGCAGGCGCCAAAACCCTAGAGGGGGTGGTTGGTTCGTACCACTCCTAAGCCTGGACTACAGAAGGCCATGACAATGATGTCCAAGTTTGTTTGGATTGTGTATGTGTTCATGCAAGTAGTACACTTTCGTGCATTCCCTACTTTCATGTGTCATTCCTCCTCCCCTCTCCTGCCACTCATTCCAGTTATCCAGTGTGCCAACACCTGTCCTGACTGCATATCCCTGAACCTCCTTCCCACCAGGGTCTCAGGGGCCTGTGTGAGTTTGACCTTGCAGGCACCCGGGACACGGTGGGGGTGGTTGTTTCGTGACACTCCCGCACCTGTACACAGGACCTGTGACAGTACACATCCGTTCATGGTGCATAATCCTATGTTATGTACCACACATGGTTCACATCCTGTTGTGACATTGTTTTACTGTGCTACCTTGGTTGTTGCATCATTGTGGTAGTACTTGGCCTTTGTGAGGTACTGCAACGTCAAGTCATCTGCTGGAGGGTGTTCGGGTTCGTTTTTATGCCTTGGATTTTGTGATTTTGGAAATGAGTGTGGATTCTGAGGGTGCAGGCACCTTTTTACACACAAGGTGGGAGATGGTGACGAAGGGTAAAGGTGATCCTGTGGCCAGGTGGAATTGAGGGTTGAAGGCTCCATGACCCAGGTGCAGTTGTTCAGTGGGTCATGGTCATTTGTGAGGGAGGGGGGGTTGTTGTTGATAGTTGCCTTGCCCTGCAGTGTGATGGGAACTCTGACATTGTAATGGTGGTGTCCTATATACATGTTGTGTTGTGCTGATCAATGCCTGTTCATGTGTTGTGTTTATCTTTCAGGTGCAAGGGGATAGTTGTGGTTTGACATGCTGGGGTGTACACATGGTGAATGTTCACATGTGATATGTAGAGAACACTGATGGTCACTTGAGTGCACATCCATATGTTGAGTGCATGTCCTTGCAGACCCACACACTTGCACTCTGATGCACTACATGTACTCCCACCCTTGCATATCCACGTGTACACTGTTTGCTTTCTGGTGGCCACTGTGTCCCTGCAGCACATGTTCTGTGACCAATTATGGATCCTGTACATGCCTAATTAGCTTTTTGATGTGGTATGTCGCTTAGATGTGATGCTCAGGGTGTGCATCACACACAATGGCTGTTCACTGTGATGTGCGCTGAGCAGTGTGTTGCAGGAGTAGGACACAGCACACAGAAGCTGCAGTGTTGATTTTGCAATGCACAATGTACATGCAGACAGGCATTCATTGTTATGTTACGTCTATAACTTTTGTAATGCATTTGGAAATGACTTATTTTGAGTGGGAGGTTGTTGGTCAGTCATTTCATCTGATTCCAGGTCAGGCATCATTGTCTGATGCCACTGTACATTTTGGACATGGCAATGTGTACCTTATTGTTACTGTGTTGGTATATGGGTATTGCTTGCCATGTCATGTGGTGGTTTGGGAGGGGTTGAGTGACATAACAGTGATGGCCATGGCCTGTTTTGCAGGTGTGTTGATGCACACCTTGCATGTCAGGGTCATCCGCTTCTCAGAGCAACTAGCTGGGGGTAGATCTCTCTCCGCGGCAGGGCCCTCCCTCTGGAACAGCCTTCCTGCCTCACTTGAACTTGAGGGGAACCATCTCCGGTTCGGGAAGCACCTCAGGACCTTCATCTTTGCTTCTGCTTTCTCTCTGCCTCTCCCTTGCGGAATTCTTCACTGGAACTGCACTGAATCTGCAACTGGGCCATTCTCACCGACCTCGGTCCCTGGTCCAGCCACTCTCCACTTGCACTGCCTCCCTGGCAACCCCTGCACTGCGGTACTGTCTCTCTATCCCTACAGCCCCCCCTTCCCAGCACGTGTCTGCACTTACCTTTGCAGTTGCCACCAGCTGACCTATATATTTGTTTTTTGGTCTACTTCCCCTGTACTGCACTCCCCCCTCCCCTTCCCCTTGCACTTTTCCCTTCCCCCTACCCCTGCACTTGCACAATCTAAATGACACCTGGCCTAGTAGTACCGTTGTCTGTCTTCCCTTGTTCCCCCCTCCCTGCCTCATCGCACCTTGAAATACTTGTGTATAGGCCATATCATGTCATATGTCATATGTGTGCCTTTTGGTCACACAGGATAGCTTGTGTTTAAGTAGCTAGGGATGCAGACGATGTGGCACTTCCATGGCAACTATCTCAGGGTGGTAGGGTTGTGACAGTTGACTGTCTCTTTGTCATCATCGATTGTCACCTGGTATGTGTATGCCTGAGTGCGCCATGGCTGGATTGGGCGCACGGACAGCGGGAGGCACGCTCAGCGTCTTCCTTGAATCGCACGCGTGCGCGTGCGCTGCGTTTCTCACGCTTGCGCTCCCTTGCGCCTGCTTGCGCATGGATTTCCGGCGCACGTTTGTTCCATGAATCGGCCCCTGTGTTTCCTATATCTATCAATGCTTTGTCTAGGGTAAGACCTTGGGATTTATGAATGGTAACTGCATATGCAATAGTTAGAGAAAATTGCTCTCTACGTACATACATGTCTTTGAAGAGAAGGAATCGAGCAATTGAGCGCCCTATCCTTTTCACTTCTGAAACTTTAACAAAGCGAATATTTACAAACTGAATGTTGCTATCACATGGGTATGATTGAAAGCCAACAACTGTGCCCAGTGCTCCATTAACTAGCCCTTGCTCTACACCAAGGTTACGTTAAGCATTACTCTACAATTTAAGGATAATTTCAATATTTTTTCCATCCCAGCTGTGTTGGAAATTGAATTTTCTAAACTATTTACAGGCCGATTCAAGGAATTAATGTGTGCTGAAAATGTCTGTGCAAGCGTGCAAAAGCGTGCGAATCGGAGCACAAGTGCGAAAATCGCAGTGAAACCCGCGCACAGCGATTCATGGAAGTCTGTGCACGTGTCAATCCCTGGATGTGCGCTAAAATCCTGCGTGGCGCATGCTGTTGCACACGTCTCCAAACAGCGTGCGCTATGCGCACAGCGAAAGTGCACATAGCACAGCGCACACAACTAAAGTAGGTGGAACAGGGGGCGTAACACGCGGAATGGGGAACAAAGCATGAAAATGTGGGCGTCACGGGGGAAGTACAGGAGCCAAATGCGCGGAACGCCCACACGCGTGTCTTTTACACGTATTCATGGAATCGAATGGGGCCAATGCGTGTGCTAAAAAAGGCACGCTAATCCGGAAACACGTACACCAGCATGAAGCAGGCATACGTGGACCCGTGCAGCATAAAAGTGCGCTCAAACAACAAACAAGCACAGACGCCAGGATGAATATACCATTCCTAGCAGCAGTGGTCATGGGATACTGCAGGAGGAGGAGGAGGAGGATAGTCAGGCCCAGAATTTTTACACTCAGAACCAGCCTTTTTGGGATGCCTGATGACCAGGTGTATGGGAGGTAAAGGTTTCCACCTCACATAATACTCGACCTGGTGAGTGAGTGGGAGGATGACCTCACATCGCCCACCCTGTGGTCCCAAGCACTGAGCCCCATGGAGAAGGTGCTTAATGTACTGCACTTCTTGGCCACTGGATAATTTCAGCAGACAAGTGCCATAGTGGGGGGGGGGTGTCAAAGGCCACACAGTCACGCTGCCTAAAACAGGTCTTGGCAATCATGACTGCACGCCCATCAGTCCGCAGGCACATATACCTGCACAGAACACCTGCAGAAAGGCAGGCTGCCGTCCAGGATTTTTACGGGGTGGCACAATTCCGCAAAGTGCTAGGTGCCATTGATTGCACCCATGTGGCTCTACGTCCCCCCAGGGCATCTGAGCACATCTATAGAAAGCGCAAGCACTGGCATTCCATCAACGTGCAGGTAGTATGTAATGCCAAGGGAATCATCACCTCAGTATATGCCAACTATCCAGGGTCCACCCATGACAGTTTCATTTACAGAATGTCAACCCTAAACCGGGACCTAGAAGCTGGGCGGCATGGCGATACATGGCTGCTTGGTGAGTATGAATGCCACTGCACATGCATGCATGTCAGATACTGAGTAATGTCACAACCCCACTAATGATACCCATCACCACCCCCCCCAGGGGACAGTGCCTACCCTCTGAGAACCCACATGATGACACCAATTCGGAACACCACCACACCAACCGAGGTAAGATACAACACAGCCCATATTGCAACCCGGGGCATAGTGGAGCGCACATTCGGAGTGCTCAAGTCACGCTTTCGCTCCCTTGACCGCTCTGGTGGGCAGCTGCTATATTCTCCCCCAGTAGTGTGCAGGATCATAGTGGCAGCATGTGTCCTGCACAACGTTGCAACACGCCGGGGCCTGCCGGTGGACATGGTGGTGCCCCCACATCACCAAACACATGCACGCCCTCTGTGCATGGCAGGGGAAAGGGCACGTGGTGAGGCAGCCCGTACGCAGCTGGTGGCTAATTACTTCACTTAAAATCACACCCCTGCGGAGTGCACACAGCCCTGGCACATACCAGCTGACAATCAATGATGATGACATGAGGGACAGTCAACTGTCACAACCATATCAGCCTGAGATTGATCACCTGGAAGTGTTACATTGTGTGCATCCCTACCTACCCAAACACCACCAATGCTGTGTCATCAAAATACATACATCTATGCTGCTATATTGATTACCCCCTTGCAAAATGCAACATGAGAACAGCGCCATGTCACCCAACCCCTCTCCAGCTCCCCCACCCAACACACCATGGCATGTCATGCAATGTGAAAGCAAACAAAGCAATGCACAAGACCTGACACAAGTGTCACAAAATGCACTGTCCAAAATGGAAACTGCCCACAGACAATATGCTCCCAGTAATCAATAACAAACAGCACACATGAGCAAATACTTAACACCAACACAATACAGCAACACACCATGAAATATTGCAAAAACATGACAGTACTAAGTCAAAGTAGTGGTAGTCTTACAACCTGAATAAGCCAGCACATCGACCCCTTCCAACTGTAGAGTGTTGCTGCCATGCAAATGTGTCAGTGTACTGCATACAACATGAACTCCATCTGCAAAGGAGACGGCCTTGTGAAGACATGAGGAAGGAACCTGCAAATTAGGAGGAAGACTTGGATGCACAAGCACATATCAATACACCATGCAGTGTACAATACAACAACAATACCCACTAGGGATGTACACACAGTATTGACTACAGACTGCCCACACAGCTCATGGGAGCCCAATGTCACTGTGTAAGTCACTGTCACTTGGTCACACCCTTTGTAAGCCCATGGAAACGGGAAGTAGGAGGGGTATGTGTGTCACGAACCCAGGCATCTAACCCAAACTCAGGACAAGGCTGCATGTGCCCAGCTGGAATACAGTGGATGCCCACAGAAGTCACACAAGGCAACACAATGTAAAAAAAAAGAAAAATCAAAAATGGCCATGTGGGGGTGGGGGGAGGCCACCCAATAGGTTCGAGGACAGGGTGCACACCAACACCCACCTGTGTGGATGTGGGGAAAAAAAAATACCTCCATGGGCTCATGGCCTGCACGGCTATGCCATTGTGGGAGAAATGCTGTCGCTCTCTTCACCCTCTGCTGCTGCATCAGGAGGTGGTGGCAGTATGGGAGGCAGCCCACACAAAGCCCTGGTATGGTCCTCCATGGCAGCAAGCATACGGGTCTGGAAGGTCTGATTCTGGAGGATTAATGTGCAGAGATCCCCATGCAGCACATCACGGGTTGCCTGCACTTCTGCACGCATGGTCTCACAGGATGCCCGGATGTCCTCACTTGTTGCCTGCAGCTCAGCTGAGAGTGAAAGTGTGAGCTGCTCCAGCTGCTGTTCTGCCCTAACATTTCGGTAAGCCTCAAGTTCAAGCAGACTCTGCCAGAGGTTATGGAGTTCCACCCTCAGGGCTTCCCTGTGGCCATTTGACTCTATTGATATGGATTCGCAGGGTCTCCAGTGCCGCCGTCGGTCCCTGTTGGATGCCAACATGTCTTCTCTGTGTGATTGGCAAATGGAGTCTGTTGCCTGCTGTTGTTGCTCCATCTGCCTTTCAGGGGGGATAATGGAAGTGGCCACCCTCTCCATTGCATGAGCCATCATTTCTACTGATGCTGCCTGTTGGGTTTCCATACCATACATGGAGTTTTCCCATACAGTATTGCCTTGTGGCGCACGGCCACCGGGTCGGCGGGCACCACACCTGTTCGGGGCAAGGCGATCTGCACCTTGCTGTGCTGGCACTGCCTGAGGCTGCAGGACTGCATTCCCCCTCTGATCTGCTGGCCCAGGAACAGGATCCGATGCTGTGGAGTGTGACCTTGCATCCTTAACCGCCAAAGGCGGACCTACCAACACTGACATCCCCATAGAGGGTTCTAACCCTGGTGCAGGTGGGTTGGACAGAACAGAATCCCTGCCAGAAGCACTGACCTGCGACAGCACATAAGTCTCATCATCCGACTCAGCACCTGATTAGTTGTTTGGGGAGCTGCACCCAGAGGCACCCCTCGACAGTATGGTCTGCAGTACCAAAGTGTTTTCACCCACCACCACACCACGTCCCCCACTGGTGCCTGGTCGTGGCTGAGAATCCTCCTGGGTCTGCACCATCTCCTAAACCTCACCAGCATCAAGTGCGTCATCACCTGCAAAAACATAAAACACAAAAAATGGAAACAGGCATGAGCACCATAGCACACACATAGGCTTGACAAGACAAGACAGAGATCCAAATCCATGCCTGGCAACATGAGGCATTCATAGAAAATAAAATTGTCTACTGGGGTCGTTACATAGACGATATCCTTGTGATATGGCATGGAAACAAAACAAGCCTCCTGAAATATATTGCCTATCTTAATGACAATAATCATAATATCAAATTTACAGAAAAAATCAGCTCAGAAGAAATAGAATTTTTAGATCTACAACTGTACACAGATGGTGACAAGATACTAACAGACTTGTATATCAAACCCACAGCAGTCAACAACAAGCTACATGCACAAAGCAACCATCCAAAACACACCATAAAGAACATCCCATATGGAGAAATACTTAGAATAAAACGCAATTGCAGCTTGGATACCAGGTACCAAAAACACCTAACAGATCTAAAAGAAAACTTTATACAGAGAGGATACAAAGAAGACTCTCTTAACCATGCAATTCAGAAAGCAGAAAAAGTAACAAGAACCAGCCTATTAATTGAAAAACGAAAAGTAAAGAATAAAGAAATGAAAACCCATTTCATTACAACATTCAGTAGTGAAATATACAACATAAAGAAAACTTTGAATAAACATTGGAACATTCTATTCACAGATGATACACTCAGCACCATTATTGAAGAAAAACCATCAATGGTATTTAGAAAAGCTCCAACTCTGAAAAAGAAATTAAGTCCGAGTCATCTAAGGAACCCAGTAAAGGACTCCGTGAGTAGTTTTTTGAAAGTGCCGGCACCAACAGGATCCTACAAATGCAGCAAATGTTCAATTTGTTCACACATGATAAATGGAATCAAACAAATTAAATTACCCACTGGAAAAATGATTGACATCAAACAATTTATAAACTGCAGAAGTCAATATGTAATCTATGCTATACAATGCATTTGCAACAAGAAATACATCGGGAGCACGATAAGAGAAATTAGAATACGGATATTGGAACATCTTAGAGCAATCAAGAACGGGGATGCAAGGTACCCAATGGCCATACACTTTGCAAAAGAACACCAACAATCAGACATCAAGGACATCAAAATCATTGGACTGGAAAAAATTGAGCAACCTGAAAGAGGAGGAGACAGAGAACTTATATTAAGGAGAATGGAGTCAAAATGGATTTGTATAATGGATACATGCCAAACTGGTCTAAACACAGATCCAGAGATGGCAAACTGGTTATAAAAACACTATTGATTGTATATGTGCATCATCCTAAGTACCTCTCTGTCTACCACTGAAAGCATGTATAAGCAACTTGTTGTTCATTTATACATAGAGCCTATATACTCTATACCACATACACTGAAATATAGTAAATGGAAAGCTGGATCCAACGTGTTGATGCTATCACATACGCATAGATACAACAACATTTAGAGACACAATTAAATTAAAGAAGACATTAGTGTTAGCTTAGGGGTTCTTTGAAAATAAATCCATTCTTTTGCAAAATAGCAATGCAACCTGAAAATTATTTGTACAAAAATGAAGGCTACAACATAGAAACAAAAAACAAATTCAAGATGGCCGCTGCACGTTTTTTGACGTGTATGACGTCATCGCGGCACATTACGCGATGACGTCATCACGCGACGTGCTCCGCGATATATAAACAGAAGCAGAATTGAGGTAAGATGCATCCGGGAACCACGGATGCACAGAGGCAATCGTACCGAGAGAAAGGAACATCTTTGAATCCACAAGAATCTACACACAAGGTAAACTCTATAGCAATTTAAAATAATTTTCTCTAGAAATGTAAAGGGCTACCTCATAGAGGGTGCATAAATTCAATCAAACTGAATACCAATGCAAATGCAGAATTTATACTAGTAATAATGGACCAATACTAAAATGCCATTCTATATAGGCTAGGAAGGACACAGCACACTGTATAGGACAGCAAAGACAGCTTTGCTGTTCAGAAATATAACACATTAATAGCCAGTATTAGAATGTGAACCAAAGCATATGAGCTTTGTGCATTTTTCTTATAGGGGAAAAAAAGAGAAAAAAAGAAAAAAAGGGAAAAAAAAGGGAAAAAGAACAAAAGGAAGAACAAATAGAGAGCCGATGAGAGAGAAAATTGAATACCAATCAATACTGAATCAGAATTATGAGAAACATGACAAGGGTGAGTGTATGTCCTCTTCTCAGATAGAAGTGGTTATGAAACTAGAGGTTTAATGCACTTAAGTCTCTGTTTATATACAATGTATGAACTTGGGTTCTTTTTTCACTTTAGAATCTCCCCTGAGGAACCGTGGCTAAAGTCATGGGGAAACACGTGTTGGGAGACAATTTGGGAGACAAAGTTTGTTTATTGAAACTTCAAGTGTATGGAGTATCCAGAACCTATACTGAATAAACAAATTGGAATTAACATAACCAAGTGATTGAGTAATTCTTCCCAAGGAGCGCACTAAAGGGTACCAACTTTATTTCTCGGAATAAGACAGAGATCATGTACATGGTTTACACATATCCCACATGACTATAACCCTGGCATGCATGCACTGTCAATGATTTTGAAGGGAAGTCAACAAGGCAGACAATGAGGACACCAAGATGGAAAAGCAACACATTCACAGCATGTCGTGTAGCACTGGCATCACACATCAGCCTGTGAGTGGCATGTCCAATACACATACATGACACATACCAGCACACAGATGTCATGTAGCATAGCCATGGTAAATTAGACAACTACAGCGATATGTCAGTGAATGAGTACTGTCACACATCCATGTCACATGGACATGATGAGAAGATTAATTCAGAATAGTGTTGCGAAATATGCATGTGCTGCACACTGCAACACATCCAGTGTACAATTAGACAGTGATTGTAGGCAGATGTACACATCACTGGTTGGTCACTTCAACATGACAGGAAACAACTATCATGTTCCACATGCAAACAGGCCCTAAAAATAAATTTCAGCAGGCCAATACTCCCTCTCCCTGAATGGTGTAATCATTCACATAACCAGGTAACTAAATTGGCACAATGTGGGGTGTAAACAATGACAGAAGCATGTCATATATGTGGCATTTGGGATGAAAAAAGCATATGAAAAATTGGATAATCTAAACAATCAGCCTGAATGAACACATAAAAAAACAGAACAATGTTTTTGTAAAATGATAGTTCAAGTGCAACAGCAGTAATGTGGGGCTAATTGGCTACTGTAGACAGAAGGGATACTGTCATATCCAAATCAAAGGCACGTGAATGTATTGGAGGAAGCACATGGGTGACCCATAACACTCAGGAGTACACACCCTCACCTGCCACTCAATCAGAACCCGTCACCCAAACAACATACACATGGATTACACACACATGCATGGGCACTCACCGGACAATGCCTCGTAATCAGGTAGCTCTCCCTCGCCTTGGATCTGTTCCTCTGTGATGAAGGTCCCAGCAAAAGACTCATGTTCAGTGAATTTGTTGTCCTCTGGTGGAGACCCAACGCCAGTTACCAGAGTAGCGGCATTATTTGAGGCCAGCTTGTTCTTTGCTCTGCGTTTCAGGTCATTCCACCGCTTGTAGCAGTCATCAGCTGTGCGCCTCACAAATCCAAGGGCACTTATGCGGTCCGCGATGGTCTGCCAGTGTGCCCTACGTTGACCAGGAGTGGTCTTCCACCTTGCAGTCACCACCATTTCGCAGCTATGTGCTGACACATAGGTCACAAAAGCATCAAGGTCGGGGTCATTAAAGCTAGGCTTCCTTGACGTGCCGGACTGTGTAGCCGTGTCTGGGGTCTCAGCCTGTAGTGCCAGAGCACCCTTCTTCCTCTTCTTCAAAGGTGGAGAAGAGCCTGAGTGGCTTGCGCCGCTCTGGTCAGTAGGGGCAGAAGCGCAGGTGGACTGGGTACTGGGAGTGTGCGAAGGCACAATGACCATAGGTCTTGGTGCAGGCATTGTCTGAAGTGTGATGTTGGCAGGGGCAACATCAGTTTGATGGACCAGGATCGACACTGTCCCGGCTGGGAGACTCAGAGCTGGGGTGGATAGAGCTGTAGCTGCCCCTGCAGCCTCCCCACCCTGCCTACTTGGGGCAGCAGATGACATTGCTGCCCCAGATCCACGTAGCCTGGTGACACCAACTTGCACCGGCACATGTGGCTTAGACTTGCTGACCTGGAAGTCAGCCTTGGAGTCATCCTGTGCCGGGTCAGGTGCCACAATGGGCTGGTCCAACAAGGGCTGAGCTGTGATGGTGTCAGCCACGTTTCCCTCAACCATGGGGGGGAGCATGGGTGTCCCTGATTGGTCCTCCACACATGGGGGCCTAGAGGCACCCTGCAAATCCTGCCCACAACCCCTACTGCGCCCACCACGCCGCCTTTTGGAGGTCAGCCACCTTTGCCTCCCTTACCGCTTGGTCGCCTCCTAACCATGGCACTGATGTTGTTGTGCGTATTTGAGTTGCAGTAAACAATTGTCCTGGGCAATTGGGGGTGAAAGGGGTAGGGTATTAGATGGAATTCATACCCTACTGCTCTAGCAAGGCTGTCTGTGACCCCTGGGGGAAGATGACGGATCACGCAATGCACAGGCACCCCGAAAACAAAAAGTAATGTGCATGCAATCCCTCGTAGACCACGTGTGTGGAAAAATGAACCCGCACTACGCTGTGGCACCCAGAAACACAAAAATAAGCGTACGCGTGTTACACGCAGCCTACAATGACCTCTGAAGGGGTACGCAACACACGGGGCAAGCACAGTTGGTAAATACGTGCGTGACTCACCGTGTGCCTGGAAAAAGAGCATGAAAAAGACACGCGTAACACCCCCGCCAAAAGAAGATTTGTACACTGTCTGAGGAGACAGGACAAAAGAAGAAGTGAACGCTGTTTGTGGAAACAGGCACAACCAAAGAAATGAACGCTGTCAGAGGTAACAGGGAGTACGAACTTGAAACGCTGTGCAGTAATCGCGTGTGAACCGAAAAGAAGTACAGAATTCACCCACTCGCTCTCCACGAAAAGCACGTACAAGGAAATCGCGTCCTACACGTACCTTTTAAAATGGCCCACATGTACAACGCAATTTACGCGTGTACGCGCTAAGGCCCTTTCCTCCAATTACACGAGCTGACACTAGGACGTGCAGTTTTTGCACATGTACAATGAACATGCACCCGTGTTGTGGGAAATGCCCTTGCGCGTCACGTCACAGACAAGCTTACATGCTAAGGGCCTTTGGTCCAATGAAACCGCGTACGTGTGCTGATGCGTTATGCGCTAAGGGCCTTTCCTCGAATTACACGCAGATGTGCAAGATTTTCACGTGCCAAATCACTCCGTATCAAGCTGGCCACGCAACAACACATGGAAGACCACGCTCCTGCCCAGAAGGCCGAATTACTGCCCCCCAGAACCCCGAGCACGCTCCCACCTGCCATCTGCTGCTGCCTGACTGCCTGCTTCCCACGTGCACTGCTATTTGCTGCCTGCACATCACCCAGGGGTGCAGTTGCTGTGACCACCCTTGCTGGAACCGAAGACTCCCGACTGGGATACCATCGCTCCACAGCCCAGCCCCAGGACCCAGTTGCCCACCCACTCCTGCCTCTGGGGTTGCCATGTCGGGCACAACACCATCTGGCACCACTGGTAAAGCCGAGCCAGAGAGCCAGAGGGCCACCAGCTTCAGTGCCAGGGAAGTTGGTGTCCTGGTGGAGCAAGTCCTGGGGCAGTATGATGCCCTCTTTGGAAGTTTGCGTGCCTACAATGAAGGACGGACCAGGATCTGGATGGACATCGTGACTGCCATTAACGTGGAGGGGGTGGCAGTCCACGACTTACAACATGTCAAGAAGTGCTGGGAGGACTTCAGGTCAGGACCCTCAACAAGGCCCGGCGCCTCTTGAAGGCAGCAGATGCCAAGGGGCGCCGGGGCCACCTGTCCGACCACCAAATGAGGGTCCTGGAACACATATGCCCAGCGCTCCACGTCCAGGTCCTTGAGAGGCAGACCCGTCTGGAGTCGAACGG
This sequence comes from Ambystoma mexicanum, assembly GCF_040938575.1. Taxonomy (NCBI): domain Eukaryota; kingdom Metazoa; phylum Chordata; class Amphibia; order Caudata; family Ambystomatidae; genus Ambystoma; species Ambystoma mexicanum. The sequence goes on from NC_090936.1 coordinate 845,450,538, forward strand.
TAAGTGTACTTGCATACTGATTGGACACTGTGCGTGTGGTGGTGTGCCAGTAGTGTGCAGGTTGCACGTGTGTTTTCGTAGGGCCATGTAGGGATGTGTATGAACAGGGGCGTGAGACTGCCACATGTGAATCCTCTCAGGTGTGAGACACATCGATGGTGTATGTGTTGGTAAGCATGCTGTGCAAATGCAGATGTGGGAGCACACATGTTTGAATTTCTGTGTATGTACGTTGGCATGGTTGTGGTGTCACACATGGATGGTGGTTCCTGCTGCATGTATCTGCACTGTGTACATGTGCATGTGTGTGTATTTGACAAGTGTGCAACTGTGATGCAACATGGATGCATGTGACACTGATATGTAGAAGGCTGAATGCCAGATGTGACATGTATGGTGATCTCATCACTGCGACAGTTGGAGGAGATGTAGACATGCATGTAAGTGTGGTGGCGTGTGTGCATGTCTAGTCTAACACTCCCTGTGTTTCATGTGATGTCAGACTCACCTTCGGCTGTTCATGCTGTTGTATGTGTATGGATGGTGCTGCCTGGTCCAATATTGCTGTGGAAATGCTCATTTGTGTGAGTTGAAATGACATGTGTGTCGTGGAGTGTGATGCCATGTCTGAAGTTTGACACTGCCACTCATGTGCAACTGTCATGTGTGTATCAGTCCATTGTACAATGCCCTGATGTCTGTGTTTTATCTCTCCCTGTCTGCAGTGTCAACTGATGAAGAGGGCAGAGAGGGTGCTGTGGAGCACAGCGGCAGAGATCGCACCACCAGCCTGAGACACAAGGCCCAGCTCCCCTCCCAGATTGTCATCTTGTCGGGGAGTGAGGAGTCTGGTGCCACGTCCCAGGCCGCAGCTGCCGAAGGTAGGTCCAAGAGGCGGAGGTCGGAGGTGGACTCCTCGGCAGCAGAAGGGGCAGCTGAGACCCCACAGGGTCCAATGGAGGAAGATGGCACTGAGTCATCCAGGTTGGTGGGGGGTTTGGTGGAGGAGGAGGCTGCAGAAGGGACACACACGGGGTCTGGAGGTGGGGATTCCACTGGTGCTAGTGGTGCAGTGCAGGGGCAGGGACAGGAGGCAGCACAGGCCACAGCGGAGGTGGCTGTGTGCAATCCTGTCCCTGATCCTGTCACTGCATCATCTGGCATCAGAAGGGATGCCTACGTCCAGACCCGTTTTCAGGGAGGGGATGAGCGCACAACAACTGGCCTTCCTCTCCCTGCTGACGTGGCTATCCGGGACCGTGTTTAGCCTGTCCTGACCAGGATAGCGTTGCGTCAACGGGGCATGCGAGGTGACCTGCGGTCTTTTTGTGAAGAGCCTGCATGTCATCTCGGATGCCTCTTTGACCATGTTGACCTACTGGGACGGGTCACCAGTGCTGGATTCCTCCGTGTGCTGGACCTTCTTGCCACCCCCTCCTCACCTGAAGCCCCTACGTGCCAGTCGTCCTCCATGCCATCTTCCCACCTATGTATCAACTGGGTACCCTGTGGAGCTGTCTCTGACCCAGCGGCCAGGCTGGTGGAGGACACATCCCTACCCCAGTCGGGAGTCGGACGTCCAGCAGGGGTGGCCACCACAACAATTGCACCCCAGCCAGAGGAGGACGTGCAGGCAGCAAGAGCCAGGGTGCAGGCATAGCAGCAGCAGCAACATGGTGGGAGCAATGATGGCTCGGGGCCTTGCAACATCGGAGGGGCAGGCATAGGCCAGAGGGCAGGAGGACCCAGGATTTCTAGTGTCTTCCGTGTGGCAGTGGTTGGGCCACGCCATAGATGCGGAGCGGCAGCGGGCGGAAGAGGCACGGCTCACAATGGTCAGGGCGGAGAACTCCATGCGGAGGGCACTGAGGCGGGCCGAGTGCCTCGACGCAATTCGCAGGGAGTTGGAGGTGAACATGTCGTCGTCCCTGCGAACCCTCGGGCCATGGAAGAGGACCGCCTCCAGGACATTGAGCGGGAGTTCGGTGAATCCCTGGCCCGGGAGATCAAAAAGTGAGCCGTCGGACTAGCCCGCTGCCATTGTAAATAGTTTTTAGAGTTAGGATTCCTTTTCCTTTTTCTTTGATTTGTGGTGAATGGACTATGCCACACACATTTGTATATAGTTTTTTTATTAGGTAGTTTATTAGGTAGGTTTCATTTCTTTCGTTGGGCTCATGGACCCTTGACAATGGATTGCACATAGTTGGACAATGGATTATTTTGACCTTTTTCATTTGATTTCACCATGGATCAATGGATTTTTCTTTTTACGTTTCCTTTGGATTTGCCTTGTTGGAGGGAGAGTTTGGACTATTTTTCTTTCGGATTTCTTTGGATTGGTTATACTTTTCATTTACTCATCTTTTGCACATGCTTTTCATTTCATGTTTGCTATTTTTTTATGCTTTCATGTCATTGCTTTTTTTTGTACATAATACATTTTCATATTTTAGTTCCATGTGTGGGATTCGCTCATTGGGTTGATGCATGTGAAAATGTGGATTTACACAATCAATGCCAACCAGTGTGTGTGTGTGACAGACAGGGGTTGATGTACATAGTTGACTATTGGTTTGTGTCTTGAGATAGGCATGTCAGTGTGGGGTGGATTGGGAAATCATTGCGTCTGAAGAATGGGGCGGCATGCTGTGGCATTTTGGTGTAGAAGTGGGCCATGATTGTGCATCTGTATTTCATGTAGGGGGGGCATGAGTGGGGGCCTGCTGGCAGGTGCCCCTGACTGCTGGGGGTGGGAGTGCTGGTGGACATGAGTGGGACATGAGTGGGGGCCTGCTGGCAGGTGCCCCTGACTGCTGGGGGTGGGGGTGCTGGTGGACATGAGTGGGACATGAGTGGGGGCCTGCTGGCAGGTGCCCCTGACTGCTGGGGGGTGGGTGTGCTGGTGGACATGAGTGGGGGCCTGCTGGCAGGTGCCCCTGACTGCTGGGGGGTGGGGTGCTGGTGGACATGAGTGGGACATGAGTGGGGGCCTGCTGGCAGGTGCCCCTGACTGCTGGGGGGTGGGTGTGCTGGTGGACATGAGTGGGGGCCTGCTGGCAGGTGCCCCTGACTGCTGGGGTGTGGGGTGCTGTGGGACATGAGTGGGGGCTTGCTGGCAGGAACCCCTGACTGCTGGGGGGTAGGGGTGCTGGTGGACATGAGTGGGACATGAGTGGGGCCTGCTGGCAGGTGTCCCTGACTGCTGGGGGGTGGGGGTGCGGGTGGACATGAATGGGACATGAGTGGGGGCCTGCTGGCAGGTGCCCCTGACTGCTGGGGGTGGGAGTGCTGTGGGACATGAGTGGGACATGAGTGGGGGCCTGCTGGCAGGTGCCCCTGACTGCTGGGGTGTGGGGGTGCTGTGGGACATGAGTGGGGGCCTGCTGGCAGGTGCCCCTGACTGCTGGGGGGTGGGGTGCTGTGGGACATGAGTGGGACATGAGTGGGGGCCTGCTGGCAGGTGCCCCTGACTGCTGGGGGTGGGGGTGCTGGGGGACATGAGTTGGTGATCACTAGTGCAAGGTGACATGTGGCCTGGCTGGGAGGCATGCCCATGGTGGATGGACTGGCTGTGGCACATGACCAGGGGTGCAGGGTAGTCCCCTGTGGTATGGGCTGCCTGCAGGGGCCTTGGAGGGGGTAGAGGGGACACCTGGAGGACCTACAGTGCTAATTCACGTGTGGGACTCCACGCGCACCCCACTGGATACACGTACCCCACTCTGACAGCGTAATCGCTTATGAAACTTCCCGCGCACCCCCGAAATACACATACCCCGCTCGCACTGGGCCAATCGCGTGTGAAACTTCCCGCGCACCCCAGTAATACACGTACCCCACTCGCACAGGGCCTATCGTGTGTGAAAGTTCCCATGCACCCCAGTAATACACATACCCCACTCGCACATGGCCTATTGCGTGTGAAACTTCCAGCGAACCCCAGTAATAAATTACCCTGCTCCAATCGCATGTGAAACTTCCCGTGCACCCCCGAAATACACCTACCCTGCTCCAATCGCGTGTGAAACTTCCCACGAACCCCAGTTATACACGTACCCCGCTCCAATCGTGTGTGAAACTAACAGCGCACCCACGAAATACACGTACCCCGCTCCAATCGCGTATGAAATTTCCCGCGATCCCCCGAAATACACGTACGCCACTCGCAAAGGGCCTATCGCGTGTGAAAGTTCCTGAGCACCCCAGTAATACACGTACCCCACTCGCACAGGGCCTATCGCGTGTGAAACTTCCCGCGCACCCCCAAAATACACGTACCCCGCTCCAATTGCGTGTGAAACTTCCTGCGAGCCCCAGTTATACACGTACCCCGCTCCAATCGCGTGTGAAACTTCCAGCACACCCACGAAATACACGTACCCCGCTCCAATCGCGTGTGAAACTTCCCGCGAACCCCAGTTATACACGTACCCCGCTCCAATTGCGTGTGAGACTCCCCGTGCAGCAGGGTACATGTATTCGGAGGGGTGTGCGGGTAGTTTTACAGGCGTTTTTGTGGTTGGGGGCCTGTGCGCAATGTATGGGATTTGTGCGCTGTGCATGGTGCACAGTGTGGGGTTGGGGGCGTGACTAGCGCTGCTGCAGGGTAGCTGCTCCACTCTGCACCACGGCTGGTTTTGGAAGCTAAAATCCATGAATATGCTGTGCGCGGAAATGGATTTTAGCGCACGCAGCTGGCGCAGAAAGTCGCACGCGCACACTGTGCGCCAGCCGCGTGCGCCACTTGTGCACTGAATACTATGAATTACTCTTTTAGTCGTTGTGGCTTGCTCACACATGGGTACTATCATACAATGTACGTCTGGTTTGTCTGTGGCCCTAATTTCTATTATTGGTTGCATTTCTTTCTTTAACATTGTTTCATTGAATATGAAACAGCTTGCAAGAGTTGGCATTAAAGCCATACAATTGACATTTTCGTGCGCTATTTGTTCCATAATATCAGTTGCACATGCATTATCGCCATAAAGTGCATGTATATGCCGGTTTTTCAATACAACTTGTGCTTCTTGCGATAATACACCAACTCTAATATTTAATACACCAACTCTAATACTTTTTAAGATGTTGGCATAAGTGAGAGCTGCAGATTGCCGCATGTTCTCAGTTAATTCTCTGTATTAGAAATGTTGCCAAAAGTTAACATTACCTATGCTACCAACAGTTTTCCGGCAGAGTTTGTGGCCTAAGGTTTTAAAAATCGGTTCACCTTTCACTGGTGTCAATTGTAGAAGATCTCCAAAAAACGATAATGTGTTTCCCTGCAAAGAGTTCTTTGTTATTATTTTTAAGTACTTCTTGCAATCTGAGATGAATCAAAGCCAACATTAGGTTGGAGACCATGCTCACTTCATCTATTGGTAGCATTTTCATTTGTTTCAATACTCTACATAATTCCATTGCAGCTTCTGCAGAAAGTTTGTAGTAGTTTAATTTATTTTGATGCTCTACTGGAAGCAGTTGTAATCGATGTAAAGTCACACTGCCTATGTTGTAGGCAGCTTAACCTGTGGAGGCCGTTACAGAGCTGACAGTTTGTTGTTTGTCAATTGTTGAAGGAACTTGCTGATGATTTTGATTAAGAATATTTTCCCTGATCCAGCTTCACCACTGACGTACAGCCGTATAGGTTTGTAATTTTGGCAGGTGCATTCTTTATTTTCGTGTTGTACACCATGTACAATTTGTTTTGTTATGTCTTCAAAAAATGGTGCGCTGATCGTTGTTAAGTTTTGCTTGTTTTACAGTTAAGTCTTCTGTATTTTCTTGATATTGATACATGGTGTTTTCTACTTCTGCCATAGCTACTTCAGCCTCAATTGCTATTAGTGGTTGTCCTAGTGGTTCTTGATTTCCTGTTACAGAAGGTTGACTACTGTCGGAAGAGTCCTTATCTAGTTGGGCCTGAAGTTCTTCTTCCTGTTGCTGCTCATTGTGTTACATTGTTTTGTACTGCGTAAATTTCCCATCCGTGATAGTACTTTCATTTGCTTTGAAAGCATCTTCATAGCAGTCATAATTATATAGTATGTCTCCCTCTTTTCTCCATGGTTTGAAAAGTTGTACCAGAGACATGTAATATAGTTCTTTCTGTTGAGGATTTTTTAATGATAATTTTACATGATTAATTAAGCTTTGTTTGGTAAGTTTCACTAAGCTCCCTTCACAATCGGTCACTCTATATCTACGTTTGCTTTCATCTGGTTTTACATTATTTTTGTATGCAAAGTTTTGAGCTATGTGGTATAGACACATACTTTCCAGAGTGGTACTCCCGTTCGGATAGTATGTGTCCAGTAAATTGTTTTTCAGAATGTCTTGGCTGTTGGGACCATTTTGGGCAATTGTCTCTATGTCCTCATATGATTTTAGGACTCTTTTCCTAGATTTTGCAGGACCAAGACTGAGCCGCACTATGTAGTCTGATTTTCCATACAAAGCAGTGCCGGTTAAACGATCTGCTGCTTCATAGGCCCCACATTCTCTATGAGAGAGCATTTTTATGCCGAGGCTGTACAATTTCTGTGATAATGTTTTGTCTGATGCTAGGTCATCCCAGAGGTCTTGAAGCTCTGTTTTTTCTGTTTTTGTTAAGTAGGCTGTAACATATTGTGCAACAGCAGTTGAATTGTCTGCAATGTACTGCACATCTATGTTTGCATTCCATAAGAGGGCAATGATTGCATTGTAATCATTGATATATTTTGATTCATCCCTTCTTTTTATATAATACGTGTTTTTAGGTGATTTACCTTTAACACTATGTCGAACTGAAGACTTGAAGTTGTTTACTTCACCTGTTTCTGTAACTGGTCTAGGGAAACCAAAGCGGCATTTGGTGTAGTATTTACCTTTGTTTTTGTATTTGCAACGACAATATTTGCCACATTTGTGTCTTTGAAATTTTAAAATCTGGCCATGTAGCTCACTATGTGTCTGTTGTGAAGGGATTTCACATGTGACATATTTTTGGATAAACTGCAAAACAGTGCTATCAGTGTCGTGCCCACATTTCGGTGCACCTTTAATCCATAACAGCATGTGAATATGTAGTGCTCCTCTCGCTTGATATTCTTTTCTCCACAAGAAGTGCTGCACTTCTCCAAAGGGAGGAACAGTTTTATTGCAAATAAAGTGTAGCATGGCAATGAAACGATGATGGAAATATATTGACACATTAACTGGATCTAGAGAGCAAAGTTCTCCAGGTGTTAATATATCTATGTTGTTTTTGTTGCTGTTTGCTATGCGTAGGAACTCATGTAAATCGTCCCATGCATATTCTGCACCACTTAACGTAACAAACCAAGTCGGTGGTTCAAGGTTTTGGATCATGCAACGCATGTCTCTGTGCCGTCTGAACCAGTATTCGTTTGTACCACGCATGTTTGCAAACAAATTTGTTATACTTTTTCCTGTACTTTTTGTATTAACTACGTAGCTGACATATTTTGAAAGTGGGTTCATATTTAAGAATGTTTGCAACTCCATAACATAGTGTTGCTAATTCATTTTCATAGAGTAGGTGGAATATGTATTCTACATTTTGTCTAAATCTAGGATCTTGCAAACACATTCGTAATGAGCGGTATTCTGATGCCCCAATCTGAGTAGGTCTATCATCATATCTACCACCTTTACCAGTAGGAAATAACAGTGGAAAAGCACGTGCTTCTATACTTTTTTCCCAAATACTCATTGGTGATCCTTTGGTTTGTCGCATTTGGTAAGTTTCTAGTGTATCATCTACGCTTTCATTGGAATGCAATGGATGAATTCGGTAATGGTCCAACAGAGTGGATACTGTAGCTGGATCCAGAAGTTTGAATTGTCCAGTTTCTGATGGCTCTTGAATTATTTTGGTTGTTTCCCTTAAGCTTTCATCAATATTTATTTCGTTGTAGTAATCATTATTGTCTTTTAGATATTGCAATGCTTGTCTAACTTTGTGTAAGTCCACTAATTGTTGCCAATTTATTTTGTCCTTTGTTGGTTATCCATTTACCAAGACTATTAAAGAATGCTCTATTGAACATTCCACTCCTAGAGTGTGTACATTTTCTGTTAGATCTAATGGCAACTAAACTGCTTTGCCACGAATGCCTTTCACCAATTCAGAGGAAGGTAATTTTGTTGTTTTTGGATGAAGGCGTATAATTGCTTGAAATGGGTGAACTGTTTGAATTATTATGCTCTCATACAAATTGAGCTGTTGCAGGATATTTGGTAATGGAAACAATTCCACATTATTTATAATAGCATGTGAAGGAGTATGGTTGTTGTCTAATTTTGCAGTACAGTAACTGCAACATAATAGCCGTTCAGTTAGTTCATATTTGTTTTCAGCTAAAAGGTACAAAGCTAATTCAAACCATTTAGAGTCTTCATTGTCTTCTGTTTTGTATGATATGTCAACATTTTTTGTGTTCCTTTTGTAAAATGTTCTGTGGCAACACACACACACATGGTTTGGTACTTCAGCCGATGACCTCTTAAATTTTACTATTTCTTTTCTGTATGTGTGTAATAGAAGGTTGCCACTTCCAGAATACTTTTTCTGAATACGGTCAATTTCTTCTTGTAAGTATTTGGGTGTACCATGCAGAAGAGTGGTATTTAAATTGCCTAATTCTGAAGCTGGACTTTTTGCATAGTATATATTATACACTAAATTTCTTACATTGGAATGATGTATTGATATTCTTTTGATATCATGGAAGGTACTTTTGCAAATAGGCCCAGAAATGCAGGCTAAGGAATGTGCTTTTAGTCCTGTGTCTTTCCGCACTGGACAAATATCCATATTTTGCAGCACTTTCATTTGACTTTTGTCTTTACCTTTTACATATTGATTGAGGAACTGACGTAAAGATTTGAAAGCTTTGTTTGGAATAGCACATATTGATGTGCACGGCCATTTGTATACTGGATGGTGTGGTTCTGCTGAATCAAGAGGTAATTGTGAGTTTTCAGGGGATACGTTTGTAAGCAGTGTTTCATGATGGTAGTGTTGATTTTCTCATACCCTCGTCCACTACTATGGATGGCTCTGTGGTTGTTGTGTGACTCCATTCACCACCAAAAACATTTAAGAAATTATTTTTGTTCACATTCCGTTTATTGCTGAGTTTCTTTTGTAGTTTGGTACTTAGTTTTGTTAGTGCGTTCATCCTATTTAACACTAATATAAACAACTTCCTTTTGAGAAGGATTGCACTGTCCACGAGAGCTTGTAGGATTAACTTTCTACGGTAGGTTTTAAGGGGTGAGGATGATTTCAGTCCTCTTCTTACTAGATTCTGAAGGACTCTCTGACGAAACATTTTTGTTAAAATACCTTTTTTACTATGGGTTCTTCTTACACTATCAGGATTAGTAGGAACATTGTTAGCTGTACTGGTAGGTGTTTTTTTTTACAACGTTTTTGTGTTTTGTGACACTTTTTGATGGAGGAGGTACAATTTCCATAGTTGAGACTTCCTTTTTTGTTACCCAACTGCATTAGCTGGTTTATACCAACATTCTCTACTAACTCTACAACTGGTGGATGCTTACAAAGGGCACCTTTATTTTTATTTGTTCTACTTCTGCGTTCCTTTCTACAGAGCTGCTTTTTGGTAGGCATTATTTGGTGTCTGTTGAGAAAAAATATATACTTTGGTCTGTTGTCCAATGTATGTGTGCGGTGTGCATGTGTGCATGAGTCAGATGGGGAAGCTCTTTGTCATGGTGTGTCAACGTGCAATGAACTCTTGCAATGATTTGGTAAGGCTACTTTACTGTTTGTATACTACTACAATGTACTTCAGATGAGTGTACAAAGTGCCCTACTTGTGACGAGAACCCTTATTAATAACCGAAATGGCAAAAGCTTACTACAACAACTTCATTTCACAATCTAACTTTCTAAGCATTACGAATGTTATTTGGGTACCAAACGCACAGGGATTTGTCAGCCTTTCTGCCTCTTATTCTTTGTTCAATACATGGATATTTGTAGGTAGAATGGTTTACAAATCAATGCTTGTTTTGGTGCCCAAACTAAACCAATAACCCACGCAGCCTCTTTTAGGAGTAGTTACCATATAAAGGTTGTACTGTACTTACTTTTTTGTGCAAGATGACCAGGTTTCTTCGGATATGTCGTCTACAGTGTAGATGCTGTTGATTCTCAGGAGAGTAGTCTTCACTGCGAATAAAAAAAAAATCAATTACTTTGTGTGTTTGCAGCAGTGATGACACTGCACACATTGATTGTCCTTCTTTCATCACAGCATTCACCTTTTATATTTCAACCCAGTGCACGTGTACATTTCATTTCACTCTGTGCAGTCTTTGCATGGTACTTGCAATATGGTACTTGCCAGTCCTTCAAAATAGCTCAAACTTTTAAGGGTAAGGAAATGCCTTGTTGTTTACAAAGTGTACTGTGCAGAGGAGGGAGGTTTGTAAGTGATAGGGTATAGTACTAGATGGGGAAACATTTTCTACTTGTACATTAAAAGCACGATGTGGAAAAATCGGGAGACACTCAGAAGAAAATGTCACCACTGCAATCGGGAGTGCTTACTATTCTCATACGATCGCATTGCAAGTACCATAACTATAGGCCGTACAGAGTACACACCCCCGACATTTTCACATACAAAATTCAGTTCTGCTCTAAATAGCCATGCTTCCAACGTATGTACAGGTTATGCGGAAGACAGTAAGCAGTCGTGCGATTGCGATTTATGATTGACTAATCGGACATCTTGCACTATAAAGGGGGAGCGTTGTTATGTATTCCCTATGGACATTTAGCGGCATTATTTTGTCTAAATTAAATCATAAGGGTCCACATGTTCTCTGATTACAATATGCATATCTGTACTCTATACTCATGCATGGGCACATGCATGGAGCTGTACGTAGAAATTTGCAATACTTGTGATGTCATCTTTGATGTCCTGGGTGTTAGTCTTAGCACGTAGATGGTTCGAGCTATGGTTGGTAAGCTTACCATAATGGGGGAATGTGCAGTGTTTTTTGGGGTCTATGTGAATTATAGCATCCCTTTAATAAAGTTTTTTATTACCGAATGTACATATATATATATGGCAGAGAACAAAAACAAAGGGGCTAAACATGTGATTTCGTCAGTGATGTCATCAGTGACATTTGAGATGTCATCTTTCATGGTCTGGGTGTTAGTGTTAGCAGTGCACAGTGGTGATGGCAAGTAAGGGGGCTCAGTCTGCCATAACTGACGAATTATTCGGGGTTCTTTGGGTTGTAAGTTGAAGCATAAAGTGGAGGGTGAAGTTTTTTTTTAGTGAAGGGAAGAGGTTTTTGGTAGGGCAACTTAACTTTAACATCCCCTCAACAAAGTTTTTTTTGTAGTGTGTATATATATATCCCACGCTGGTGGGAGTGACCTTTTACCGGGTTGCGAGCCTCCATCCCCCAGCCCATCGTAGGGCATCAGAGCACGTAGTAAATCCTTGATTTTAGTGGCAGAAAGGGACATAAACAATCTCTTTCTCGAAATGGTGACTATTGGCATTGAGTGCCTCAAGCCACAGCAAAGCTCACTTACTTGCTCTATTGCAAATCGGTGACTGCGTGCCAAGAGCCTTTTGAGCCAATTGGTTTTATCTTTGTGAGTGTCCATTCGTGAAGAAGCGCATCGAGACTTCACCGCCATTGGGGCGCTGGTGCATGCATCTGTGTCAAGGCCGGCCATGACCAATGAAGACCAGGACTTGGCACTATGTGGATTGGTTTATAAGAGCGAGTACCAAGTCTGCCACTGTGGGCCATTGATGCAGCACAACACAATAATACAGAACTAAAGGCATGATAGTTGTCCTTTATTAGAACACTTTGGGCCCTGCATAGCTGATCCAATTGTTGCCAATTGGACTCGTTGCCCTCCAGTAATAATAAGATAAGTAAGAAGTCAAATACACTGGAGAAATATCCGAACTACGACTCCCAGGAAACATCTGGAAGTTTGCAGTTCGAGATGCTAATATGTGCCGTAGTTCGGCACGTTACTTAGTGTCATAGACAGGCAGGAGTAGACATCAATAGAGGCACAATATGGTGCACAGAGAGCGCGATCGTAAGTAGCATGGTTGCCCACTAATTATTTGAAATACAGTCAGAAGTGGCACATGGCACTACAACTCCCATGAGCGCTTGGGAGACAGTCATTACTCGAATTGCCGTAGACTGGCGAAATCGAGACATTAATTCTTAAGAATAACACTCGAGCCCTTACGCGAGGTACCATTCAGGTCGGGAAAAACTCCTTATTAAAGGGGTTAAACTAGAGACATTATTTGTTTTACATGCGAGTGACAAAGGGTCACGTGATGATAGCATGTGACTTTAAAAGGCATCATTTCTAAGATGGGGCCCATGACCGAAATCAGAAAAATCCATGCGACGGGAGTGAGAATTGAGGTAAGAACCTCGAAATTCTTTTTAACTTGAGCTTCGAGACAAGATGCTTTCTCCAAGTATGAAAGCACTTAGCCAGCAGCTATCTGATAGCCCAATAGCCACGACATCCTGATCACTATGTGACATTGTAGAACAGTTTTTGTCACTGCACTTCGTGATTTTAAAGCTCTCCCGACAACTACAGCCGGTACCCATGACAACATAGAATACAATTTGTGGTATAGTATGGTAATTGCAGGCTAGCCTTAATTACCACCTGTAGTCATCAGGGCTAAGAAATAGATATATAAACAAAGATAAATAAATGGATGTGTTTGTGTACCATCATAATGCATCCTTCACACTTGCAATACTGGGATTTGCTTTTCACGACCACCAGACACCCATTGAAGAATACAATCCTACAACACAGTTTATTTATAAGAATCCAGCCCTACAACAAGGTAAAGTGGTCCTTAGATACTTATATGCCATAACATCAAGGCAATCTGTGGCTTGACTACAAGTATTCTTCCCATTGTCTATCCACCCTTAGATATCTACTTGAGTGAGATCCTGAAAGACATCCCATACGAGGATACAACGTCCACATTTGACCCACAACAGATGTCCTAAATATGGGACATATGCTATTACAGGTAAGGGGAAATGCCTCTAAAAAAACCTCCTTACCTGTTCTGTTTAAGCACTCTGAGACTGATGATGCCCCATCTGTCTTTTTAACCCCATAGGGTCTGGAATTTTATCCAACATGCCCGTCTGGAAACCCAAAGATTTCCTCAAGACATCCTTAAAAAGGAGAACTGTAAAGAAATTAAAGATTTTGTTCAGAACGCAGCAAGACTTTACCTGTCCTGAAGAAAGCGGCCATTGACCAGAACCGCTGAAACCGGTTGACTTTCATTAAGCAGTCTTGGGCTGATGATCCTGACTCCAAGACCCACTATACTTGTGATAAAAGGGCTTGAATCAATATATAAATAGAAAGCAAGCATCGAAGTATCCCACCCAATAACCAAAAGAGGGACACTTATATTCAGTTTTTAGCTGTTCTTCGGCATATTGGTTGGAATTATTTTTTACTGATAAGACACACACATTGGTGGCAGGAATATTAAAGCCAAAAACCGACCACCATTGTATGTGCACTTTACCTTTTTAGCTTAGGAAAGTAGTGAGAGAGAAAAGGGAAAGGACCTCTACATTCCATTTCTAGCCATCACACCAGCGAACTCTAGGGCTTTTGTGACAGGAACACATGTAGAGCATCTACACAGGGCAAACAAGCTATTGCAAAGGGACATAGACATAGGAATAACTCCCTATAAGTTGAAAAACTTCTGTCAATTATGTGTTATGACTATGTGGATTGGGTCAACCACAACAACCACCAGTAGGTCAACTGCAGGATGGGGGACCCAGCACACCCACGTCTGCAGAACCACCATTGCAGTGATGTCCATGAGCCCAAGGAGGGAATTTATTTTTTTATTTTTTCTACTCATGTCGATATTGACGTGCACCCGCCCCCTCCTGCATCTTGCCCGGGATGGACATTTATTTTTATATTTCTATGTGACCAGTGTGGTCTAAATTTGTATTTTTATTACCCCTTGATCGGGATGAACCCTTTTTTCATGTTTTTCTATACCCTTGTCCAGGATGGAGGCATGTGTTTTTGTACACCAAATCCGAGAAGGACTAATTTTGTTTTGTTTGTTATTTCCTTGAGAGATGTGCTGTTGCCCTCTCAAAGGAATGATGAGGGCAGTAGTGGACATGCAACCATGCACAGTGGTTTCAACTGCCATGGTTGCCTTGAGGACGACTGGATGGCATGTGCAGGTCACAATGGATTGATGGAATATTGCCACATATGTGCTTTTGTATTTGTATTTGTTTATTATTTGTATAGCGCACTGCACCCGAAGGTATCTGGCACATTACAAGAATATGCAGTTTCTTAGTTACACACAAAAATATACACAAAGGAGCAATGGGTAAAGGGAGATCACATAAAACTATATACACTGAGCATAGATACATTTACAGTATTTACATGGCATATACACTAAGCATAGAGATATTTTCAGTATTTGCATTATTTACATTGGGGAAATATACCGTTACATGTGTAGTGGCCACACGTACTATTGTAGTGGCTAGTAGGGTGTATCATTGGATATCACCAGTTTTTCATATCTTTTCTGAATTTATAGAAGGATTGTTCCACTCTTAGAGGGGCAGGTAGGGAGTTCCAGAGCTGCGCTGCCATAACTGGGAAGCTGCAGCCACCTTCTTTTTTGAGTTTATAACTGGGCACTTGCAGACAGTTAGAGCTGGCCGACCTCGTCAGTCGGCCATGGTGATTTTTGATGAATTATTCCATTAACTATTGAGGGGCAGCCTTGTGGAGGCTTTTGTGAGTCAGGGAAGCTGTTTTAAGCTGCATCTTCTCTTTAATAGACAGCCAGTTGTCACGTCTGATGGTCGAAATGTGGAGTTTTTTGATAATGTATTTGCTAGCGCCTAAGTACATTGCATTGCAATAATTGATTTTGGATAATACTAAGGCTCTGGCTAAGGTCGTACAACTCTTCACAGATAGAAATGGTTTGCAGGATTGATTGAGTTTGCATGTGTATGCTGTAGCAGAGGAAGTAGCACTAACCTGTTTGTGCAGATTCAGAGAGGAGTCAAGGTAAAAACCCAAGGTTTTTACCTCCTTGCCAACTTTGATGTTGTTGCCATCAACACAAAAGGAATGGTATTGGTCACTCAATTTGTTCATGTTAATGGGAGTGGCTAAGAGGATAAATTCTGTCTTCTCATCATTCAGGCAGAGGCCATATGTGGCCGTCCAGGCCAGAATGATGAGGTATATTTTATTTATAAGGATATGGTCATTGTTGTAGTCGCCAGTCAGGGTTAAGAGGATCTGGGTGTCATCTGCATAATTAGTGTAGGTGAATCTAGGTCATCAAACAGTGGTTTGGTAAATGCATTGTACATGCTTGGCGGGACACAAGATCCTTGTGGTACTCAGCAGGAGATTGGGATGGGGTCTGCTGTGACTGTGGCAAAAAAGACTCTCATGAATCTGTTATTTAAAAAGGAGAGGATCCATGCAATTGCTTCTGTTGAAAAGTGTGCCAATGTGTAAAGGTGCTTGCATAAAATGTTGGGATCAACAAGATCAAAGGTGGAGGACAAGTCCAGCAGGAGCAAGAGGGCAGATTTACCTTTATCCTTCAGGTCATCGATCTGTATCTTTAAGTCAATCGAAGCTGTTTCAATGCCATGTTGGGGACTGAAGCCAGATTGGCAGAGTCCAAGTAGATTGTTGGTTTTGAGATAATTTTGAATTTGGTTGTAGGCAGTTTTGTCAATTATCTTTAGTAAAAAGGGGAGTGTCGTAATGGGTCTGAGGTTTGTAGGTATATTTGGGTATATTTGGGTCTAAAGTTTTTTTAGAAGGGGTAATCCCCATGCATTCTTCAGATTAGTAGGTACAGACCCTGTGCGGAAGGAGGAAGGAGGCATTTATCAGTGAGGTGATGAAGGGGGCGAGTACAATCGCTGCTTCTTTTATGACGGAGGCAGGACAGGCATTGCCTTGGCAATTGGAGGGTTTAAGTGAGGATATAATTTTTTTCACTTCTTGGGGGGGGTCAGAGGAGAATTCGAAACACTTAGTAGGCTTAAGGATAGTGGAGTTTTGAATTCTCATATTTCCTTGAGGGGGTACATTTAGTTTCTTGGTGGCTATTTTATTTTGGAGCATGGTGATTTTGTTGACTAGGGCATCTTGAATTTTCGTGCACCATTTTTTAATGTGCAATAGTCTTTGGGGGAGGTGGGGGATTAAAGTTCCCTTAAAATGTTAAAAAGTTCTCTAGTGCTAGAACTTGCTTGACAATCCTGTTATTATAGGTGTCATGTTTTGCTAGAAGAATTTCTGCTTCGTAGATGGCTGTAATTTTTAGAAGGGTGTCTTTGTTGGCTGTAGTGTTTTTTTTTCCTTTTATCGTTTCTTAGATCTTTAAGCTTAGGAGTGAACCATGAGTTCAAGTGTGCTCTGGGTTTGCTTTTGTGCATTTTTAGAGGGGCGATAAAATCTAAGGCAGCGGTAATAGTTTCGTTATAAAGGTTCACAAGTTCTGACGGACCGGCAAGAGGAGGTGGCGGTTAGAGTAAGGGTTGGAGGAAAGGTTGTAGATTGACAATTCGTGATATTTGTCTTGTTCCTCATGGGAATAGTCGGGGCTAAGGATACCTCTCTGGTGGGTACGGTACAATCTTGTAGGTCGAAAGTCAAGAGGAAGTGGTCAGTCCATGATTGTGATTCAATAGTTGTTATGGTGGTAGCACAGTTGAGGTCTGCTACCAAATCTAGGGTGCGTCCTTTATCATGCATGGGTAATGTAATTAGCGACTATGGCTGGTGAAATCCAATTTCCCATGTTGTTGCAGTGCCCCTGACTCATCTGGCGACTGCACTCCATCGGAGGTCTGCCCTGCATCCTTTCACGTCCCTAGTCTCCATGCCCCCTGCCAGGCAGTGGCCCACCTTTCGCAAGTTTCCGGTGTAGTTGATGAGGGAATCACATAAGGCCAGCTCTGTCAGCAGGTAAGGATGTGCACTTTCTCTTGTTCTATGTGTCTATTATTGGTTACCATGGTCTTTGCATCCATTCCACATAATTGCTAGCTGGGGATGTATTCATTGAGTCACGGAGAATGTCACTGAAGATGTGTGTCTGTGTACATGCATGTGTGTGTTTATGTACTTCCACTTCGATGCATGGAAGGGAGTGTACATCACTTGTCACACTTAGGAACAATTGCAGTATTTACCACATTGTGGATGTACATGAATTCTCTGTGCATCTGTACTCTGTGTATTTTGGTTATCCAACACTTGCCTCACTGACCATGATGATGTTTCCTTACTGACACCCTTTTACTTCCCCTGCCCCAAATGGCCATCAATGCTGTGCTGTTTGTGGATTTGTCTGAGGACAGCATCTGCAGAAGGGGCAGAAGGACCAAGAGTGCATGGCCTGCGTGGGTAGAAATGACAACAAAAGCTCAGTGAACGGAATGCCAAGTGGCAAGCAGCTTGAGGACTGCATGACCTGCAGCCATTGTGCTTCCTGGGCCGCTGGTGGGGTCATGTTCTTGGAATGCAGGAAATAGGTGAGCACCATGTGGTTTGTTTAACTTATTTATTTCAACACTCTGAATCTGTTGTGTTTCGAATTTCTGTACTTGCTTTTGCCTGGAGCTACCAGTCCAAAAAAGGTACTATGGCATCAGGACTCAAAAATGTGCACAAAAGGAGTAAATAAGGAGTAAATAAGGTGGCTCAACCCTATTATAACTGGTGCTCTCAGTTGGCCCCTGACAGGGCTGCACAAGTAAGTGGTCTAGTACTTGTAGGACTTAAAAATAATTTACTTGCAAAAAAACGTTTGAATTAATCACCTATTGATTTAGGAAGGATAGAATTGGTACCTTGCCTGATTCGTGCGCCTCCTTGCCCAGCCAATCTCTAAATAACCAATTGATTTTAAGAATACTAATTGAATCTTGGTGTAAGACCTTATACAGAAGCATTTCTCTGAAGATGAGTACAACCCAGTTAGGTAGCCCTGCCTACCATTGTCAACAAAGATTGCAAATGTGTATTGTACTTCCCAACCCACTCAATATTCCTCCAACTCACTTCTTACTTAGGTCACCTCCCTTTCTGCCCTTGCACTCCACAGATGGTTGCACCTCTGAACATCACTGCAATCATACTACGTCCAACCTAGCCCCATGTGCTACTATTCTGAGGAACAAACAATTATCATCCCGTACATACCGACACTCTAAAATGGCCCCATTATGTTCCCTACCTATTAGAGTTAGTAAGTGCGCACCCCCCTACAGACACCAGAGACCCCCTTCTTCAACCCACCAACAAGCTAACTGTGGTAAAACCACTGAGGTCATGGAAACCTCGCTAGTCCAACCCTCTCATTTAAATAACAAACTATAAGAATTGAAAACTCTCATATGTAACAATGAGGGTACTAATTGCATGGGTTCCCTGATACACCTGAAAGGAGCTCTTATCAATGCCAGACTGCTCCCAGCCCACACTCTAGACATTGCAGACCTCATTACAACTAACAACTTAGAAATCCTTGCTATCACGGAAACCTGGCTCCATGCAGCCTCAGGTCGATCCATCTCCCTAGCCATCCCAGAAGGCTACACTGTCTACAGGAAAGATAGAACTACAACTAGAGGAAGAGGAGTAGCTCCCCTTGCAAAAAACTCATTTGATCTTAGGATTTCAGCAGAACATTCATTCCCATGAGGGGAAGTGATTATTCTGAAAATCGCCCTTACCCACACTTGCACCCTCACTCTCCACATAGTGTACAGACCCCCAGGCTCAATATCCTCCTTATAAGATGATATTACCACATTCCTATCCTCCAAAACAAAACCTTTATTGAAGATCATCATTATGGGTGATTTTAACTTTGGTCTGATGACCCCTTGACTCACAAGCACACTGCCTTGCCAACTCAATGACAGCCCAAGGGTTCACATATCAGATAGCCCACCCAACCCATGAAAAAGGATGCATCTTAGACTGGCTTATGGACCTTAATTGTACCACTGACATCCTTGCCAATACCCAATGACCATGGTCTGACCACAACACCATCCTCTTCAGGATGATTATAACCACTAAACTGGCTAAACCCACTCTACTTAGATCATCACTACAATCAAGAAGTCAGGGGTAGCATATCATCAATAGAGATAATATGCTACCCCTCTTGCTCCCAATAACTAACACTCCATGCCCCCAATTGAACCCTACCTCACTAATCACTTTCTACAACACAACTATTTTAGCAGCTATTGACAAAGTAGCCCCGCTCAGTGACCGGAAAGTGAAACCAGTTGCACATGCAAACTCATAGTTCTCAGCTGACCTACAAATGTTATGGGCAGCCAAAAGGGCAGCCAAATGTAACTGGGTAAAAACACCTTCACCAGCGAATAAGGCACACTTCCTTGTCCTAACTAAGGAATATAAGGCAGCCACCATTAAAGCCAAAGGAGAGTCTAACAATCTGAGAGTCCAGAATGCCCGATCTAGCTCCAGAGAACTCTTTGCCATACTTTGTGAGCTAGAATCACCCTGTCCCTTCCCCGGACCACTGCATCGAAGACCAGCAATGGTGCTCGAACGCCCAAAATGCCCTGGCAGACAAGATCACCCTCCTTCAAAATAAAATTGAAACCAAAAAAGCGATACTTAACCAGGACCACACTGCGGAAGACGCCCCTTTCATAAGGCAGAAAAACACACACAAATTTGCCTTCACTACTCTGACTACTTCAGAAACCATCAAAATGATCAAAGGACTTAACCCTCAAGATGCAAAGGGGACATTTGCCCTCCCACATTCAATAAAGATTGTGCTAATGGATTGGCCCCCTTCATCACCTCACTCATAAATAGTTATTTTGCCTCATGCAAATTATCGGATGACCTAAAAGAAGTTTGGTTATTACCGCTGCTAAAAAAACACATTGGATCCAAATATCCCAACTAATTTCAACCCATCACCACAGTGCCGTTTCAACTAAAAATGTTAAACAGAGTAGCTTATCTACGGATCCAAACGTTTCTTGAATCAAACAATCTCCTTGGCCTTAGACAGTCTGGTTTCTGCCCAGGTCACGGAATGGAAACAGCACTCTTGGATCTAAAAACACAAATGGATCAGATTAAGGACAAAGGGGACCTATGCATTCTCCTCCTGCTTGACCTGTCCACAGCATTCAATTTGGTCAATTATAAAATCCTTTGCCATCATCTTGAAACGGCTGCACATTTCCCCCAGGGAAGCCATAAAGTGGATCAAAGTTTTCTTTCAAACCACACCATGAGGGTCTTCACAGCATCCTCTGCTGCTACCCCAGCCCTAGTCCCGTGTGGTGCACCACAATGCTGTTATGTATCACCCACACACAACTCCTTTAGCAAACTTCTCTTCAACAAACTAGACAAATTGGGTGTCACGTATACAAATTATGCGGACAACACCCAAATACTCCTCCCCATCACAGGCTCCTATGATACTGACTCTGACACCATCAACAAAATCTATCTCATTATCCATTCTTGCATGTCACAAAATGAACTATGTCTGAATGATGAGACGACTGAATTACTCATCATAGGTGGCAAGTCAAAACTAAACAACCTATCACAATAATATAAATCCTTCAACATTGATGGTAATACTATTATTGTGGCCCAAGAAATAAAAACATTAGGTGTCTACTTTTACTCAAATCTGTCCTTAACAAGACAGGTCAATGTAATTGCCTCTTCATCAGCATATACTTCCGAACTAATTAGAGCTAGCGGACCCTTTCTTTCATCTGACAATTGCATTACCCTGGCTAGAGCACTCATCCTCTCAAGGATTGACTATTGCAACTCACTCTTTGAAGGATCCAATGTCAGAAACATCAGCAAACTTCAAATTGCGCAAAATAATGCAATCAGAGCTGTGCTAGACCACAAAGGCATGAACACATTTCTTCTATGAGATGCAACATTCATTGGCTCCCAGTACGAGACAGAATGACATTCAAAGTCCTCTCACTGAACCATAAATGCCTCTCAAACAATGCCCCAGAATACATTTGCAATCAAATTGCAAAAACCCAATCCAACAGACCTACCCTCTCCACCTACACAAGCCTACTCTCCACAACGAGATTCAGGAGAAAGAAAGTCGGCAGACCTAGCTTCCCATTGGTTGCTGCCCAAATTTGGATCACCTGGCCTCCATCACTAAGAATAGACATGTCCCTATGGTCCTTCCGAAAAAAACAAAAAACTCTGTTGTTCAAACAAGATGCCTGCTAACCTGGCAAAGAAATACTGCCTGTGTAATCTGTGGAAAGTTTGAAAATAGTGCAAACCTTACCAATAATGTATACTGTATATCAAGTTTGCAAGTTATGTGGGCTACACACATGTTCAAATTGTACCCTGCTCTGTAACATTCTCTCTGATTAAGTTGAAATGTATGCCTGTAACCAATCTCTTATGTTTTAACTGCCTAGATTCCTCTGGGTTTTGTGTGTTATACAAATGTTCAGATAAATAAATAAATATCACACATCTCTTGGCAAACATGGTTGGTACAAAAGAATACTGGTCCTGATGTCAGGCTGATATTGGTTGTATGCTAAGAAACCTAGGCCCACCCACAGGTTACTTCATGTTGTGGAGAATATGCATGGGGTGACTTGCATGACTGAAATAAAGAGAGAATCAATATAAAAACACCAGAAGAACTCTGTTCTCTTGACCTTGCCAATGTATCAAGATACTTTCACCATCGCTTCATTGCCATGCTGCACTTCATCTGCAATAAAACATCTGCTCCACTCGGAGAAGTAGAACACTTCTTTTGGAGAAAAGGATATCAATCTGGAGGAGCACCAAACACCCACATGCTTTTGTGGATAAAATATGCTCTCAAATGTGGCCATGACAGTGATGCCACTGTTTCTCAATTTATTGAAAAATACATTACCTGTGACATCCCTTCAGAAACCACACATAGTGACCTACATACAACATGTTACACTTCCATAAACATAAGTGTGGCAAATGTTGCCGAAGGCGATATAAAAACAAAGGTAAATATTATACCAAATGTTGCTTTCACTTCCCTAGACGAGTTGGCACACAGGGACAAGTAAATAGCTTGATGTCTTATGTTAGACACAGGGTAAAATGGAAATCACCTAAAAACACATCAACATTAAAAGGGACAAAGCATACAAGTACATCAATGATTACAATGCAATCACTGCCCTCTGTGTAATGCAAATATAGATATTCAATACACTGCACACAATTCCACTGCAGTTGCAAGATATGTCACAGCCTATCTTACCAAAGCTGAAAAGACAGAGCTAGAAGACCTCTGGAATGACATATCATCTGACAAAACCCTGTCACAAAAATTGCACAGCTTCCATATAAAAATGCTCTCCCCTAGAGAATGCTGGTGTTACGAAGCTACAGACTGTCTAACAGGTACACCCTGTGAGGAACCTGAGGGCGCCCTCACTTCCTTCTCCCCACCATCCTCTGCTCCATTGGCCAGGGAAGGGCCATCACTCTTGGATCCCAACCATAGGGGTGGATATGCAAGGGAGGATCACCTGGGTAAGGGAGACATGGGGAATAGTAAGGGGATGTACTTGGGTGAGACAAGGTATCCCCCATTTCTATTCCATAATGCACAATCAGTTCCGGCAGCCTTTATGGGATATTGTGACCCTTTTCCCATTTCCTTCTTCCAGAACAACCCTAGAAAATCCCCTCAATGTTGGAACACTAGGAGGACAGTGAAGAAGAGGATGTCCCCAGGCAAGACATGGCTTCCCCCTTTGTCTGGTAATAATCAACCTTACCCTTCTCCTGCTTTTATAGGCTGTTGCCAATCACTTCCCTTCACTTCTCCCTCATTCATACCATTATAGTACTGGGACGAGGAAAAAGCCACTAAGAGTGATGCACACTAACATGTCATTTCACCACCCTGGTACTTAATGAGGAAGAGGCCTGCAGACTGTAAGGGTCAGGCATGTCCAGAAAACTCCACTAATTATGGTCAGGCAATTGGGCTAGAGGACACACACCTGTAACTTGTTAAATCGGTGCTGGTGTATAAAATGTGGGGCTGACAATCAGTGGGAGAGACAGCAGGAGAGAAGCCAGGCTGAACATTTCGGGCCTGAGGGGAGAGAAATACTGTGGAGAAGGATGCTGCAGAGGAGTGTCCTGCCAGGAGACCAGAATGCCAGCAAATACCCAGGAGAGATGGTGGTGCCAAAGCTCGGGCGGGCTGTGAGAGGGTCACAGTGCTGGGAGCTTCCCTGGTCAGGTGCCCACAGCAGCAATTGCATGGCACAGAAGGAATTCAATTGATGTAAGCTACTGACCGCATTCTCGAGAGGCGAGCGGAGCTGCTGGCAACCCACAGAAAGAAGATCAGGGTGAGAGCGGGGCTCGCAATACCACAAAATCTTGTCTGCGGACAGAAGAAGAGGAATACAGCCACCCAAAGGGGCCACTAGGGATCGGTGTGTGCACAAAAGGGAACACTCATACGAGGGCACTCCTGGGGGGTGTTACAGGGCAGAAATAATTACCAAACGTACAAAATGTAATGTGCAAGATAAAGTGAACCCAAGGTGAATGGTTGTAGTGAACACTATGAACAAGATGAACTGTGAATGAAAAGAGTATGAACTGAGAACTATTGAATATCGAACTAAAAGAGAGCATGTGATAAAGCCTATGAATGGAAGGCAAGCTTGAGTGAAGTAAACGGAATATATTGGAAAGCAAAGAGTGAATCATATGAAATATGATGAAAAGGAAGTAATGAATATCACGGAAGAGTGTGAAAATAATGTGGTGAAGGAAATAGAGCATCATGGAGTGAACTGTATGAGAAATCACATTATGGCAAAGTCAAAAGACGAAAACACATTTACATGGACAAAAGACATCTACCCCTGATGTCATGGAACAATTAACTCAACAAAATATAAAATGCATGTGCTTAATTATTTAATCTTTATTGTGAATATAGTTCAAAAACAAGTTTAAAACTTTCACAAATCCACCTACAAATGACACATCTTTTAAAATCAATACATCGTTTCATCAACAACTTCACATCTAAAAATATCTTAAAGTACGAGTTAAAATATCAAAATTGATACATCGCAGTTCGATTATTCGACTTTCCCTAACATTTGTAAAATCTCAATGCCTTTTTTGAAGTTAATAGTCCCTATTCCACCAGTTTTATCATTACCAAAAATTGGTACAAAGATTTACTAAGGGAATACAGGATCTTTATCCTGATAAAAAAGCATTTAATAAGCATTAAATTACAAAGACGTCAGTATGCCCCCTTTGCTAAAACTGTGATTAGTTGTAATTTCTGAGGAAAGCTCACCCTCCCCATTCAGTCAAACTATGAGGATAGTTTTGTCATGTGGGTGGATAAGATGTACTAATAGTCTTATTGGGATCCCCCAATCTGGGAGTTTCCTCCATAGTTTGTCCTTATTCACCCTATCAAAGGGACAGATCGATTGATACTACATAGATTTCCTTGTAGACCGCTTCCCATTCTAGTTGTTGGAAATGCTATAGCATCCACCCCGCCACGTGTGTACCTATATTTTTCCTAAAACCTAGTTGGTTCAGTTTCAGGATACCTGTCCTGTTTGCCCATTCTTCCAAGGAAGAGAGTCGGACCGAGCCGAATATTTGAGCTAGTGCTCTTCAGAAATATAGGGACGATATGGGCCACCTTCCAGGACAGATGGGTTTGTTTGATCGAGATAATGGAATTGTAGTACTTATGCAGAATGGCTGCCCACAGGCCTGGGTTGGCTTTAATAAGTATATTCATTAGACCATTAGGTCCTGGAGCCCTTGAGTTGCTTTGTTTTTGTATATTTATTTTAATTTTCATAGCAGAGGAAGGGATGACCAATCTTTCCTTTTTTAGAGTGTCCCATTTTTATAGAAAATCTTTTGGCTGATTGTATAGTTGGGTAAAATGTAAAAAAAGATCTTGTTCTGGTATTGGATTAGAGTTTGCCTCTCATTGTGTGGCGCTATTTTGATCAATTAATTTCCAGTAATTTACATCTTTCTTTTCACAAATGATGGATATCATTGTTTCACTTTTCTTTTGAAAAGCCAAAGATTTCAGTGATTACATTTTTTTTGTATGCCTGTTTTCAATGTTTTCCTTTCTCGTTACTGAGGGCAAAGTCTACCCACTCTTAGAAGCTGTTTTCTGCACTTCTATATTCTCTTTTATATTGTTGGATGGTAGGATTGTAATCAGACCTTTTATTGCCAGCTTTGATGTTCCTCGGCTGTAGGGAATTTTCAATGAAGGTTGGGAAAAATGATACTAAGTCCCTATATTCTTGTATTTCTTTCTGAAAATTCAGAAATGTGCCTTCTAGTCTGTTATTGATTTTCCTTATGTCCTTGTCTGCTCAAATTATTCTGTTTTTGCTATGAGAAACAGTTACTCCAACTATTTTCTTTGAAGGGGAAGGAATCTGCCAAGTCACCGGGAACATCACAGTCAGTCTTAAGTGGTCACTCGGGAAAGTCATTAGACGTTTCATAAGTATGTTCATTATTAACAAGGTCATCTGAAAAAAAGAAAAAATCAATCATG
Source organism: Ambystoma mexicanum (assembly GCF_040938575.1). Taxonomy (NCBI): domain Eukaryota; kingdom Metazoa; phylum Chordata; class Amphibia; order Caudata; family Ambystomatidae; genus Ambystoma; species Ambystoma mexicanum. The sequence goes on from NC_090936.1 coordinate 845,476,343, forward strand.
GTGGCCCTCTTTTCACTTACCCACATGTACCTGTGGTCCCCTCCCTTTAAGTATCTATGTGTGAGCACCATCAAATTCCACCCTTCAAAGAAATCCCACAACTTTTTCACTTTATTATCTGGCATACTGGGGGCGTTTCAGTTTGGTTGGTATTGTGAGTAAGATTTTGAGTCCAGACAGTTTGTATTAAAATCACCAGCAATAATTATCAGACCTAATGGCTGTATTTACTTCCATCCTGTCAAAATCCCATCAATATGGTCCTTCAATGTCAGTATAGCTGCAATATAGATTTATAACCAGGACATGTTTTCCTTCGGCCTTCATGGATGTGTGCACCGCTTGAATACCAAAGGTTGAATCATCTGCAATTTGCAGTGTGTCAATAAGCTCTTTTTGAAGGCCTATCAAAATACCAACTTTTGGGTGGCCAATGGGTGCTGCATACCCATTTGTTGTAAGTTTGCATAACCATCCACAATAAAAATGTGATTAAAAAAAGTTGAATGCTTAATGCAACCCTTGCAAGTAGTCAATTCAACTATATAATATTGAAAATGAAATCCAACCCCTAGTGCATATCAGCTCCACAGACAAAATAGAAGTGCAAGGCATGACACTCCCTATTTGTCAACAAGCAACAGCACGACAACATAGCTTATAAAATGTATCTCCAACACAGCTGGATTAGAAAAACGATTAAATCTGTGTCTAAACTGCATACTAATTCTAAAACGTTACCTTGACGTAGAACAAGGTTTAGTCAATGGAGCAATTGGTAGAGTTGTTGGATTCCAAACATATCCAGATGACAACACCATTCAGTTTGTCAACATCCACTTTGACAAACTTGCAGAAGTTAAAAAAATAGGCCATTTCCTTCTTTTCAAACACTTGTACATACGCAAAAAACTATTATCTCTAACTCTTGCATATGCTGTCACTATTCGCAAATCACAAGGTCTAATTCTAGATCGCACATTGATTGACATTGCCAGCACAGTCTTCAAAGAAGGTATGAGTCACATAAAACTTTCACATCTCCATACACTCAATGGTCTATTCCTAGTTAACTTTGATGCAAACAAAGTCAATGCAGACATTCCTTGCATCCTGGAAAACAATAGGCTGTGTGCTCTGTACACTCTCACCTAAATTTGTACCCAGTACCTCAAAAAAGAAAACCTTTAAATAGAAAACTAATACAAACAAAAACTATACTAACTCTTGCTGTAATACCCCTAACACAAAACTCTCTAGTCCAAAAACAACTGCACATCCATCAAAAGACAAAGAGACAAGTGTCTCTTCTCAAAAAAAAACTTCAGGCCCATCAAAGGATGGGCACAACTATCTGGTCTGTTTAAATTCAGCAACAAAACTGGAGTACATTTCTATGCAAATGTAGGAATCAATCGTCTCTTCCAATTGCCACCAATTGTTCACAACATTTACTTAAACAGCTCAGACCAGTTGTGTTTGCAAATGCTCATCCTTCATACTAATGCCACAAATAATCCTGACACACTTACAGTGTCACAGGTATAAGGCATGAATTGGACTCCTGTACAGGAATGGTAAGATTGGCCATAAACACACAGGAAGATTCATAATGTACTACTATAACTACTAGAAACCAAGAGCATCCCTAACAAGGACATTTTCCAGATTTCATACACGTGGAAACATACATGCACTCTCTGCAGCCATGTTTCACAAGAGCACATCCCTAATGAACGGTTTGACAATGTATCCATACCGAATTATAAATCCATTCCATTTCACCAGCTTCTGCAAAATGGAAATGCAAAATGGAAATCATGGCATATTTTTCAATTTTTTGCAATTCAGACAATCGTGCCAGCATACAAATAAACTCCCATGGCCAATATGTCATAGTAATGCTTCTAAGGTAAAATGCAGATGGTAGCAAAAAAACCTGTAAGCTCACTAGCTTTGCATATGGCCAAGTATCTCTTGGCAAGAAAACCTTCAAAACAGTAGGCATATTCTACCACACTGTTGCCAAAACTACTTCAGGCAACTATACCATATATGTAAAAAAAAAGTGATGGGTTTGAATATAATGACACTTGTGATACTCCAAAACATAGTTTACCAGCAAATCTGACAAATGCCTACTTAATATTCCTTCAACCCAAATTTGCTCACTAAAGTATAGTACAATACACAGTTACAATATTCCAACAGTACCTAACTACTTTACACATAACCTTCATTATAATACACTTCAAATATACCATCACATTTATTCTTGCACTATGCATCCACTACTACAATACTACTTGTAAAATACAAAATAGTTAGAATACACCAACAGGTATCTACTATAAACATTCCCTTAATTACAACACAGTTCAAATATGCTTAGAAAATACATACATACTACTACAATGGTACCTTTTAAATTCAAGACAGTTAGAATACACCAATGAGAATCTAACTACTTTAAATATATCCTTCATTATAATACACTTCAAATATACCATCACCATTATTCTTACACTCTACATCCATACTACTACAATATTACTTGTAAAATCCAATAAAATTAGAATACGCCAAAAGGTATCTAACTACTTAAACACATCCTTAATAACAACACACTTCAAACAAATGCCTTATGCAACTTACATTCACATAATATATACATGCTACCATATACATGTATTATGTAACATATATGTATACTTTAGAACCAGGTAAATGCCAATAAATGTATGTAAATACAGTATTTTTTTAATCCACTGTGAATTTTCTTTTCCCAATGACCCAATGATTACTTCATGTTAATACAACAACAGTGTACCACCCACTAACATTGTGCCAAACCTAGTACATACAATGTACTATTTATGAGGATCAAAAAAGTACATCTTTATGCACACTTGTATGCAATGAAAGGTTGTAAACTATCTTGTTTTACAAATGATACTGTTTTTTTCACAGGAAAAAGAACCAGACATTCCAGCTTTATTACCATACAAGCTGGGGTAACCGGAGTTGCCGTGCGTTGATCGAGTTGTGTCTCATGTACCCTGGAAGATGTTGCTCTTGTCCTCTTGTCGGCAAGTCTTGTTTCAGTTTGCTCTGGTTTCTCATGTGCCCTGGAGGATGTTGCTTTTGTCCTCATGTCAGCAAGTCTTGCTTCAGGCTAAGCCATCCCCAGCACTGCCACCCACCTTCTCAGTCATCCGGCCCATGAAGCATGTGTTAATGGAGGCTTTTGTCACTACTTTCTCTCCTACTTCTTTGGCTGACCCACACTCTCACACAGCCCTTTTCAACCATCATCTCTCTATTTCTAACACTCTTGATGTCCTTGACCATATCATGAGGATCCGTATGAAATCTGCATCCAAGTGCAACACTTGATATGATTCTGACCTTCACCCTTAGGCGCAAGTGTAGGGAGGCAGAGAAGAGGTGGAGGCCATCAAGCACACTCTCTGACAAACTGGCCTGCTCCAAAGGCAATACAGACTCTCTGTCCTCTCTAGGATGAAATCCTACATCCTAGCTGTGTCTCGGCGCCCTGTAACAACTCAGCCAAACTTTTCAAAATCTGGAAGGAGATGGCCAATCCTGCTGCAGTCTCTACCTCTTCTGTTCCGTCCCAGGCCTTCTACACGGCCTTGGCATCTCATTTCACCACTACAAATCAGCACATTCTGTCCACTCTCACTCTACCTTCTCATCCTTCCCTCTACTTCTCCAGCCCCCTCTCTGACTAGTTCTCCTCTACCTTTCTCCTCCTTTCCCCTGTTCACTCCATTTTAGACAAGTCCGATCTATGCAAGTCTTATCAACACAGGTGCTCCCCTTTTCATCCAGAACCATCAAGGACCACATCAAAACCCTTTATCCAACCTTATCCAATTTCTGCAATCACTCTTTTGCCACTGGAACCTTCCCATCCCCCCTTAAGCACTCCCTTGTGCACCCCTTCTTAAGAAGCCTTCTGTTGATCCTTCCTCTCCAGCAAAATATCGCCCGATCTCCATCACTCCTTTCTTGGGCAAACTCCTGGAAAAGCTTGCCATCTCCCAGCTTAATCTACATTCTGAATCTGTTGGTTGTCTCCATGACCACCAGTCTGGCTTCAGAGTAGCCAGAAGCATGGAAACTGCTCACCTGAACACCTGTGAAGACTTGCTCTCCAATATTGACTCTAACCTTCCTTCTGTCCTCATTCTCCTTGACCTATCGTCTGCTTTCTACACAGTCAACCCTGCCATCTTGCTCAGTCATCTCCAAGACAACCTGGGTACCTCTGGCCAAGTCCTTGCCTTGTTGACCTCCTTTCTCACTGATCAACCCTCCCAGGTTGAACATGGGTCTTTCCTCACTTCCATCTCTCTCTTTCTCTCTCTCTCTCTCTCTCTCCTTGTGATGTTCCCCAGGGGTCTAACTTCTCTCTCTGGCTATTTAACCATTACCTAGCACCTCTGGCCACTGCATCTCTACCTTCTGCTCTAACTTTCAGTGTTATGTGGTTGACACCCAGCTGTTCTTCAGGCTCCCCTCTGCTCCTACTACTCCTTCTCTCATACCAGACTGTCTGTCCGCTATTCAGGAGTAGTATGCCCCCAACTATCTATGCCTTAATGCCAGTAAGACAGAGATCCTCCTCATTGGGACTCCTGCTCCCTCCTGCTTCTCTCACTCTGGCCGCCCACCCTTTACCTGCTCATTCCTGTGAGGCTAAGATCCATGGGGTAATCTACAACACCACCCTCTCCTTCTCTTCTCACATCTCTGACGTCTTTAAGAAGTCACACTATCAGCTGCACCCCCTCAGAGGTATTCTTCCTTTTCTCACTTTCCCCCAGAAACTCCCTGTCTCCAGAGCCCTGGTCCTCTCTAGGCTGGACTATTGCAAAATCCTCTTTCAAAATCTGCCTGCCTCTACTCTTCACCCCCTACAACTTATCCAGACCAGGACTGCAAGACTTGTCCTTGGCCTCAAGTCCAGGGATTGTATCTTTCCAGCCCAGAAATGTCTCCCCTGGCTCCCTGTGGCTGCAAGTTTCATGTTCAAGACCCTTGTCATCGTCCACAAAGCCTTCTGGGCCCGGGGACTACACTACATCCAACTTTCTCTTCCTAAGCATCTTCCTTCTTGAGCCCTCCGCTCATCCTCCTCCAATTCTCTAAGGAACAGATGCTTCTCCAAGAACAGAGTTGGGGGTAGATCTCTGTCCCCTCGACTGGAGCCTCCCTCTGGAACATCCCACTTGCCTCTCTCAAACTTGAAGGACCAACTAAGGTTCTGGGAGAAACTCAAGACCTTCCTTTTTGCTTCTGCTTTCTCTCTCCCTCTACCTTGCTGATGTCCCTGTCTGCTGGGCATACTGGTTACCTGGCCACCCACTGAACTTATGACCCAGGCTTCTGCATGACCGGTTACCCTTGCACTGCCTCCGGGCATCACAACCACTTAAGGGACTGTATCTGCAACCCACTTAAGGGACTGTATCTGCAACCCTACAATCCTGTGATTCTCTGCACTTATGAGCCACCTCCCGTCTGCACTTACTAGTTACTTTTACTCTCCCCTCCCATCTGCCCCCCTGGCACTTTTATCCCTCCCTCCCCCCACACTTGTGCAATCCGAATGACACAAGGCCAGGTAAGACCGTTGTTTTTTTCTCCTTCTGTCCTCCCTTCATTGTCTTGTCGCGCCTAGAACCACTTGTGTATTGGCATGTTATAAATGACTTATCATATCATGTCAGTAGAGGTAATCTTCCTGGCCTCATTACTCATCTTCATTGGCTCAGTAGTGTCAATATGAAGTGGGGAGTAATTATGGGAGTTGTAGTTTCCCATAAAATAAGCAGAGATAGAGGTTAGAAAAAAGGGGATACCATGTCTCACCATCAGGTGCTTTTTCCCACTCCCCGAGAAACCCCTACCCAGGTGATTCTCCCTCGCTTGTCCACCCCCATGGTTGGGATCCAAAAGTGATGTCCTTTTCCTGGCTACCTGAGTACACGATCCCTGGGGACTAGGTTGTGAAACACACTCTGGTTTTTGACAATATCAACATCGTCTGAGACTCATTATCTCTGAAATACAGTATGTCACATTGTCCCTGAACCTGGACAGGCGCAAAAAATTGTTCATCTTTTATTTCCAATATAAAAAGAAGGTGTGAACTAGTGGATACTTCGTAATGTAACTTTTTCAAGTACTGGATTTCATGAACCACTTTTGGTGAGTATGAGATTGTTGAAACCTTTATTTGACATTTATTGCAAACAAACCTTCTTTAAAGTAAATGGCAAATATAAGATTCACTGTCCATGGGTGGCCTTTGGTTGGCAGAAATGCACCAAAAATGAAGTGTTCTTATGTTGATATGCTTCACTTTACAGAACGTTAATATTTTGTCACCCGCCACCATGGGGAAGTGCATTTCTCTTAGGTTGAGTATGTTAATCAAAGAACTTGCCCTGCAGGTCTAGTGTGAATTTTAAGAATTTGCAGGGCCTGAGATTTCATCTTGGGCTGCCAACTTGTGGGCATCTTCCACAAGCTCAAGTTTATGTGGGTTTATCTGGGTTAGTCATGGACTCTGCAGAAACAAACATATATTTTGAAATGGTAAACGGAACTGAGGTATTTTCTCTTGTCTCATCTTTCCTGTCACTGACTCTGCTTGGGGAACAATCCATAGAAAGGTCTGGAAATACCTACATGTTTTGGTGCCTCTGTCAAAGTTACATTGTTTCTTCTTGCTGGGTCTTGTGTCTCATACACCTTCTTTTTTCTTTAAACTGTTTGCCTGGTAAGAGGATCAATTATAATGATTTGGTCTTCCAGAACAGCAAAGAAACTGGAAACCCTGAGAGAAAAAGTCAATTTTGATTTTTCAATTTTGTTTTTATAATTTATCAAACCAAATGATGCCATCTTCTGTTCATACAATTCGAGATGTTCCAAAACAGCATATTTTCAATTTTTATGGTAAGGGGCATGGAGCTTTTTATAGGCTTAAACTGTTTGAATGGATCTTTTACAAAACCGGTGGTTTTCATTTTCCTTCTCCTTAATTCCCTCATCATATTTAGAGCCATTACTTAAACCCCCCCCAAATACATATTTACTTTCCCTATCATAGTTACTTTAGGGAGGTGTCCGATGTGCACAGTAATTGGGAGTCCCCTCTTATTTCCATTTCTCTACTAATTTAGGGGTCTTGATTATTTTCTTAGGGGCTAGATAATATGGTATGTCTTCCCATTGTCTCTCAGAATCAGTTTTCCCCATTTACACAGTGATTTCCTCATAGTCCCTGGCGTAGATACGTATTTTTACAATGTCGTTCCTGTTTTGCATTGCTTGTTTCTTAAGGTTGTGTTTGTCTGTCAGAACATACATTGTAATTATTTTTCCCTCAACTCATTTGACTAACTTTAAGTAGTCATGTGTCTGTAAACACTGACTGTGACTTTTATTACTATTAATTTATTTTTCTTAACACTGTTTATCTTCTTTGCACACTTTCAATTTCTGTTGAATCAAATATAATATTCCTGTTTTGATATCAACACCGGATTGTTATACAGAGCATCATTTGTCTTAAGTTTTGTTGTCACTGATCGCTACCTTGAGAAATCTTTTGCACAGTTTCTGTGATTGGGTGTATGTAGATGTCCCTTTCAGCTAATATGTCCTCCACCTGCTTGAGGTGGAAGAAGGGATGGGCTGAAAGATTCACAAGCATATTTATCTCCTCCTTGCGAGTAAGGTCATGTATAACTTCTCCAATGATGGTCGTGTGGACTTTCTTCTTCCCAAATATTTACTCCAATTGTTTAAAATTTTCGCCCTCATTCTTTCTTTCCATGACTCTTGATCCTGTGTCATCCAGTATCCATGCAGAAAATACTGCGCCAATGCATGAACGTTGGCCCATTTTAAGTTTTACTTGACTTTTGTTGACATATTTGGGTTGGATATTCTATCATAATCAGAAACATTATTCATAATTGATCAATCTATAATCCAGTATACAATTCATCTGAATTATATTTCTCACTTCCAAAATCAAATAGTCCATAGCCTCCATTTATGTAATAAATGGATATCTAGAATATAGTTAAGCTTAAAAAGTTGGCTTTACGAAAATGGTAATAATAATACAGCAATCTTGCACCACATTTCTGAAATCAAGAGCCAGGCTGTTTTGTTATCTCAATATTCTGTTTTATATAAAGCAAAAATAAATAAATAGAGGCAGCCCCCTAACGTTAGGAGCATCAGTAGCCGTCGCGCGAGGAACATCAAGTTGCGTGAGTAACGCCCCCAACACGACCCCACGTGCACTAAAAAGCAAGTGAAATGCACAAAACGGCATAAGCCTCTGAGCCATCCATGGCCCGTGCACAACACATAGAAAACGCTTGCCCTCCCACACAAGGCCAGGCCCCACACCAGCCAAATCGTGCGACAACACCTCAGAAACCCCATCCGCACCACAGCGTAATCACACCCCGTGATCCCTCTGCGCGCTCGATAGAAAATGCATGCCCTACTACACAAGGCGAGTCCCTACACGAGCCAAATCACACAACAACACCACGAAATCCCTGGCCGAACCCCAGCGTAATTGTGTGAAAACACCCAGCGATCCCCTGGTGCACCCCATACAAAACGCATGTCCTCCCACGCAAGGCCAGCCCCTACACCAGCCAACAACACCTCGCAATCCCCGGCCGCACCCCAGTGTAATCTCACGAAAACATCCTGCAATCCCCAGCGCACCCCAGCCAATTTTTGCATCTGGACCTCGCAATCCGTGGCATGCAACCCCCTCCAGTTGGGAAGCCCCAGCCCCCAATCACCTGTGACCCCACCCTGCAGGCAGCCCCTTCCAGATGGGACACCCCAGCCCCCATCACCCATTACCCCTTCCTGCAGGCAGACCTCTCCAGATGGGACACCCCATCACCCGTGACCCCACCCTACACACAGCCCCCTCCAGATGGGACATCTTCTCCCCAAACCCCATCACCCGTGACCCCCCCATGCAGGCAGCCCCCTCCATATGAGACACCCCGACCCGGGCCCCATCACCTGTGATCCCACCCTGCAGGCAGCCCCCTCCAGTTGAAACACCCCATCACCCATCATCCCACTCTGCAGGCAGCCCCCTCCAGACGGGACATCTCTGTAGAGAAGGAGCCAAGTACCCCCACTCCAACTACCCTGCCTACATTACCTGAAAAGTTTGAACCAAAGTATGTGACGTATACTGAACAGTTCAACCAGCAAAGAGAAGAGCGTGGACTCTGTGCAGTACCCATAAGAGTAACTATACCTAAGAGAATATGGGAGGTAAAGTACCCATTGAGGAAACCATACCTGCATACAAGACAATATGATGGCCATTTGAACGAGATACCTGAAGACACCGAGAATCTAAATGGCAAGGATGGTGACGTCACACAAAATTGAATTAACACCCATAGAAGAGATAAACAGTCCAGAGGATGCAGACGATTAGTAACCATCAAGAAGTGCCAAGGATAAGTAACATCTTGGGATCAAGAAACGTATTCCACATCCTGATGAAGATACTTCGTTTAAACGTGTACAGATGCAATGAAACGCAAGCAGCAAAGCAATCATGAAGCTAGCCAGATGCTTTTGAATAGTTAGACCGTGGCAAGCGCCAACATATACATAAATAGAAACATATGGACAAGTAAAGGATGTATGTTTCCACTACGCATATAAGCAGTACTGAACAAATCGAGAAGGCCTCATTTTAATGTTGCAGTTAAGAATAGCAATTGAATCAAACAAATAACAGCTCAGCTAAGGAGTTGACTGAGCCAAGAAAGCCAAGGTCTTATCAAACTGGAATTGGCTGACATTGGATACAATTAACATGAAAGAACAGAGGCTCCTGTTCAGAGAGCTCAAGCAAAACAAAAGATGTCAGAGGACTATTGGAGAATAAAATCAAATACACGAAAAGCTCAATTTCATGGTGTCCAGACACGTGATAGAAGGAAGTTGGACGAACGAGATGGTCACACCTACGCACAGAGGCCGGCTGGTGCCCATACTCCCTAAAAACTCTCAGAGAACAGTACAGACTCAAGGCCAACTTCAAATAATTAATTGACACTGGACCATTGAGGTAATGATGGATGATATGCTAATTGGTGGGAAGCTGATGCTAAAATGAGCTCACCTGCACCTGGTACTTTGGTCTGCGTGCTGCTAGACATAGGTGGAAAAGTACTGACAGGGGTTTGGAGCTAACTAATTCTAGGGGACCATGTAGTTTGGGGTCCAATAGCTTGTATAGCCAATGGGACGTCATACATTTAGTGACATTCATAGTGGCCATTTTAAGGGGAGGGCTTAGTTGCCCCACCTGATGTTAATTATCCTACAACCTTCTTTCGTTGCTCCATACAGATATAGAGCTTATACTTAGAACTTCACTTAGACCCAATCACACCCTCTGTTAGGTTTTTGTAGTTTCCCATGTAGGATGACGTTGGTAATGACACAGGTCAAAAGTCAATGATGACCAATTGTGGGCATAAAAGCCCAGTTCTTTTATGAAGTAAGTAGGGTCAGAGTATCGAGCGATTGCTGATGTTTGTTGTACTCCCTGTTTTAGATACTTGACATTAAAACAGACAAACTTTGCCAAGCTATTTGTGTCATCTTGATTATTGATGTATGAATAAAATCCCTATCCATCTCCAGGGTATTGCTACTCAAGGGCTGTCTGAGAGAACATCCAGCTCACCTCCGTCCCAACCCCATCACCCATGACCCCACCATGTAGGCAACTCCCTCCATTTGGGACACCCCCACACCAGCCCCCATCACCTGTGAGGCCACCCTGCAGGCAGCCCCCTCCAGATTGGGTACCCCCATCACCCCTGACTCCACCCTGCAGGCAGTCCCCTCCATATGCGACACCCCAGGGCCCCTCACCCGTGACCCCACCCTGCAGGCAGCCCCCCCCTCCATATGAGACACCCCCACCCCATCCCAGACGGGACACCCCTGCCCCAACCCCCATCACCAGTGACCCCACCATGCAGGCATGCCCCCTCCAGATGGGACACCCCAGCCTCCATCACCTGTGACCCCCCCCTGCAGGCAGCCCCCTCCAGACGGGACACCACCACCCCAACTCCCATCACCCATGACCCCACCATGCAGGCAGACCCCCCATATGGGACACCCCAGCATCCATCACCCGTGACCCCACCCTGTATGCAGTGCCTCCATATGGAACACCCCCACCCCAGCCCCATCACCCGTGACCCCACCCTGCAGGAAGGGCCTCCATATGTGACACCCCCACCGCAGCCCCATTAACCCGTGTGCCCACCCTGCAGGCAGCCCTCTCCAGATGGGACACCCCAGCTCCCATCACCCATGACCCCACCCTGCAGGCAGCCCCCTCCAGACGGGACACCACCACCCCAACTCCCATCACCCATGACCCCACCATGCAGGCAGACCCCCCATATGGGACACCCCAGCATCCATCAGCGTGACCCCACCCTGTATGCAGTGCCTCCATATGGAACACCCCCACCCCAGCCCCATCACCCGTGACCCCACCCTGCAGGAAGGGCCTCCATATGTGACACCCCCACCGCAGCCCCATTAACCCGTGTGCCCACCCTGCAGGCATCCCTCTCCAGATGGGACACCCCAGCTCCCATCACCCATGACCCCACCCTGCAGGCAGCCCCCTCCAAACCGGACATCCCCACCCCAGATCACCCATGACCCTCCCCTGCAGGCAGCCCCCTCCAGAGGGTACATCACCTGTATGCTGTACCCTGACATAGTGACACATCTTCACTCCATCGATTGTGTGTTCTGCACCTTGACTTCTGTGTTGTTACACCTGCCAGAATATCCACAGGAACAGAATGCATTCACCTCGGCCACATCCATGAGTGTGGATCTGCTCAAGCACAATTGCTATCTGCACCCATCTCCCAACATAAACATGTAAGAAGTCAATGTAAAAGTGAGGCCCTGCTGGCCATGTGACAATGTCCTGTCATCAATCCCCAGGGACAAATAGTTAAAAAAAATGACAGGATCAACAACACCCTCAATGTGTGCCACATGAACAAACCCTGCCCAGGTGTCTCACAGCCTGAGCCTCATTGAGCTGCTATTTCTAGAAGAAGCTTCCTAACAAACACATCACTAGCCCACACATGTGGGAAGTACATGGCAACAGACAGGGCACCACGCACAGAGACAGCTGCATTGGGCAGCCAATGTGTAAATACAAAGAAATGCCAATAGTGTATCCCAGTGCAAGAGGCTGACCAACACCAGAGATGATGATAACTGTAAAAACACATGCTGGTGAAGGGGAAAGCACCACCTGTGTGTTACACAGCATCAAGCAAATCATGTGCAAATGTCCTGGACATGTTACACTGCCACAGTCACCCCGCCCACCTCACTCACAAACATAGTGACGGCAAATACACAGCGATGCTGCACATGTGAAAGGAAAGGCCATTTGCCCGTGCACAGACAAAATCCCACTTCACACACCACCACCAATCCGCCCCATGTGTATACTCACCCCACAAATAAACCCTGAACATTAAACATGCAAGTAAGCAACCACACACATGACCATGTGTATAAAAATATTTACAATAAAAAAGACAAAAGATACAAATTAAACATGGTTACCAGGAACCTTCAAAACAACTAAAAAACTATGTACGAAAAAACATGGAGGATAGACCAGAATCCACTCCAAATAAAAACGTAAATAAAAGGAAACTTACACCTACAGAACTATGTACGAAAAAATGTAGTAATGTCCGTGATTCAAGCTCCAAATAATAAGGAAAATGAAAGGAAACTTATATGTACAAAACTATGTACACAGGCAGCAGTTCTCCTTGTCACCAATCTCAGTCAATGTCTGGTCCAGGGCATCATCGTGCAATGCGCCCACTTCTCCCGGGCGGGCCTCCATACTCTCCTCGAGGGCTTGCAGGGCCACCAGCATGGACCTCTCCATCCCCGCCTACTCCCTGCAAGTATCCTCGAGGATGGCAGCCCTCCTCCTTGCCCGTCGCAGTGCCATCTCTGCAATGTCGATGGTGACTCTCGCCTCCCGAGCCTGCTGCTTCTCTGCCCCAATTTGCTGCCTGTATCGCACGAACACAGAAGACATCCTCGATCTGAGTTCCACATTTGTATCCTGCTTGGCACCGGATACCTGCCCCCTTGGGATGATATGCACTGAGTACATAAGCATCCTCCTCAGAGCCTGCTGCTGCCATAGCGCTCAGTGCCTGCTTCGTATGGACACCCTCTGGCCTGATGACACTAGCCGGACGTGTCTGGCCCATTCCCTTCTCCTGGGTGCCTGCTCTCCTTCCATTGCCATTGTTCCTGTCGTTGCCTGGATGCAGGGATGTTTGCTCCACCAGATGGGCTAACATGGTGGGACTGGTGCACAGGGGGCCCTGGTGGTAACTGGACCGGAATGCGCCCAGGAGGATTACTGAAGCACAGAGGAGCTAGACGAGGAGGGGGTTGCAATAGTTGTCAGCCCATGCAGCGCACTCAAGACCAGGAAGGCTGCTAGCCAGTTCAGGAGACACCAGACATCACTGTGATGATGTGCAAGTACACAAGTGCAAGCCTGCACATCATCACGAAATATGCTGGTATGCTTCCCAATACCGACTAGCAGTGGTACTACTCTATCCCGAATGGCAACATCTGCAGGCATTGGGGTATCGGTCTGGGTGGAAACATCTGACACCTGCGGAGGGGTACGGCCTGGGGTATGCCGGCAGGTGCATACTGCTGCAGGCGCTGACACAGGGACAGAATTTAGCACAGGCACCTCCACAGTGACCTGCACTGCCTCATGCCCCTGGGTCAGGACTTCAGCAGTCACAGCCACCTCACCCCCCCACCTGACCCCATGGACTGGGTTACTATGGCCCCTCTCTCTTCCTCTTCCCCAACCATTCTGGATGCCTCCTGAGCACCTTCAACAGTGGACGGGCCCTGTGTCTGCTCACCTGTCCCCCCCACTGTCGAGGCGTCCACGTCCACCTTCACCCTCTTGGGCTTTCCCTCAGCAGCTGTGGTCGATGGTCCAGGCACGGCACCAGCCTGCTCGCTCCCCAATGATTTTGTGTCCAGGGAGCATGGCCGGGCTTTGCGCTTATGCCTGCCGGGGCATCCCCGCTGACTTGCTCCACAGCACCCTCTCTGGCCTCTTCTTCCAACGCAACTGCAGATAAGTAGACATAGAACACAAACATCAGGGTAGTGCACCGATGTGTGGTTCACACCAAAAACATTTGCATTAAGTACACTGCTAAAGGGTACAGCCATCATCACCCTCCACAACACACAGGTACATGCAATGTACATACATACACATACATGTCTGTCCTTCACAACAGATAATCACATCTTTGGACATGGCACTTTCACAACCTATCAATTGTGCATGCTGCACAGACATGCATCATGGGCTCATAAACATGTCATGCACACATATCACCTGATAGTTCTCAAGCACTGCACTGAGCAATCACATCAGAGTCCCCTCAACAGCAATCACACAACATGACTAGGTCACATATTGAAAAGCACCTGTTACATCATCCGAGAGTGATGGCCAGTCACGCAGTCACATCTTAAACATATACACATGAACACCATGCATGCACATGTCCTCATCTGTCACACCTCTCACACACGCATTCCTCAGGCACATGTAACAAACCATGTGCATGTTCTGAAATGCTGCAGTACAACACACAATGCAAATGTAAGCCCATTAAAATCACACATGTTTCACTGAACATATGTAGAGCATTGTCTGAGACATCCATACAAGAGGCATACTTGCTGTAAACCCAAGTTGCACACTCCCACCATACATGAACATGCACATGTGCTTTGGAGGCCAGCAACACATGGACACTGACCTGATGAATCCAGACATTGCTGCAAATCACTGACCTGGGTGGGAAGTGCCGGGTAGAACTTCTCTAGGACTCGCATGTTGGTGGTGTTCATCCGGCACCTGCACCCCTCTTGCTTGGCTTGAGCCTGGAGGAAGCGCAGGGTTTTGCTGTTGGTTCTGGATTTCAGGTCCTCCCAGATCTTGTGCACGTGTTGGTAGTCACATGATGCCACCCCATCCACAATCTTGTTCTACATCAGCTTCCGTCCTTCGTTGCCGACTTGCGTTGGGGCATTGAAGAGGGCATCAATATGCCCCAGGACATGCTTCACCAGGATGTTAACATCCCTGGCAGTGAAGTTGATAGCCCTCTGCCTCGCTGCCACAGGTTTGCCACTTACCTCTGAAGATGTTGTTTGAGACATGGCAACCCCTGAGGCAGGTGTGGGTGGACAAGGTGGTCCTAGGGCTGGGCTGTGAAGTGGTGGTGATGGAATGGCATGTTGGGAGTCTTCAGAATCAGCTGACGTGGTCACAGGGCCAAGGACAGGAGCACTGGTGGCAATGGCTGGACAGCAGGCACTCATATTGCAGGGCAGTTGGGCAGCAGGCACACACAGTGGGCAGGCAGCACCAGATGGCTTGTAAAAGGCAGCTCATGGCAGTAGGAGGCAGGTAAAAAGGCTTGCAGGCAGAGGCGTGGGTCTTCCGTGTCTAACGCGTGGGCAGCCGGAAACAGAGTGACGGTTACTGTGCATGTTCGTAATTACATTTGAAATCAGAGGAAAGGCGCTCATCGCGTAACTTATGTGACACGCTCTGGGCGGTGGCATTTCAAATTGGTATAAAGAAGTGTGTAGTAGCAAATCCAACTGTACATGCTTTTTGGAGTGGATGTACGAGTGTATTTCATGGAAATTTAGGGTGCCACGCAATTTGTTCACTACTGTGACAGTGCGTATTTCAGATTTTGGTGGGGGATTGCCTCTGCGCACACAAACATGTTTTTTTTCTTTTTCCAGAGGCTAACCGTGAGTCACATACGCATTGTTCATACTCTGGGTGCCCCTCTGTATCGCGTACCTCCATTATTGCCATCACAGAAGCTTTCCTGGGCTTCATGTATACATTTTTTGTATTGCTGGGTGCCACAGCCTATCGATTAATGCTTATACTTTCTACGGGAGCTACCGAGGTGTCACGTTAATGCATTTTTGTTTTTTTGGGTGCCTGTGTGTTACGCGTCCCATTTATTTTTCACCAGGGGTAATATTGAGCGTTGCTGGACCACACAAATACATTTACCATCACGTGCACTGCCCCTCGCTCTGATTGCCCAGAACAATTGCTTGGTGTACCTCCCATTGTACAAGTTCATACCAAGAGGGAAAGGCGGCAGAGGTGCCCAGGGTTGGGGACGTCCATCAGTAGTTGGTGCTCCCACCTCCAGGGTCAGGGGACGTGGAGTGAGAGATGTGCCCTCCTCCCAACAGGGTCAGGGAGCTGCAGATGCAGCTGCTGTCCCCATCACCCAGGATCAGGGAGCTTCAGGGACAGCTGCTGTCGTCACCCCCCAGGGTCTGAGACCTGCAGGGACAGCTTCTGTTGTCACCCCCTTGGTTCTGGGACCTGCAGGGGCAGCTGTTGTCCCCAACAACCAGGGTCAGGAAGCCACAGTCGTAGCTGTTGTCCCCCCAGGTACATGGACACGAAGGGGCAGCTGATGTCTGTGCCCCAAAGGGGAAGGGACGTCAGGCTAAAGCCCCTGTCCCCGGCTCCCATCTTGAGGCACCTGCAGGGGCAGCTGTTGTCCCCAACAACCAGGGTCAGGGAGCCACAGCAATAGCTTGTGCCCCCTCCCCCCCCCAGGTACATGGACACGAAGGGGCAGCTGATGTCCATGCTCCAAAGGGGAAGGGACATCAGGCTAAAGCCCCTGTCCCCAGCTCCCATGTTGAGGGACCTGCAGGGGCAGCTGTTGGCCCCGACGACTAGGGTTAGGGAGACACAGCAGTATCTGTTGCCCCCCCCCCAGGCACATGGACACGCAGGGGCAGCTGATGTCAGGCTAAAGCCCCTGTCCCCAGCTCCCATGTTGAGAGACCTGCAGGGGCAGCTGCTAACCCAACATCAGTGAGTGATGGCATGGTCCAGGCCACTAGTAGCCCAGCCCCTACTGCCCTGAGTGGTCCCAGCCACACATGGCTGCACCACTTGCCAAGAAGCAAAAGCATGCAGGACAGGAAAAGGCTCAATCCAAATGCACGGCACAGGACACCACCAAATCGAGGAAGAGGACATACATACACATACATGTCTGTCCTACATGCGCGATACCAATGTGACATGTGCACGCAGCACACATACGCCTGCTCATCGTATGGTCCACTGGCAATGAGAGGTGCACTGCTCATGAGGTCATGAAGCGGTGGAATAACCTCCACCGCCAAACCAAACATAAGCTGGGTGCCAACCTCGCCTCTGTTCTGGTGACTGAAGGAGGGTCACCACAGGAGCAGGAGCTCACACCACATGAAGAGGCCATAAACGAGCTGATTCATGTGGATCAGGTGCAATGCGTGGGAGGCCTGCCAAATTACAAGGACACGTCCAGTGAGTGATTAAGCATGTGCATCCTGAATATGTGTATGTAGATTAAATTAATCAGTATGATTGTGTAGCACTTCTGCACTGCATTGGTATGACTTCCATTGGTGAACCATGTCATGGTGTACTGACTTGTGCTTAGTGTACTGCATAGTGCATACAACCCATGTGCTGCACATCCATTGAACATGCCTTTGGGACAATAGTCATCACCAACCATCCGATACAAAAAGACTTTTCCGGCATACCAACACAACATGCCATCTGGGTATTTTCATCACTGGTGTTAGTGACTCAGCTATGTCAAGTGTTTGTGTCTGAAGCATGTGCTACACAATATGCACTGCATGTAGTAGAAAGTCCATCCACACATGTCCGTAGGTGGTTTCATGCTAACCATACCTTCCATGTCCCTGGTAGCGGGCGTGGCATTGGGCTATGAGTGACATAGTATTTTACTACACTGTGCAACACCCATCCACAGCTAAGGCACTGACCCCCTTGTAAAATATTTGTCAGCAGTCATCCCTGTTGCGCTGCAACACTTAACACACACCCCATGTGTCCATGGCCATGTCCCTCTTGTGTGTCACTGTCCCCTCTTCTTATCTCGCGGGGCATGTCATTACTCTCTCCACATCACACACCTGGCCCTCCACAGTTTTCTTGTGTTTGCTATTTTAGTTTGGAGGGATGTGATTTTGTTAGATAAGGCATTTTGGATGTCCGTGCACCATTGCTTGTCTTTAGGGGCATCGTCTGTGGGGGGACTAGGGGATTCCATTTCACATAGAATGGAGAACATTTCCTTAGTGTTAGAGTTGGCCTTTGAGATTCTGGGGGTCATTACGAGTTTAGAGGTAGGCATGGTGCTATTTGCGTCATGGCTGCCTCCAAACTTGTGTCCAGGTCCGGGTTCTCAGAATGGGGACTTACCGGGTCATTCCAACCTTGGAGAACCTGGTAAGTCCCCATTCTGAAAACCATTCCCCATTCCCATTCAAGCCCCCATAGGGCTCAATTGGGATGGGGAAGGAGCTAATAACGGGCCTGTAAATTACGGGCCCGTTATTAGCTCCCTGGTCCCTGGGGTGGTAAGTCTCATGGCAGGTCTGGTTTTGGAAATGATAGCTAGGCCGCCTCCTCTAGTGTTCAGTCTGTCTATTCTGAGTATCTGGTAGCTATCGGGGATAGCTAACATAAGGGCAGGGCCTGCTGCATCGTGGAGCCAGGATTCCGCTATTGCTAAGAAGTCCAGGTTCTCATTAGTAATGACATCTGTAATTTCAGCGGCATGTGCAACAAGGGATCTGGCGTTAATGAGAGCTCCTGATAAGTTATGTGCGATGCTCAGTTTAAGTGGAGGAGAGTACTTATTTTTAGGATGATTAGTTCTGGTGTGCTTATGTGATGGTAGGGCCTGAGTCAGGTTGGGAGTTCAGGGAGTGGGCACTTACAGGGAGTGGCTATTAATGCAGTGCACCGAAAAGCTGGTCAAATCTAGACGGAAATCACAAATCAGATAAATTTGTACGGTATTACAAAGCATAAATGGGCTGGGCCTAAGAAGCAGTCAGTTCACATATAGGCTAGACCTCTGGGGAGATACAGTCCTTCAATTGGACAGGCATAACAAACAGTCAGTTCACAGTTGTTAAGCTAGTTCCTAGGCATCAATTAGAATGGGTGAGGTCATAATGCATGGTTCACCATTCAAGCTTATACAGGTATCAGGCTTGTTAAATCCATGCAAGACACAGTTGACAGTTCAGAGATGCTTCTTGCACTTATTTACAATCAAGGTGAGGCAGAAAACCTGGGTTCTGCTGGACGCTATTGGTGACTAGGTACAGGCAGGTATGTCATGAGATATCTAGATAGTCGGAGAGTGTACGTTATACGACAAGGCACACAGTGTGGTATAGCATAGTGATACAATAGAGGTAGCAATAAGCATCAGTCAGGCAGCTGTAATGTACAATGAACAGAGCCTAAATCTGTTAAGATGAAAAAGCAGTGGTTAACATGGGTTAAGCACGTTATAGTAATGATAATGAAAGGTGCAGGCACATAATGAGGTATGGTACATATTGAAGCGTTATCTCAACCGGAATAGGGTGCAGTCAGGTATCGTAGTTTGTGACTCATGGGGGGCCAGGAATTGTGATACAACGACGACGAGACTCGTCAGAGGGCCTAGGTAATCTAGGTGTATGGGACAGGGAGGCTGGAAATATGGCGCACATATAGTGTAAGTGGATTTAATAAGCACAAGGCAAGTTAAGAGGCGGACAAGAAGCCAGAATAATGGATGGGGGTGTGATCAGGATCGCAGAATTATGCGAGAGAAAGAGAGACAAGTTCAGTACAGCGTGGCATGCTGAATCTACTATCTACAAGATAGGTACAGGCTGAGGAGCGTACTGTAGATTCTTACCAGATGGCGCACAACTTTGTGGAGGCAAGTAAGAACAAATTGTACGTGTGTCTTTGAGTCAGGCAACAGCTGGTTGACACTAGGCAGTGTGGAGGTTAGATACGGAAAGCAGCAGAGTTCTTGGGCCTGGCTCCTGGCAGTCGTGGACAGGCTCGGGACAGGTAATGTGCCTTATTCTTGTGCACCTTGTCAAAGTGGGCTGGCTTTGCCTGTTGGTCATTGATTGGTTCACATAAACTCTATGCTGTCCAATCAGGACAGTGGCTGAGGTCTCTGGCAAGCTCAGACTGTCGAGGCGACTATGAAATTGGGGTCGGCCCTCTTGGAAGCTGGTCTCCCTAGTGGTGGTCAATGGGGGCAGGTGGATGGCATCAGGGTAAGCAACTGGAACAGCTTACTAAGAGATTAGATGATAAGGTGGGTTACCTTGATGAAAAGTGAAGGTGGATGGCAAGGTACGGGATGTCTCGGCAGATGGGCAGGCATCAGCTGGAATTATGCTGCGGGCGAGAAGGAGCCCGTTGGCTTGCATCGGGCTGTGTCGGATTCGCTGGATGCCGGGGTACACTGCTCCTTCAGTGTTGGGGGGAGCTCCTGCTCTACCCACAGCTGAGAAATACTATTCCAGACTCGGGATTGGAAAAATGCCTTATTCTCATGTGCCTTGTCAGAGTGGGCCGGCTTCGCCTGCTGGTCGTTGATTGGTGCACATAAACTCTATGCTGCCCAATCAGGACAGTGGCTGAGGCCTCTGGCAAGCTCAGACTGTCGAGGCAACTATGAAATTGGGGTCAGCCATATTGGAAGGTGGTCTCCCTCATGATGGTCAATGGGGGCAGGCGGATGGCGTCAGGTTAAGCAACCGGAACAGCTTACTAAGAGATTAGATGACAAGGCAGGTTACTTGATGAAAAGTGGAGGCGGATGGCAAGGTGCGGTACATCTCGGCGGATGGGAAGGCATCAGATGTAATTATGCTGTGGGCGAGAAGGAGCCCTTTGGCTTGCCTCATGCTATGCCAGATTCGCTGGATGCTGGGGTACACTGCTCCTGCAGTTTTGGGGGAGCTCCTGCTCCACCCACGGCTGAGAAATACTATCCCAGGCTCGGGACAGGAAATGTGCCTTATTCTTGTGTGCCCTATCAGAGTGGGCCGGCTTCCCATGCCGGTCATTGATTGGTGCATATAAACTCTATGCTGTCCAATCAGGACTGTGGCTGAGGTCTTTGGCAAGCTCAGACTGTCGAGGCAACTATGAAATTTGGGTCGGCCATCTTGGAAGATGGTCTCCCTCGTGGTGGTCAATGGGGGCAGGTGGATGGCATCAGGTTAAGCAACCGGAGCAGCTTACTAAGAGAATAGATGATAAGACAGGTTACCTTGATGAAAAGTGGAGGCGGATGGCAAGGTGTGGTACGTCTCGTCGGAAGGGCAGGCATCAGCTTTAATTATGCTGTGGCCGAGAAGGAGCCCTTTGGCTTGCCTCGCTCTGTGTCAGATTCGCTGGATGCCGGGGAACACTGCTCCTGCAGTGTTGGGGGGAGCTCCTGCTCCACACACGGCTGAGAAATACTGGTGAACTGGATGTCCATTCCTCTATGCTGTCGGAGGTGAGTGCATCAAGTGTTGGAGCTGTTGTTGCCTGTGCATATGCAGGGGGTCGCGTCCCCTCACATGGCCAGTCAGTGTTGTCACATACATCTGTGGTGGTTACAGCTGCAAGGTCACATGCCACAGTATTGGTTGCCGGTCCTGGGATGGATGACCAAGGGAGGTATGAAGTCCTTCGGCCACAGACTTCACATCATGCTCCCTTGGGTCCGGCAGGCATGGGGCAAGCAAACATAGTGAACGTGCGACATCTGGGGAGACAGTGTGGGAGCAGTCAATGTTGCGTGTTACACAGCAACAGGGTGCTTCCTGTGAGTTGTTGGCTCAGTGCATGGATATGGTGGCCTATTCCATGTTCTCCCTAGGAACACAGGCAGTGCACCAGCTGTGGGCATTACGGTCCACATGCCACTCACACAGGCTGCACATAAAGGCCAGCAGCAGGAGCCAACGGGCGGATCTCAGGTTTTCTGCAGGCATCCCTGCTTGCAGAGGGCTGGGCCCACAGGGAAGCCCTAATGCAAGGGTTTTGTGGTCCTCAAAGCTTTAATGGAAATGCTAGAGGCAGCCTGTAGTACAAAGTACAAACAGCAGATGCAACTGTTGATTCCTTTACCATCTCAGAGGAACATTGTGCATCCCGTGAGGTGTTGCATGCGGACCTCCGAGGCTTCATGTTGCAGATGCATTCCTCTGAGTCCCTCCTGGCCACTGCCATGGAGGGCCAGGCCAGGTCTCTACGTGGTCAACCTCCCTTACCAGTACCGCTACACAGATAGGGGGTCACAGCAGCGACAGACCTCCCAATCCAAGATAGCCGTGCGGTCCGTGAGCCCATGGAGGGAATTGTTTTTTAATATGCACAAATCTGGGAGTTGAGGTGCACCCTGCCCCTCCCCCCTCATGGCTGCCCCCCCATCCAAGATGGACTTTTTTATTCTTGTTTTTTTTTTTTACACCACCCCTGGCTAGATGTTGGCATATCATAATTTGTTTTGCCCTTTCCTGGTTGTGTTATTTGTTCATTTTCGTATTGTTTGCTCTTGAGGTGTGCCATTAACTCCTCATGGACTACACTTGAGCTGTGGAGTACGTGCAGGCATGCTTAGTGACGTCTACTAGCATAGGTCTGTTGTTCTGTAGCATGTGTGTGCTGTGTCAATGATACAGCTCAATGGCTGTTTTAATATGTTTAGTTTAGTTTAGTGTATTTATTTACAGAGCACACCGAGCCCTTAGGCAACTGGGCACTATTCTTACATGTTACAGAAAGTACACGCATATTATAGGCAATCAGTGAATTGCAACATTTACAAATATACAATGGGCCTCATTTCGAGTTTGGAGGTAACCAAGGCGCTATTTGCGCCATGGCTGCCTCCAAAACCGGTTCCGACTCCAACCTTGTTCAATGGGGACTTACCAGTCTAGTCTGACATTTGCGGGACCGGTAAGTCCCCATTGAAAAAGGCAATCCCCATTCCCATTTGAGCCCCCATAGGGCTCAATGGGAATGGGGAGGGAGCTAATAACGGTACCGCAATTTGCGGTACAGTTATTAGCTCTGAAGTACCTTAACGGCCCCGGTAAAACCAGGCGTTAAGGAAGGGACCCGCTAAGGGACTTTGGCATAGGGCGCAAAGAGATTACCGGCACCGATTTTCTTAAAGGTGCCCGGTATCCCTTTGTGCCCACCTTGTAGTGAGGCCCAATGTGATAACATAGGATGATGCAAATTACAGATTTAGGTATATACATCACATTGTACGTGTTTTTCCAGTAATCTGTGATGTGGCGGTGACTGCTGTCCTGGATAAGACACCCTGCACAATTCCAAGTCCACGCTCCACATGCCCTCCACTAGTCACTGTCCTTCCTTTAACAAATTAGGAAACACACTTACTGATGAAGATGATGTGGGATTTACACCATGCAGACAAAGTAATTTGGTAAGCTTTTGCACTGTCTTGCATGTTGATCTTGATTCATTGTTGGTCATCTTTGCTGCATGTGTTGGTTGTCTTATATGTCCTTTGCATGCTCACATGGTCTTGTGGTAATTAGATTATAGCGCATGGCACTGTGTAACCTACCTATGTGGATACCTCAATGGGCGCACCGACTGTGCTGTGCAGCATGTCACTTTGCATCTGGAAACTAGGCCATGGACTTCTTGATCTGTCATTTCCTTGCAATTCACTCTCTGTGTCACTCTCACTCTCCCTCTCTCTGGTGTGGTAATCTGTACTCCTGTAAAAATCAATATCAACAACCATTCACCCTGTGTTGCTCCGGCACCCTGTGTTCTATGGACATTTTCTTTCTGTGATAAAATTTGATCATGTATTTGCATGTAGTTTGTGCTGGTACTCTGCATTGCATTCCATTTAGGTTAAGTGTCTCCTGATGGTGTGCATCGTATGCAAGGCAGGTGAGCTCCACATGCAGGTGAGTGCATACCATTTCCAGACACTTTGGTGGTGTTTGCATGGGAGCGGGGCACTGTGCGTGTTCACTCTGGATTTGTTCACCTTGTGCTCATTCACTATTGCAAAAGGGTGGCATTAATCACCCAGGGGTGATTCCAATGATGGTTATCGTCATGTTAATCTGATGGATTGCTGTGGCCACTGTTCACTGATTATGATTACTGTGTGTCTAGCTTTCATGGTTGTTTGGGATTGTGTAGCATGGTCAACAGTTTGTGGACTGTGCCAGGTGCAGATGTTGGATCTCAAGTGTGCCTCATTCAACTTTTACCAGGTCCAATGAGTGACACATCTCATCCCTATCAGGTTTTGTGGGATTAGGCATGTTTCTCACATTTAGTGGTTAGAATTTATAGGTCAACTACTAGTGTGTGCTACAGCATTGTGAATCCACAAAACATCAAGTTTGGTACTGTTAGTGGGGTTTCTTCCTTTTCTCATGCATGTGGCAACATGGTTATGCAGCTTCTAGTGCAATGCATATGGGTGCATATAGGTGCATGGTGGTGCAGCATTGGAATAGATGCAGCATTACACCATTGCTATGTGGTGACAAGTCTGCATTAACCATGGTCTGGTGGTTTACGGTGTACTTTTACCATTATTTAGATGCTCATAATTGTATATATTTGCTTGGTGTTGGCTTATGTCTTCCCTTGATGCTCCATCGGTGTGCAGTCGTACTTTGAGCCATCAAGCAGGGTTTAGGTGGAGGAGCAAGAGGTGAGTGGTTGATTGATTGTGAAGACATCAACTGTATGTTCTCCAAAACCTCATTTACAGTACCTTTGTTATGCGTTTGCACCACATATGTCTTACTAATACATGTGACAGACTGACCCAACTACTGACAGATTCTTCAAAAGCAACCCTCCTCACCTTGACGCACCCTGTCACTCACCATCATCATTATTCATTGGCCTCATTGACTCATGTCTCCCCTGAAGTACTCAACCAAGTACATGAAGGTTTCATCTCTACTGGCGTAGAGCTGCTCCTACAGAACCATCATTGCCAAAATCTACTCTAGGTCTAATTCTCTTGCTGATCTATGCATACTCTTCTTTACTGGTGTTTAGTTTCAATCCTCCATCAGACACTCACTTTTGGCCAACATCGGTAATGTGACATATGCAAGGCCTTCATGACCACCAACATACTGGTAAATAGCTTGATACATATTCTGGGAGGAACTGCTGGCAAAGTTGGTCCACACACAAATGTATGCCCATTAGGGCTTTCTTGGGGATGTACGAGAACACCAGTGTGCATTTGAATAAGGCAGAACAACAGACACTGGGGTCACATGATTAATGGACAATGGAAAACTGGCTCTTCTCCTCCTTCTAGGTCTCTCAGCCACATTCGACCCAGTTGATCACAAGGTCCTATGTAACCACCTAACCTCCACTGCACACTTCTCCAATGAAGCCACGGCTTGGATCCAGTCATTTCTGAATAATGGTACCACAAGAGTCTTTTCACGCAACACATTAGCCAGACCCATACCAACCACCTGTGGAGTGCCACATGGGTCCTGTGTCCTCCAACATTGTACAACATATTTACCAAGCACCTCTTTGATGATCTTGATAATCTGGGTGTCACCGACGCTAACTATGCAGATGACACCCTGATTCTCATACCCATCACCGGCGACTGTGAAACTGACTCAACCCTCCTTAACAAAATATATCTGATTATCCAGGCTTAGATGGCTGCCCATGGTCTCTGCCTGAATGATGAGAAGAGGAGCTTCTCCTAGTTGGATCCTCAGTAAGACTAAATAACTTAAGTAATCAGTTTAAATTTTTCAACATCGACGGCAACAATATCAAAGCATCCAGCGAGGTGAAAATCTTGGGCTTCTACACCGACTCAGCTCTAATCCTAAAAAGACAGGTCAATGCCACATCATCAGCCATGGCATACACTTGTAAATTAATTAACGCGTGTAAGCCTTTCCTTTCTACAGCCAGTTGTACCACTTTGGCCAGAGCTTTAATTCTAGCAAAATTAGACTACTGTGATGTCTTATATTTAGGCACTAGTAATTACAACTTAACTCAACTTCAAACCCTACAGAATAATGTTATAAGAACAATGTTCAATATTCCTAAAACTGAGCACATTTCTACCATCAGACGTAGAACCATTTGGCTAGCAGTCAAAGACAGAATTAACTTCAAATCCTAACTCTCACACACAAATGTCTACATAATTCTGCCGCTATTTATCTATCTGACAAATTCTCTAAAAAAACGCCCCATGAGAACTATGCATTCACATTGCCTGAATGTACCTTGATAAAGACTACAGAAAGCAGGTGGAAGCAGCTTTCCTGTGATGGCCGGCTAACTCTGGAATTCATTACCTGTTAACCTCAGAGCAGAATCTTCCTACCATAGTTTCAGGAAGAACCAACAATCTTGGCTCCTATCACTTGATGTATAACTCTTTCTCAGTTCTAGTACCTTGTATATTTCTGTATGTAACTCATGTTTATTACTTGTAATTATTTTGTAGATACTCTGATTGCCTTATCACTTAGCTGTATGTAACCTTCTGTAACTCTGTAAACATGCCCAGATACCTCTGGGTTTGGTGTGCTATATAAATAAATAAACAAAGAAACAAACAAACCTCCATTCAGAATGCCCTGCTGTCCTCATCATCCTTGATGTGTTATTTCCGTTTTACACAGTGATGCGTTCCATCCTCATTTTGATGATCCATGAATGGACAGTGGACATGCTTTTCATTCCAGGAAATGTATTCCATGTAACCACCATACTGTGTCCTTTCTTATGCCCTACCTCAGCCGCCACCTGTGGCATCATGCAGGTGTCCATTCTTTTTCCATGCATCTTTGACATGTACATTTGCCTGCTGCAATGCATGTTTGAAGCATTTTCATTATGATTAATGTGCTATGATGAGGACATAGGACTCGTCAGCACTGTTCCTAGGTACAAATTGTCAGCCTTATTCACCATGTCTGCCACACAGCCATCCTGGACTGGTGCCCTCAAAATGACCTTGGCTTGTGCGCAATTTACACATTTGCATGTCCCAATTGGCTCCACTGCAGGCTACTTCTGCCATTGACTCAGTCCTTCTACATGCTCTCACTCCGTGAACACTCAGTGCAAGGCAGGAATTTTGCATTAATGTTCAACTACCCCCTTCTATTACTGCCACATATGTGTGTGATTGTGAAGGCGTCCGACTTGCATCTCTTGATGTACAGAGTTAATGTACACTTTCACAGCATCACGCAGAGTTGTGATGTTACACGTGCTGTGGTGCTCTCCCGGGTACACTATTGCTAATGCCTATTACACCAACTTCATGCTTCTAATCCACACCCTGTGTAAATTATTCTGGACAAGACCGCAAGTATTATGCTTGACGTCAAGGCCATGGAACACATCTGTCTGCCACTGATTGTCCTCCACTGGCTAGTCGTGGCAGACAGCATCGAGTCATAGGAAATATGAATTGTGCAATGTGATTAGTGAGGCCTGCATACTCCCTATATGCTAATATTCATACCTCAATGCTGTCCCTCCTGAGCCATTTCATCATGTTATTCCGATTTTCTTCAGATGAACCAGTTCTTGATGGAGTTATTTTGCAGGGGATCTTTCTCGTCAGCAGGGGCCAACCTCTGGGACACCCATCCTGTCACCCTCTGTTTGGGGACTCATGTCCTTATGTGCTACTCATGTGTTTCATCTTCTACGCTTCCTTCTCTCTACCTCTTCCCTGCAAAGTGATCCCTCTGCTCTCTCACTCTCTCCATTCCTTTTGTCTTTGCTGCTTGATGACTGTCTGCTTGATGTACCTCAAGGTCTCACACGCCCATGTAACCCCCAGCAATTTGTGGAGCAGTTGCCTCCGTGACCTGGACTACTGTCATCATCACTGCATGTGGGGAATGAC
Organism: Ambystoma mexicanum; assembly: GCF_040938575.1. Lineage (NCBI taxonomy): Eukaryota > Metazoa > Chordata > Amphibia > Caudata > Ambystomatidae > Ambystoma > Ambystoma mexicanum. The sequence goes on from NC_090936.1 coordinate 845,504,425, forward strand.
CCGAAAGAGTTGCATCTCTCTGCGCTTCCCAGAGCAACCACTGACTGGTTGCACTTGAAACACCCCTGAACTTGTTAACATCCTCCAAATGCTACACATCTCTGAACATCGGTGCACTTGCTACTTCTGATTGCACCATGCAGGTTCGGTGTCTGTCTGTTCAACCCTGTCTTCGATCCCTGCATGATTGACATTGAGGCACTTGTGAAAATATGAGGAATCGGTGTATGACAGATTCACTGTTACACCCACTTTTAACCGTATAGTATAGTATGCAATTACAGTGCCTGCCCAGAATATTATTGATCTCTATGAGCGGGTGTTATTTTTGTACTTGTGCCATACATCGTTGAGTGCTTGTATTATATATTGGCCATTTATCTATCACATTTGACATTACATACCATAGCACTGTCTGGTGATAATTTTCATGACAGATGGGATGGTTTATGTGACACACAGGCAATTTGATGTCTGGTTTGGTATGGTGGTAGTGGCATACTCCCTCTTCTATGTGTTTCTTTCAGAAACACAAAATGAAATTAGTTTTAGTTCTAAGGGTTGCACACAATGTTGCACTTCCAAGGACACAGTCTCAAGGTGGTTTGGTGGGCACAGACGCTTGGCCCTTTTTCATCATTGAATGGCACCTTGAATGTGTCAGGGCTGTGTGCACTCCACAAGGGTTGGATTTTAGGTGAAAAATGTAGCCACAAGTTGGGTAGAGGCAGCTTCCCCACATGCCCTTTGACCTGCTATGTGCAAGCAGCTGGCATGTGGTTGGGGATGTGGGGGCATCACCATTTCCACAGGTACGCCATGCCGTGTTGCAACATTGTGCAGGACTCATGCTGCCACAATGATACTCCACATTATTAGTGGTGCATACAGCAACTCACCGCCAGAGTGGTCAAGGGAGCAGAAACATGAATTGAGCACTCTGAATGTGCGCTTCACTATGGCCCGAGTTGCAATATGGGCTGTGTTGTATCTTCCCTGGGGCGATAAGGCAGGGTTCCATACTGACATTATCATGTAGGTGTTCAGAGGGTAGGCACTATTGAAAGACCAAAGAAATATCGAGGCTTAGAACCACAAAATGAAATACACCAATCACGGGTCGAAAAGATACAGTTATCTTTATTCTGTACAGATTTTAAAGCAAACAGATAGCTATCTGGCTCATAACACCTCACAGTGTGTACCAGCAGACACAGTGAGGGGTAAGAGTGCTGGACATCCTAACACAAACATTTTTACACAATTTTCCAAACATTGTCCAGCCCCTCTCAAAACTAATAATTTACATGCTAGGGTTCATGCCCAGTTCACATGTCAAATATTACAATATTGCACAACAGATTTAACAGGTTTGCATGTCCATGAAGTTACAATGGTGACATTGGTTCTCTGATCCACAGTAAGCCTAGGTTCAAGAATCACTACAATGCAGTTCAGCAAAAACACACAATCTGAGTTTGTTCTAGATTGTCTTGTTGTTTATATGAGGATGAGGCTTTTGAGCGCAGACAACACGTGGATTGCAGTTCATACGATTCACAAGGTTTCTTTGCATAGAACAAACAGTCTGCTCTCGGTCAACCTAAATGTTGACACAACTGAAAGGTTGTTCGGCTCGGTTGCAGTTGAAAACACAGTCCACCATTTTAGAACGCAAAACAGGAGCTAGAATCAAAATGGTGGATGATTCTCAAAATGGCAGCGAAGTTGATCAAAAATTGAAACATTTCAGACTAGGTTTTCTGAGCAACGCGATTGGGCTTAGGCCAATATTCATAATAAGGTGGTATTATATGAATACAGTTTAAAAAACCCTCCTTTTGGCCTAAACCAAGAACATTACTCAAACATTCGCTTTACTCAAAACCCACATCTCAATGTCCGTACATCCTGAATCACATTCTTCAGAAATATTGATCGCCATAAATTCCTTGATAGTAATATCCTTCATTACAAAAGCATAGAAGTTTTCTTGGGCACATGTACTTTTGGTCCGAGTGTACCTATCTTTTGTACACAGCATCCTCCTAACATCAAACATATGGCAGGAAGGCATTGTACACAACAACAAACCAATAGAACACCAAGAACTATGATTAGGACTGCAAAGAGCTTCCAACCTCATGAACGTAGAAAGTCCCAGAACCAAGCACTAACATCCCAGTTTCCCTCAGGGACATGTACTTCCATACTCAAGGTGTGTAGATTTTGTATTGCCTTGAATATGGTAGGGGAGGAGTCAGGTACGAAAACACAGAACGCAGATCCCACCAATTTACATACCCCACCACGCTCAGCTAGGATGACATCTAACACCATCCTATTTTGAAGGGCCACTAATCTAATGGCCTTTTGCTCTAGCGTCATGTTGTACAGAATATCGGTGGTTCTATTGATGCTTTCCTCCAGTACCCTTGCTAGTCTTCTGATATCCTCGGAATTCATTATTTGTCCCCAAAATGGCACAAAGGATTTTGCTACATCACCCAAGACTTGTGAAGGAGTATCACCATTCTCATCCCGCCTTGGATGAGCTCTAGAGACTTCAAAGATGCTGCCCACATATACCCCTGGTAACAAGATACCCAATTAACAAGTACCCTGAAAATCTCTAGGTAACCAAGGATAAGCTTAATTGCCACAAACAAAGTAAACAGGGTCGCCTGCATACAAAGGTCTGTCCTCACTGGTTAGATTTGCGATGATTTTAGTACAACCCTCCAATGTACCCATTGGCTGAGAACCATCCCTTTGTATATTCAAGGAAACAGAGTTGGGGCTATGATTGATAATATAGGTAGGATGCATGGCATCCCGGTTGTCTACGGGAGCCATCTTGAAAGAAATTAGTGATTGAAATGGTATAGAGAGTCTATCAGAAGGTTTAATAGAAGAAGCATTGAGTTTGCTCATATTTGCAAAGAGGGAACATCCCAAAGGTGTTAGGACTCATTTTTAAATTCATTCCGATTTATTCCATCGAAGTTCCCAGAAATACTATCATTCCAATGACCAAAGAATAATGCCCTGGGTGAGGCGTAGCATGCAGCAGTTAAAGGAAGAGGATGAATATACCAGCCCAGTCCCTTTTCCCCGTGTTGTGGCAAATGTGAACAAACCCAGCAATTTGTTCTGTTTCGAATCGCATGTGTCGCATTTATAATCATTAGGAGAGTGTTATTGTGATAAGTCTGTCTATGTCAGGAGTCACGAGGAGGAAGAGTGTGCAGATGCACGAAAGGTGGAAACACAGTGGAGATAATTTCAGTGGGTAACAAATTCTCAAGTGGACGCACCCCTTCCATGTACCATAATCCAAGTGCAAATATAATTATTAAGCAGACCAGTACTGTGATTAAAAAACAATGGGTCCTCAAGGAGCATGTTCTTTGATGTACAGATTTTTTGTCAGCTACAAGACCAATAGCTTTTTCCGCACGAGTAGATTTAGGAAAGGACATTGTTTCTCAGAGTCCATTTAGAAGCCTCTCCGTTAGGCTATTTTAGTTCATCCGTCGGTGGCTCCTGACCACCTGGCCTATCTTGCTTGAAGGTAACTTTGCCGGTCCCTGTCTCTTATTTATCTTTTCCAGCGAAAGAGTGAAAAGGGACTGGCTCAACGATGATTCCATGATTCCATGTGGGCACAGCCGATGCTGTGCTGTAAGTTTGGTGCCTTGGACGCAGATCGTACCTCAAGACACCAGGTATGGTGTGATCTGCGAACAGAGTGTCGTTGCTTCCTGAAGGAAGTGATGAAGCAGAAGCAAGATTGTCCAATGGTGCAGAAAGATCTGAAGAAGAACTTGAAGGCAAAGCGGCAGTCTCCCCAGGCCCCATGGGCTCAGGAAGGATTTCCATAGACAAAACAGGGTTATGATAAGTATGAGAGCGAACAATCTCCTTCTGTTCTCCTTCATCGTGAGGCAGAGGAAAAGGTATTTTTTTGATGTGCATTGAGTGGATCCAGTGTTGTTTCCCTTCTACTCGTACAGTGGTCTGTGTGACCAATAAGACTTGAAATGGTCCTTTCCACCTAGGTGCGAGACAGTATGCTCTTTCAAATGCTTTAATGAGCACCCAGTCGCTGGGTCGGAGTCGATGACCTGGCCCCTCATATTTTACTGGGAGAGATTCTCGCACCTGTTGATAAATCAAATACAAGTTAACTGGTAACAGTACTCAGAAAGGAGCAAATGCTGTACATCTTTCAGCAGCTTAGGTTTAGGTACATTCCAAATATTGGCTGGTCTCCCCATGATTATCTCATAAGGAGAGAGCCCAGTCTTCGTTTGTGTGGTCGTCCGCATGGACAATAGAGCTATCGGTAAGGCATCTGGCTGTTTCAAATTGCTACTTGCACAAATCTTAGTCATTTAGTTCTTTAATATATCGTTATGGCGTTCTACAAGTCTGGCACTCTGTGCGTGTCTGGCTGAATAGAACCGTTTATCGATTTGTAATCCCGCACATACTTGCAGGATAACAGCAGCGATAAAATGTGGACCATTGTCTGACCAAATGCCCCTCGGCAAACCAAAGGTAGGAACATATTCCTTCAGCATGGTTTTCGCCATCGTCATTGCTGTGTCATCATTTATAGGGAAAGCTTTGACCCATTTGCTAAAAGCACAAAATACTACCAGAACATATTTGTAATCTGACAACGCTCCATTTCCATGAAATCGAAGTGTATAACCTCAAAAGGCACAGAGGGGGGACCAAAACTACCCCTCAGTGTCGATGTAACCTTCCCCGCATTATGCTGTAAGCACACCATGCAATTTTGCACCAAACGCTCAGCAGTTTTCGTGATATTTACATTCACCCAGACAGGTTCTAACAGTTTACAAATCTTTTTAGCACATATATGAATTGGACCATGATCCATCATAACCTTAGTGGTGACATAAGCATCGGGCAGCAGCCATCTTTTCTTTCCATTACCAAACTTGCTAAACCTTCAGCCCACTGCTTAATCTCTTCTGAAGTGGCATCAGCCTGAATGTCTTTTATGCAATCAATTCCTACATCTATCACACAAGTGTTAGTAGCTTCTTTTGTTATATACATTTCAGAATGCAAATCGGTGGCAGTCTGTTAGGCTATCCTGTCAGCAAAAGCGTTTCCTCTCCCCACGTCATCTGTTACTTTCTAGTGTGCTGCACACTTCATTATCGCTAACTGAGTAGGAAGTGCAAGTGCTGAGAGTAGCCAAACTATCAAAGTGACATGTTGTATCTTAGTTCCATGCGAGGTCAAGAAACCTCTCTCTGCCCATAATTTACCGAAGTTGTGAACCACCCCAAAGGCATACTGACTGCCTGTAAATATATTCACACTAAGCCCTTCGGAAAGTTCACAAGCTCGTGTCAATGCAATAATCTCTGTGGCCTGCAAGAGTTATGCAGAATTATTTTGGTTTCCACAATAGTGTACCATACAGAAGTTTGAAGCAAGAGCTATCGCAAAACAACTCCCCTTGTGGAACTTTTAACGGTGTATCATTTAAGTCGATTCTGCCTTTAGTCTCTTGTTCTGTGGTGTAGAGGCAGTCATGTGACATCTTGTCACTGCAAGCAATTTCTTGTGGAAGAGGCAATAGTTTGGCCGGATTTAATGCACAACATCTCTTAATTTGGATATGCAGTGCAAATAGAATCATCTTGTATCTTGTTAATTATGCTGATGTGAGATGTTGCGTTTGCGTTCTCTTTAATAGAATGTCTACAGAGTGAGGTTCCATCACGGTTAAGGAGTGACCCAGAACCATAGCCTCACTTTGTTTTACAGATGCAGCAGCAACAGCTCTCAAACATCTCGGCAAAGCGCATGCAACAGCGTCAAGCGTGGTGGAAAAATAACCGCAGTCTATTCTTCCCTCCATGCTCCTAAGTTAACACAGCCAAAGCGCATCCATCACATTCATGAACATAGAATACAAAGGCCTTGTCGTAATTTGGTTTTCCCAAAACCGGTGTTGAACACAACGCAGCCTTGAGCAGAGCAAAAAGCTTTCTGGCAATCCATGTTCCACGGTAAAGGCAAAGAATTGCCCATTTTTGTCAATGCCAACATTGGTTTTATCATTAATGAAAAGTTACAGATCCACTGTCTACAGTATGAAGCCTATCAAGGCTCTGACCTCTTTCTGTGTATTTGGGACAGACATGCTAGAGATGCTTTGTATCCATTCAGGTCTTAGTCTTCTCCCCTCCTTTGACAGGAGATAACTTAAATAGGTGATCTCCTGTCGACAATATTGAAACTTTTTCAATGAAGCCTTATGCCCATGTTCTGCTAGATGAATAAGCAGCAACACGGTGCCCTCCTTGCAAGCAACTTCTGAGTCTGCAGCTAAAAGAAGATCATCAACATACTGCAACAACGTACAAGTGGCAGGCAACTCAAGTGTATCGCGCTGTTACTTCAAAGCTCTACTGTAAATGCTTGTATTCTCAGTGTACCCTTGTGGCAGATGAGTGAATGCAAACAAGCATCCCCCTAGGGTGAACACAAACAAATATATACTGTCAACATGGACAGGAATACTAAAGAAAGCATTCTTTAGATCCACAACACTAAAATGAGTAGCTGAAGCTGGAATCATTGTTAATATTATAGTCACATTAGGCACAATTGGAAATTGTGGAGCAAAAATCTTATTGATAGCACGTAAATCAATAATAAAACAGAAAGGAATTGTATTATCCCCTTTCTTATACACCGGTAGAATCAGACTATTATACAAGCTTCCTGCAATTTCCTCAATCACTCCTCGATGTACAAAATCAGAAACTATACACTATAAAGCTTGCTCACCGTCAACTGAAATCTTACACTGTGGAATATGTGGTAGTTTAACACCTGGTTTCAATACAATTTTAACAGGTTCAATGTGTAAATACCAACGTCATTATCATCAACCGCCGGAACTTTATCCAATTCAGTCGGTAAAGGCCTGATCAAGAATTGTGAAACAGAAATTCGCTGAGGTGAAATCGTCAAATGCACTCCATCTGGAGAACAATAAATTACTGCATTCAATTCTTTCAACTGATTCAACCCCAAAAATGTGTTGACACCATTCGTTGTCAAAAGAAAAGGACATGAATCAGTGATTGGCCCCAGTGAAATCGGTACCAGCTGAGAGACCGGACTAACCACTGGCGTACCAGAGAACCTTACATAAATGTTGTTCTGCCCTGACAGTGGAATATCTGGAACCCGCGAATGACCGACAGAACACTTATGTGCTCCTGTATCTATTAAAAATGGATGCTTCCTATTCCCCACCTTCATTTCTATGTAGGGTCCTTTCTGATCGGCTGGAATAGGTACTGGTTCCAGACTCTGCTTCGGGCTGTCCTAATGGAACAGTACATCATCAAATGCAAGATCCTCAGAAAGATAGGCAGTCGAAGGCTATCAACACTATGCTGCTGACTATCCTGTGAAAATGACTTGATTCTGATTGAACTAACCTCTACCAGGACCCCCTATCCCAGGTCAGCCTCTGGATTGTCTACCCACGGTACCATATATGTTATTCGATCTCTGCTGAAGGATCGGGCATTGTGCTCGCCAAAGACCTTCTTGTCTGCAATAAGCACATTGCTTCATGTGTACAGGATCCATTTGTGCATTACTCTGTGGGGCAAACTGACCTATCAACTGTGTATTCCCACCTCTGGTTCCTCTGACTAGTTGCTCCAACAATACCTTTGTCTTCAAGTCTGCCTTCTTCTTTTCTATCCTCTCTTTTTCATTATTGACGCTATCTTGATAATACTGAGCCATGTACAATACTTGAGACTGCGATTTTGCTTGCCAGGCGCTTTCGGAAGTCATAATTTGTGATTGGATATCAGGCAACAATCCACGCACAAAAGTCTCCACAAACACCATTTTCCCTGACTGAGTACTCAAATCCTGAACGCTAAAATCCGAAAACACTTGATCGAACCGATTACAAAATTTGGTAGCACCCTCAGATTTCCCCTGGATGCAAGCTGTAAGCCTGTCCCAAACTAGTCTTCTCTCTGGAACCAAAGTATTCAATTTAGTTACTTTTCTGTCTGGCAGTGTCAGTATCACCTGTGGTGGTTTCTCACCAGCATTCCTTTCTCCATCTATCCGTACGAAGTTAACCGATGTGTCACCCAGCCCTGCCAGATCATCTATAGTTCTATTCTGCTTCCATAAATCAGCAGGTAGGACACGTAACAACAAGTCAATATCACCCAGCATGAAAACTGACGAATGCAAGACAGATTCAATTTCAATTTCTTTATAAAACCCTGTTAGATTCTTCCTAATATCTGGAATCATCTGTCTATTGGTATTTACTTCCTGCCTAGAAAATGGGAAATGAACAAACTGTGAGACATAATGAGCTTCAATAGTAGTGACTTCTGTGCTTGTTGCAACATTAGCTGGAATTTCCACTTTAGGAACAAATGTCAGAGGAACTTCCCTCATTGGCAATTGAGAAGAAGGCAATGCTGAACGTTCATTAAGCAACAAGGCTAAATCAAATGACAAAGTAGTCAAAGCAGTATAGGGCGAAAATGCTCTCCTATAAATGACCATCAAATCTGTGGGACAATAAACCTTTTTCTTCATACACTCATCCTGTAGGTACTCTACCATTACCTGTAACACTTTCCTTTGCATAGCCGGAGTATACTGACTAAACGTGTCATATACTTCAATGGGAGAAATTGAAACATCCGAAATCCATCTAAGTATGTCTCTTGTGCAAATACGCATCTCTTCACTCATTGGTTTACAAGAAGGAAGAAATTGTTTCTGCATATACGAAGCGTCCAATCTATCGCCATCCATATCATCATTCTGTAATCGATTTAACTCCCTCTTAAACTCAAATACCCTCTCAACATGCTCATGTACTTTTTCCGCAGTGTCCCTTGAGTATGCTAAGACATTCAAATACTTCAACCCTTGTGGGGCATCTATGTCGGTCAAATCACTCCACATTTGAGCCAAATGCATTCCCATCCCTTCTATCAGAATATTTTGTTCGGGAATACTTTCTTGGTCAGAAATTGCAGTCAAGACAGCTGATTTTTCACCTTCTTCTATACATTTCTTAACCCATGCATACAATTCTCTTTTTCTAGCTTTTGATACTGTACTACGAGTTACTACTTTTGGATCCGTAGTTGCCCTTTCAATCGCTACAAGTGGAGCAGAACCACTTGGAAAAGAAAGTTCAGGCACATCTTGTACAATAGGTAGTGGAGACACTACCGCTTGCGGTAACGATGGAATTACGGGAACAGCACCTGTCGGTAAGGGTGGAGATGCAGAAGGGGGAACAACAACAGGAAGAGGAACAACAACTGGAGGAGGAGCAACAACGGGAGGAAAAGGAACAACAACGGGAGGAGGTGCAACAGCAGGAAGAGGTAAAACAACAGGGAGAGTCACATAAGGAGGTGGTGCAGAGGCAACAGTCCTACCCTCATTTAAAAGTTTATCGATTAGTTCGTCTGAGGTATGAAAGTCCTGAGATGGATATATTTTCTGTATCTCAAGTTGAAAAGCCCATCCATGCTTCTAATAGATTCCGACTGTTTCTGTTGATCATACAATAATGCTTTTTCAGAGTTAGACATATGTCTACGTGCATGTTTCTCTTTACTATTAAGTTGCTGCATAGCTTCCTTTCTCCAATTCTTAATTACATCAGATGCTGTAGGCCTAGCCTATTTCTTTAATAATATAGACGCTAAATAGTCTATACAGGTAATTTCAAAAGTACCATGAACTGGCCACTGAAATTCAGAAGCATGTCTAGTTTGTCTGTGCCAAATATCGTTGAATACTATACTACCTAGGCTGTACTTACAGTACATAGTACACACCGGTGAGCCCTCAGGTGGCGCTGGTTGGCTGTATTCCAAAGATTGTCTGTCTCTGCGGAATAAACCCCTGAAACAGGCAGACAATTTCCCACGCATGTCAGATCACTGGTGTTACCTGGCGTCATTTGAACTTGCGAGTGCAAATCTACAACCAAATATCAGGATACTTAGGAATCGGGGCATGACTCAACTTATTACAAAATATAAAGGAGGTCTGATAGTATTACAAGGGATCCTTATGTTTGGCGATTTCGGCAAAGAGCCTGCCTCGATATGGGGACCCTCGTCAAGATATCCTCTCAAACCGCATGTTGACCGTTCAGGGATCGGATCGTGCAGTACTGTCGAGGTGACGTGGCTCATACAAAGGGGCCCCCTTTTCTCACTCTCTGATCCCGTTCCGATAGCCGTGTCTTCTTTTCAGCGAGGAGACATCAATCTTGAAGGTCCCTATTCGGGAGCCATCTGAAAGACCAAAAAAAAATCGAGGCTTAGTACCACAAAATTAAATACACCAATCACAGTTTGAAAAGATACAAGTAACTTTATTCTGTGCAGATTTCAAAGCAAACAGATAGCTATCTGGCTCCCAACACCTTGCAGTGTGTACCAGCAGACACATGAGGGGTGAGAGTGCTGAACATCTTAACGCAGACATTTTTATACAATTTTCCAAACATTGTCCAGCCCCTCTCCAAACAAATAATTTACATGCTAGTGTTTGCGCCTAGTTCACATGTCAAATATTACAATACTGTACAACGCATTTAACAAGTTTGCATGTCCATGAAGTGACAATGGTGACACTGGTTCTCTGATCCACAGTAAGCCTTGTTTCAAGAATCGATACAATGCAGTTCAGCAAAAACACACAATCTAAGTTTGTTCTAGATTGTCTCGTTGTTTATATGAGGATGATGCTTGTGAGCGCAGACAACACTTGGATTGCAGTTCATACGAGTCACAAGGTTTCTTTGCAAAAAACAAACAGTCTGCTTTCGGTCAACCTAAATGTTGACACAACTCAAAGGTTGTTCAGCTCGGCTGCAGTTGAAAACACAGTCCACCATTTTAGACCACAAAGCAGGAGCTAGAAGCAAAATAGTGGATGATTCTAACAATGGCAGCGAAGTTGATCAAAAATCAAAACATTTTAGCCACGGTTTTCCTTGCAATGCTAATGGGCTTAGGCCAATATTCATAATATAAGTTGGTATTATACAAATACAGTTTAAAACTGTCCCCTGTAGAGGTGAAAATGTTTGCCATTACTGTGTATTTGTCTATGTGTGATATGCATGCATTTGGTGTGGCATTTATACTCGCCAATTAGCCATGTGCTGCCATGCCTACCAGCTTCCAGGGCCCGGTGTAGGGGTCACACTCTGAATATGAAACTATCATGTGTGAACCCTTATAAGTTTACATATACAGAGGTAATGATGCCCTTGGCATCACATGCAACCTGCACGTTGATGCAATGCCAGTGCTTGCAATTGCGATATATGTGCTCTGTGCCCCTAGGTGGACATAGAGCCATATGGGTGCAAACGATGGCACCAAGCACTTTCGGGATCTGCACCATCCCATAAATGTCCTAGACCATGGCCTGCCTTTCTGCAAGTGTTCTGGGCATGTAGATGTGCCTGCGTACTGAGGAGCGTGCAGTCATTATTGCCAACATCTGGTGTAGGCAGAGTGACTGCGTGGGCTGTGAAATGCCCCCAACTATGGCAGTTGTCTGCTTAAATGACGCAGTAGCCAAAAGCAAATTCTGCGTGCCGGCGGTAGCATTTGTATGGGTGTTGCAAGGATTTTACTGTGGGACTTCCCTTGTTACGCCTACATTTTCACTTGTTCCCCATTCCATGTGTTCTGCCCCCTTTTTAGCTGACTGTGCAGACATGGACTGGCCTTCGCTTAGAGTCTCGCGCAAAGCGTTTGTGGTGTTGCAGTTACGTGTTGGACCGGCGCAGATTCCTCGCAATTTCCTGAGAAGCCCCACGCATTTTGTTCCATGAATCGACAAACTGATGCTTTTGTGCGATTTCTGTGGCAAGTCCCCGTATTTTCTGCACAATTAATTCCATGAATCAGGCCCGAAGTTGGGTGTACACAGTTTAGTAGACTTTATGCTTGGGTTTGGAATAGATATTTTCATTTCAGAGAGCACAACATTTTGGTTCATTTAAAATGTCACACAAAGATGCACATATATTTTTCTTCTGAAACAAAATTAACCCTCTTATTTGACTTGACATTAGATGTCTTCTTTATGACGAGTTCCTTTTTTCTGTGCAGTGATAGTCAGAAAAATGACCATGGTCATTTAAATTGAAATTATTTTCTTGGGAATAAAATTGACCTATTAATCGCCTTCCTACTTCATGTTAATTACATGGTTTCACTCAGGGTGTTTCCTTTTACATACTATGGTTTCCACAAGTCAAGAAATTGAAGAATCCCCTGAAAATCTGTTGTGCTCCATTTCACAGATCCAGTCTTACACTATGACTGTGAAAAAACAGGAATTAATTTATTTGGCTACTGTCAGAACAATATTTATACATTGTTCACTTAAACCTCTATTGCATTCAATTTTTAAATACACTTTCCGAATATTACCCTTGTAGCACAGTCCCTATTGTGTGGTCTATCTGTTAAAGGAGTTTTAAGGATATATATCCAATTGCTGAGGGATTTTTATACTCAATTTTAGGTTTGTCTTTTAAAGGCACAGGACCTTTAGGGATATGCTCTCGGTCGATCCCCTGCTTCCAAAATATTTTCTCATGCGCTCAGGTCCTGTTTTGGGCAAGTTTTCTGCATCAGGGCCCCTCTGGAAGAAAAGGCCTTCTTAAGGGAATCCTATCCCCAAGGTACAATTCCACATCGGCACTTCTCCAGTCGGACAGGGTCCCCTCACCTACATACTTGCCAACAATTGCAGAACTCTCCCTATTCGCTCTGTGTTTAGGCTTAAATAGCAGATAAATATCACCCATGCAGCCTCACTTCTTGCAACCATTTCTCACTGAACAGGGTCTTTCTTTGGATCTTTGGGGAAGGCTCCACCATTTCCGAATCTGTTTTGCTTTTGAAGTGTTGAAGTGTTGGTAAACTATGAACCAAAATGTACATTATTTGTGGCCCTTTTAAGTGAAACGATGGCAGTTTCGTTACTCACATTGTAGTGCACTTTAAGCTAATTATTACATTTCAAAGGTTGACTCGGACCCCTTGCACTCCCATGACATTAAAAAAAGCACAGATAGATATGATATTATATGTCATTTATAACGCGCCTATACACAAGTGTTTCAAGGCGCGACGAGGCAAGGGAGGGGAAAACAAACAAAGACAGACAACAATCCTACTAGGCCAGGTGTCATTCAGACCACGCAAGTGCGAGGGTAGGGAGAAATGGAAGAGTGCCAGGGGAAGGGAAAGGGGAAAGTGCAGTACATGACAAAGAAGAATAAATACGATAAATAAAACGGCCTGATGGTGGCAAGTGCAAGGTAAGAGAAGACATAAGTGCTGGTAAGGGGACTGAAGGGATACAGAACCAGTCCCCAAGTGCAGGGGGTTACCAGGGAGGCAGGGCAGGTGAGCAAAAGGCGGGACCTGGCCCCAAGATCAGAAAGGGTGGCCAGGTAACCAGTGCAGAATCGGCAGGGAATTTCAGCAGGGGAGAGAGGCAGAGAAAGCAGAAGCAAAGAGGAAGGTTTTGAGGTGTTTCGGAACCGGAGATGTTTCTCCTCAAGTTTCAGGGAGGTAGGAAGGCTGTTCCAGAGGGAGGGCCCAGCTGAGGAGAGAGATTGACCACCAACTCGTTGCTTGGAGAAGCGGCTAGCCCTGAGGGAGTTGGAGGCAGATGAGCGAAGAGCCCGAGAAGGAAGGTATTTAGGAAGAGAGAGTTGAAGGTAATGCGGTGCCAGGCCCCAGAAGGCCTTGTGGATAATGCAGATGGTTTTGAACTTAATCCTTGCAGCCACTGGGAGCCAGTGCAGAGATTTCAGTCCTGGAGAGATACGATCCCTGGGCTTGAGGCCAAGGACAAGTCTCGCAGTCCTGTTTTGGATAAGTTGCAGAGGGTAGAGAGTAGAGGCAGGCAGATTTAGATAGAGGCTGTTGCAATAGTCCAGCTTAGAGAGAACCAGGGCTCTGGAGACAGTGAGCTTCTGGGGGAAGGAGAGGAGAGGAAGAATACCTCTGAGGAGGTGCAGCGAGACGTCAGCGATGTGAGAAGAGAAGGAGAGTGTGGAGTCGAAGATGACCCCAAGGTTTTTAGCCTTGCAGGTGGGAGCAGGAAGAGGGCCAAGAGAGGCTGGCCAGAGAGCTGAAGGGAAGGAGGGAGAGGGGGTGCCGATGAGTAGAATCTCGGTCTTACTGGCATTAAGGCAGAGGTCGTTGGCGGCACACCACTCCTGGATAGCAAACAGACAGTCAGAAATGAGGGAAATAGAGGAGGAGGCCGAGGGTAGCCTGAAAATGAGCTGGGTATCATCCGCATAGCACTGAAAATTGGGGCAGAGAGTGGCGATGAGGTGGGCAAGGAGTGCCAGGTATTGGTTGAACAGCCAAGGAGAGAGGTTAGGTAAATGTATTACCAAGCTACAGGTCAAAAGGTTGAACATACTCCTTTGTTCCATTGTGTTGTAAAAAAGTTCAAGCTCATAAACTGTTCCTATATTTAAAAAAATGCGAATTTTGTTGAATATATTTTTATGAAATTTCTAAAATAAGCACGTAATTGAACATGAATTTGTGGTTTCAGCTCTGCGTTAATGGATTGTATTGATTAGTGTTAGGCCTTGCTCAGGAACACCTCACCTCGGGGTGTTAGAACTGCCTTTCAATGAATACATACCAAGCTTCAACCTCATTACCTTTGAACCTTTCTCATATGATATGCAAACCGAAATAACAAGGCCATGCTGTAACTGTCTTTGTATTTTGCAAAGCAATAGCAATCTATAATGTAAGCAATCCAATATATGTAATGGCTGGTGAGTTTTAAAGTACAGGGTTAGATTCCTGGTCCAATTACATGCATCAGTTTCCATCATTTTTGGGAAACAGGACTCCACATTAAAGAAACCTGTTTAATTCCATGCTAGATTACACATGTTGCCCAATGGGATGCACATTACAGAAATGAAAAGCAATGCAAGCACAAGTTTTTCCATAAACATTTGTTTCATTAACTTTAAATATATGTGACAATTAATAATTTGTCACTTATTGAAATGTGAAATTACGAATTGAATTTTAATCATGTATTTTATGAAATTCCTGTGCAAAGCGAAACAGTGCAATGTTTCTTGAAAAATAAGAAAAAACATGTTACAGTAGAAAACAAAGCTGCCATGTCACCTCGCTGTCGGACATCACCAAAATGAAGGTTTCCTGGGGAAAGGAGGCCTCGCTTATTCTTGTCTTGCTCTTGAGAAGTAAATAGAACAGTAACTGAAGTTGTCACTTTGCAGCAAAGAACATGAACACAGTTACTCCTTTAAACTTTGCCTCTGTCTTGTATAGGTATAATTTGAGACAGATGCATTTCACATCTAATGAGCACAAATATATTACTGAATTGGCAGAGCCTCTGCAGGATTTGCTCCTTTGTGACAGTTGACCATGATTTTAATGCATGTTTGATTCCACTCCCTGGACACCTCCTTGACACTCCTCTTTTCCATGTGCAAATCAAGAATATTACTTGGTCACGTGCGCCAATGTTTCCAGGCACCTCCGTCCAAAAATGGCCTATGTTATTGCATTTTGTCCACTGACAGCCCAAAAAAGGTTAGGTGATTATCCCTCCTGTGCGTTACATTCCCTGATGATGGGCAACACTTACTATTGTCTGAAGCATGTGAACAACACTGAAAGTACATTGAGGCATGGACACTAAATAGAATAAGTCCCTAAAGCATATTTTTTGTAATGAAAAGGATAGAGAGCATGTGAATAAAGGATTTGCCATTAATGTACTTGACATCCACAACACCATTAAAAACAAGGCCACCGTCTATTAACCACACATATGCAGAGGCCAGTAAACTCAAGCAGAAACAGAACTTCTTAGGTATGTGACACATGCCCACTCACACACACTCACACAAAACAGCGTGCACTCCCTTATTACCTACACATTTTAGTATACCCTTCCTTAAGGAAGAGAATGATGATTATTTTACATTTTCCACTCTTCATTTTCTCAGCCCGATGACCACTCTCTAATAGACAAAAATGTGTATGCTGACTCAAAACTGCGAAATACAATGAATATTGAAGAAATTAATTAATGAAAATACAGGACTCTGCGCCAACAACTCAAGTTGAGTTAAATCTTAGATTATGCTTTATTGATCATCCATGACCATTGAGCCCATAATTGATAACATGTTTCGGCTCCACTGAGCCTTTTTCAAATCCGGGCTACCCATAATTGTAATATAGGACATACAATATATCATAGTCAAAAAACAATTTGTATGAACGACATCATAAAGTATAACATAATACCAGTTTTCAAATATCGTGACCACAAAATATGCATAATAACATGAAAGAAATTAGACAGAAAAACAAGGATGGGCAAAAGGGAAGGGTTCATGGGTGTAGAAAAATAGGCAAACATATCATAATACATTGTTATGTTTGAGTAAACAGAAAAAGAGCACAAAAAACAGAAACAAAAACACAAACAAAAAGAAAAAAAAGAAAAAAGAACCCATTAGTAATCATTATTCTTCAATTCATTGAATAATATAACCAAATTCTGCAATGGTCCCTTGAGACAAACTGACAACTTGGTGGATGTCCTTACCCGAAATTTGATGTAACCAGTTCTTATGACTATTTGTCCATGTAGTAGTAACGGGGTACAATCCCCAATATCAATCTAAACAAAAAATGTAAGTAGCGAAGGTAAATAAAACTGATTGTCCAATTTAGAATATACATTAATTGTGTATATCAAGGTTGCCTGTGGCAACTAGGCATTTTCATGAGAATAAATCCCGCCCTTCACCAAACGGGCAAAACAACTCTTCTTAATGGTCACAGGCCATTTCTGCCTTATTCAAAACAATTTATTATAAGTTCCGTAGTGAAGACAATTGTAATTAACCATCATTACGTGAAATGATGACGCATTTCCAATTATAGAACACGTATATCAAGTACGGAAAGCACAACATATAGCTTATTTTGTTGCTACTCGTCACTACGGAACTTATAATAAATTGTTTTGAATAAGGCAGAAATGGCCTGTGACCATTAAGAAGAGTTGTTTTGCCCGTTTGGTGAAGGGCGGGATTTATTCTCATGAAAATGCCTAGTTGCCACAGGCAACCTTGATATACACAATTAATGTATATTCTAAATTGGACAATCAGTTTTATTTACCTTCGCTACTTACATTTTTTGTTTAGATTGATATTGGGGATTGTACCCCGTTACTACTACATGGACAAATAGTCATAAGAACTGGTTACATCAAATTTCGGGTAAGGACATCCACCAAGTTGTCAGTTTGTCTCAAGGGACCATTGCAGAATTTGGTTATATTATTCAATGAATTGAAGAATAATGATTACTAATGGGTTCTTTTTTCTTTTTTTTCTTTTTGTTTGTGTTTTTGTTTCTGTTTTTTGTGCTCTTTTTCTGTTTACTCAAACATAACAATGTATTATGATATGTTTGCCTATTTTTCTACACCCATGAACCCTTCCCTTTTGCCCATCCTTGTTTTTCTGTCTAATTTCTTTCATGTTATTATGCATATTTTGTGGTCACGATATTTGAAAACTGGTATTATGTTATACTTTATGATGTCGTTCATACAAATTGTTTTTTGACTATGATATATTGTATGTCCTATATTACAATTATGGGTAGCCCGGATTTGAAAAAGGCTCAGTGGAGCCGAAACATGTTATCAATTATGGGCTCAATGGTCATGGATGATCAATAAAGCATAATCTAAGATTTAACTCAACTTGAGTTGTTGGCGCAGAGTCCTGTATTTTCATTAATTAATTTCTTCAACGTATGGGACGGTTAGGCTTTTTACCGTCCTTATACAGTTGACCTGCGACTTCATTGACCGGATTTTGAAACTTTTAATCTTGCACGTATAACTATCGGGATTGTAAGGAGTCGCCCTGGTGGAGCAAGGTTTTTCAAAGCCACAGTTTTTCAAAACTTTACTTAACTTGCAAATTGGGCTGACCCGTTACCTTTATTAACATTCTTCTATGATGGCAGCATATATGAAGAACCGTGAAGAAGAAACTAAAAACCTGTTTACCCCCCGAGGGGATATGTCACATGCATTTTCAAGTATGGCTACGAAACGAGAAGATTTACGTTCGAAATTTATAAAACTGGAAAGAATATCGAAAAAGGAAATTGACAAGTACTGGGAAAAAGTATCACTTGAGAATTATGTCGCTAATGAAAGAGTACCTAGGGGTTTGAGGATTCTTATATTTCCAAATTTCAACAATGAATTGGATAAAGATTTAGCAGAAGGCTGGGAAGCTAATTTGAGCAACAGCTCCATGAAGATGATTGACCTATTGATTGAACATGCCACTAGGGAGCATAAAAGGGCATTAGATGGTATAGAAGGCATACGCAAAGAAATTGCTGAGATGAAATCTAATGAGGATACTAAAGCCAAAAACTATGAGAAGATGTATGAACTGTTGCAAATATATCAAGATGAAGTAAAAATAAGGAAATTACGGAAAAGCTATAGAGATGAACGTGATTACAGGGAAGATCGTGTATATACATTCCAAACCAAATATGACTCAAGTTCAAAACCAATGTCCAGAAACTCAACCCCCAATACATCATCGGCCAGTTCTGATGCAGACTCAGACCAAGACAACCAAGCTAATGCTAGTTCCAAATCAATTGAACAAAGAGGATACTTGAATCAGATCAAAAGATACAAGAAAGGGAATCGTAATTCTACTCAGAAAACAGTCCGTTTTCAGCTACCACCAACTATGGGTATTTTGACACCTGTGCTAGGAGAAGAGGAAGGAGGGGGTGTAGAAAACGACGGCAACATAGGAAGCTTACAAGCAAACAAGAGACAAACCAGGGCCAGCTCCAAGGAGATGAGCACCAACAAATAACAGATGATCTTGTTCTCAATTTGTCTAAAAAAACTATATCTCAAGAGGAAAGACTTCTTCTTAACAAGGGTTTATCCTTTGCACCCACATGTAACTTCAGTCCATTGGACGTACAAATCGATTTATTTAAATTTACCAGAAAATTGAAGTTAAAAAAATATTTTGCAACCAAAGCACCGGGTGATTTTCAACCTGAAGAGGTTAGCATACTTATCAGTGATAAGTCGATCCAGGATATTGAAGATACATATACATTGCGTTCATTGACCGAAGGTGATCAATATCATGTATTTCACTTATTAGATGAACTCAAGATAAAATCTGATACCCTTACCACAAAGGAACTTAAAGTACGTTCAAAATTCATGCCACAGTTGGCATCTGACAACGTCATTGACACTTTTCAACAAGCAGTTTCACGAGATCTATATAATCTTAATTGTAAAAAACATAAGAATTGGATTACTCAGAACAATTTAACTAAATCGGAAAGGAAAGCACTTGTTTCGCTTAAATTGGATTCACGGACAGTAATTAAAGAGGCTGACAAGGGAGGCAATATTGTGCTAATGGATCGGGAGGATTATTTGGAAATGGCATCCAGACATTTAAATACCCCTGGGTGCTATGAATTAAGAACGGATGATTTTCGAAAATCAGCATTGGAGCAAGTTGAAGCGCACATACTCAATTGGCATAGAAAAGGATTGATAACGGATGATGAACGCACTTATTTATGGATAAAAGAACCGGTAACTCCAACAATGTATTTCTTACCGAAAATACATAAACCCTATGAAAGGATACCAGAGGGCCGCCCGATCATGAGTGGGATTGGGTGGGTCACAGAGAATATCTCGGAATATCTGGATCTATTACTCAAACCAAGGGCTATGTCACTTCAGTCATATTTGCAAGATTCCACCAGCCTTATACGGAAACTAAAAAACTTTACTTGGCAGAGTACCTTCCTTCTAGCGACTCTAGATGTGAAGGCACTGTACACGTCTATTCAGCATAAATGGGCCATGATTGCAGTTGACTATACTTTCAGGCATGAGTCAGCCTCGTATTACAACCATTTGAACATGATTAAAGAAATGTTACATCTCACGTTTGATCTCAATGTCTTTACCTTTGACAACAAGGTATACCAACAGACCAAGGGGGTAGCTATGGGTACTAAATATGCCCCAGCATTGGCGAATATCTTCATGGGGATGTTGGAAGACAAAGCAATATACACTGAATCATTTTTCATTGAGAAAATCCAATTTTGGACAAGGTACATCGACGATGTTTTTTGCATCGTCGATAGTAGCATAGAGGAATTTCACGCATTTGTGGACAAGTTAAATCTTAATTGTTTTGATATTCAATTTACTGGAGAATGCAACAAACAGCGGATACATTTTCTGGACTTGACAATATATTTGGAAGATCAAGTACTACAAACAACTACATTCAGAAAACCAACTGAAGTTAACTCAATATTACATGCTAAAAGTTGTCATTTTCGACCAACTATCACCAATATACCATTGGGTGAATATATCAGAGCGAGACGAAATTGTAATAGTAACTTAAAATTTGAAGAGGAATGTAATCTATTACAACGACGTTTTAGAAGGAGGGGATATGCCCAAAAAGACATAAGTAAAGCATATAAGAGAACCAAATTGATGCAGCAGCAGGATACTTTGAGACAGAGACAAGGGAATAATTTGGAAGCTAACATGCCGATTAGCTTTATCACTCAATATTGTTCAGACCACCAGAGATTACGAAAAATTTTGAACAAACATTGGTACCTACTTAAATTGGACAGTCATATTGGTGAGTTTGTGAGTGATCATCCACGCATTACCTTCAGAAGAGCAAATACACTTAAATCTATCCTTAGTCCATCGTTATTACCGGACATTGAGAGCACTACTCAAGGTACATGGTTACACAAGAAAGATTCTGGTTTCAGGAAATGTGGAGTCTGTCCACAATGTAAATATGCATACCAAAGAACAACGGAATTCGAAGATAAAAATGGAAAATGTTGGATCATTAAACAAGGAATTAATTGCAAAACAACTTTTGTAGTATATGGCATCATCTGTGTCTGCCACAAACTATATATTGGTAGCACCAAGAGACAGTTGAGAATCCGTATCCGTGAACATTTAGCCAAAATTGGCAGTCAAGACCCATCACTTCCGTTAGCTGAACATTGGCAAAAAACACATCAGCTACATCTCAAATCGGAAATTAGATTCATTGGTCTTAAACAAGTATCCTTGAACAAAAGAGGTGGTGACAGAGTGAAGGCGTTACGACAAGCGGAAGCAAGAGCAATTTGTTACTTCAATTCGACAAATACAGGACTTAATACAGATAATGAAATGGTTTCATTCTTGTGAGATGTAGTACATTGCAATCTGGCTTCTCAAGCTCGAATAATTTTCATTGTTATACCTGATTTAGAACACGGCTCATTGTTTATTAGGAGGTTACATGTATTTCAGGGTGTTGTTAAAGGGATACCCCATCATAATTGGTAGCTCAGTATGTTATTTGAATGTTGCGTGTAATGCTCACCAACCTTTTGTAGTTAGGTGCATTAGTGCCCGTGATTATACATTACTGTGATAGTAACCATTTAAGTATTCAACAAATATAAATTGGGTCAGGAGAAGCGTATACATGCTTTGTTAGTTTCTCAGGCTTTATTCAAATATTTTGAATTATATAGCATATGTAATTTGTAGAATGCTGGGGGATAGAATGCGGTTTTCAATGACGACGCTTGTCCTTGCGTCGCCATGGTAACCGCGCACAGTGATGACGCCTAGTATAAGAAGGCATACCTGGTAAGCGTTCGGCTTACCTGCCGACGCGTGTGACTGTTTGTGTTCCAGGAACTGGTAAGAGAGGACCGCTTATCTCATGGTTTACTTTTCAATGAGATTTAGCTTTAATGGTACTTGACGAGTAGCAACAAAATAAGCTATATGTTGTGCTTTCCGTACTTGATATACGTGTTCTATAATTGGAAATGCGTCATCATTTCACGTAATGATGGTTAATTACAATTGTCTTCACTACGGAACTTATAATAAATTGTTTTGAATAAGGCAGAAATGGCCTGTGACCATTAAGAAGAGTTGTTTTGCCCGTTTGGTGAAGGGCGGGATTTATTCTCATGAAAATGCCTAGTTGCCACAGGCAACCTTGATATACACAATTAATGTATATTCTAAATTGGACAATCAGTTTTATTTACCTTCGCTACTTACATTTTTTGTTTAGATTGATATTGGGGATTGTACCCCGTTACTACTACATGGACAAATAGTCATAAGAACTGGTTACATCAAATTTCGGGTAAGGACATCCACCAAGTTGTCAGTTTGTCTCAAGGGACCATTGCAGAATTTGGTTATATTATTCAATGAATTGAAGAATAATGATTACTAATGGGTTCTTTTTTCTTTTTTTTCTTTTTGTTTGTGTTTTTGTTTCTGTTTTTTGTGCTCTTTTTCTGTTTACTCAAACATAACAATGTATTATGATATGTTTGCCTATTTTTCTACACCCATGAACCCTTCCCTTTTGCCCATCCTTGTTTTTCTGTCTAATTTCTTTCATGTTATTATGCATATTTTGTGGTCACGATATTTGAAAACTGGTATTATGTTATACTTTATGATGTCGTTCATACAAATTGTTTTTTGACTATGATATATTGTATGTCCTATATTACAATTATGGGTAGCCCGGATTTGAAAAAGGCTCAGTGGAGCCGAAACATGTTATCAATTATGGGCTCAATGGTCATGGATGATCAATAAAGCATAATCTAAGATTTAACTCAACTTGAGTTGTTGGCGCAGAGTCCTGTATTTTCATTAATTAATTTCTTCAACGTATGGGACGGTTAGGCTTTTTACCGTCCTTATACAGTTGACCTGCGACTTCATTGACCGGATTTTGAAACTTTTAATCTTGCACGTATAACTATCGGGATTGTAAGGAGTCGCCCTGGTGGAGCAAGGTTTTTCAAAGCCACAGTTTTTCAATACAATGAATATTGTTTGGCATGGTAATACAACAACTATGGTATCTTTTGGAAGGAATATGGAAACACTTTTCTATATTTTTCACATTTGTTTTGTAATATATAATGATGTTTAATTGGCCACTGGCATACTACTTATTCATTGACTCTAAAAGCAAACGACACACAGTAATTAAACGTTTTTTTTAATTTTTTTATCAAACTTGTACTCATATGCACTTTGGTTCCTATTGAAATATCTGTTTTTTAAATATTTTTACCACATAAGGGCTCATTTTCCATGAACAGGTTAAAAAACACGCATACATGTTTTATGACAGGTCTTGTCACTGTTTGCAATCCACTTTATGTTGAATGTTTTTGTTGGTGATCAAATGGCATGAAATGTACTAACCCTGCCCACCTGTCATTGACTTTTGCCAGACAAAAACACGTTTTTACGCCAGCATGAAGTTTTCATGCTGGCATAAAACAGATTGCAGTTTATCATGAGTTTTGCAGTAATTTGGCAGTAAATCGGCAGAATTACTGCCAAACTCAGTTACTGTTACCCCTTCTCGGTCCTTTGGCATTATAAATGGATTGCAAGTGGTGGTAGAAAATGAACAGAGTCAGTTCACCCAGACCTAAACAAACTCAAACGCCAGCTTCCCTTTCATTGCCCCGAAACAATGGAAAGCCCTCCCAAATACCCTAAGGAATGAGACTAGCTCTCATTACACCCCTAGTCCCCTCGCATTGTTATCCTTGCTTCTTTAGGCATATGGTGCATCCGGTTCTCCTTTAACCATTCAACTGCTAATCCCCCTTTTCCTCTGCAACTCCTCATGTTAACCCTTACCTGTCTGGTAAAAGGTTCAATGTAACCACAAACCACAGCCAGGCTATCTTTCCTTCTGTTTGCATGTAACTAAGTAAGCCTGCTTGTAACAGTACCATGATGCCTGAGGGCTACTTTGCATGCTTTATACATTTTAAAAATAAAATGAATAAATAAATGTGCCTGCAAATAGGACATTGCATTAGTCCAGTTTGGCGCCTATCAATGTTCGTGCTATATTTAAGCAGTTGTTTTTAAATAGATATAGTCTGGCAGCGATGAGGAGTTTAGTGGCATATGCTGCAGATGAAGACATGGCATTGACTTGCCGGGAGAAATAGAGGGTAGCGTCTAAGTAAAACCCAAGAGTCTTCACAGCCGGTGATACTGTGATAATGGTACCGTCTATGTGGAAAGCAGTGCAGTCTGTGCTTAGTTTGTTTAGGATTGAAAGTGGACCGACCAGAGGTAGTTCTGACTTTTCATCATTAAGGCAAAGGCCATGGGTTGCCATCCATACCTGGATGGTGGTGTATGTTGTGTTTAGCAGGGCAGAGTCTTGAGTGTAGATATCTGATAGTGGGAGGAGAATTTGTGTATCTTCTGCGTAATTAGTATAAATTATGTCTTGAGCGTCTAGGAGGTCGAAGAGCGTCTTAGTAAAGATGTTATACAAGGTGGGAGAGACACAAGAGCCTTGGGGTACTCCACAGTTGATGGAAGCGGGTGCTGGACTGGCTTGGTCTGTGAGATGGTGACATAGGATCCTGTGATCCACCAAGTTGATGGCTGCGGATAGGTCTATGAAGATCAGTAGAGCACATTTTCCCTTGTCTCTAATGTCATCCATTTGGCTTTTTAGATCCACTAGTGCTGACTCGGTGCCGTGGCCCGGACAGAATCCATATTGTCTGACACCAAGGATTTTGTTAAATTCTCAATGATGTTGAATCTGGATATAGGCAGCTCTGCCCAAGGTTTTGAGGAGGAATGGGACCGTGGTGATGGGTCTATAGTTATTGGGAATGGCAGGGTCTACAGAGTTTTTTTTTAATTTTTAGTAGTGGTAGGACCCAGGCTTCTTTCAGGGGGGATGGGAGTATCCCTGATGAAAATGAAGCATAGATGAAGGTTGTGATAAATGGAGCCAATATTTCTGTGCAGTCTTGGATCAGTGGGGCTGGGCAAATGTCTCCTTTGCACCTTGAGGGATTAAGGCTTTTCAGGATGTGTAATGTGTCTAGGGTGGTTATATTATTCAATTTGAACTGGGAGTGTCAGATGTCTCACTAGTGATACTTGGATTGTTAGTGATATTTTGTGGAGTGACTTTTGTATTGGCTTGTTGAAGTCTATTTTCTTTTGTATCATTTCAATTTTTTTGCAACATGGCGTTATGTATACTGGTGCACCAGGTGAGGTCTTTCTTCTTGGATGAGGCTTGAGGGATGGGAGATTCCAATTCTCTGAGGATTCTCTGAGGATGGTGAATAGTTTGTATGTGTCAGAATTGGCATTGGTGATTCTGGGGTTATACATGGCGTATTTGGCCATGTTGATGGAGTGCTTGTATTGTTTGGCCAGGGTATTACATTCCTGTTTGAGGGTGTCTGTGTTGGAGTTTTTCCAGCATGTTTCTGCTGTTCTTTTCTTGGATCTGAGGTCTATGAGCTCATGGGTATACCAGGCATTAACGTGCACAGAGGGTTTGGCTCTCTTGTGGGTTAGTGGGGCGATGGTGTTAACATCATTGGTTAGTGTGTTGATGTAGAGCTAAGCTAAAACTTGAGGATCTGATGAGCAAGTGGAATCCAATTCAATCCAATTCAAGTGGGTCCAGGAAGGAAAGAATGTTTTCTTTGGCGAGTTTTTTTGAATTGCAGGCCATGGAGGGTGGTAATCGTTTGCCGAGAGGGTTGGGATGTTTTGTCACCCGGATGGCAAAGTTGATTATATGGTGGTCAGACCCTGGGCATGAGTAGTTATCTTGTAGGGTAATATTGCAGTTGAGTCGACTAACCAATCAAGCGTGTGACCTTCACTGTGTGTGGGGTTGTTGATTCATTGACAGAAGCCTATGGAGAGTATTGAATTGACGAGGGAGGAGGCAGCTGGGTCGCTATGGTCATCTATCCTACGGTTGAAATCCTAGAAGTGTTACTTGTGAGGAGAGCTTGAGGTTGTGGCTTAGTGTTTGGTGGGGGTCTTCTTCAAAGGTGCCGGTAGGTGGATTGTGATGGTATTGTTTGGGGTGGTTGTTAGTTTTAGAGATAGGATGTCACAGGTTTCGTTTATTGAAGTGTTCAGCTGCCTAATGGGCAGGTGTTTCTTAGCTATAAATGCGGTCCCGCCATCTCTGGCGAATAGTCTGTCTGGCGAACAGTCGGTGTACGGCTAAAGCATGGGCTAGCGACAGGTGCACTGGGTGCGGCAGTAAGTGCAAGATAGTGACCTATGGTGGAGAAAGGGGTGATACTGTTATGGTTGGCAGCAGCAATGATGTCCACATTGACAATGTTTTTCTTATTTTTGCCGGTGGATGTGGGGTCTGGACATACAGAGGTGCTTTGAGTGTTGTAGCAGGAAGATGTGGTGGTTGGTGTTGGAGCTGGGTGGGTGGGGGCTTTGCAGGGCACTAGTGCAGCAGTAGTAGGAGTGGAGACATGCTGTGGGATTCTAGTGGCATTCTGGCTGGTGGGCATGGTTCCCTTTTGAGGTCTGTTCGTAAAATCCTTGTCATAGGCATGTGTGAATGCGGTGTCCGATGTGCATATGGGGCAGCATGGGGCGAGTGCTTTGATTGAGGTGGGTTATGTTGCCTAAGATGTGGAGGTGCTCCTGTGGCAAAGGTGTGTGTGTGGGGTCCTATGATGTTTGGAAGGGGCCTGCAGCCTGTGTTTTCTGGCAGGACTAGGGGCTAGGTGGTCATTCAGGAGGGAAGCGGGATCTTATTGTGGTCATATTGTGCGAGAGCAGATGGGAGGAGGCTCATAGGAGTCAGTAGGAGCTTACCCTATACACCGTGTGGGATACTTGCAACTGTGAGATGGGCCTGTGTAGGCAGCACATATTTTTGTGGTTGCATAGCATGTGAGCTGGAGGCTGAGAGTCCAGTACTAGGTGAGGAAGGGGAGATCAGCATGACCGCTGGAGAATGGGTATTTGCAAGGTGTGCATGCGCACCAGCACGGCTGCCTGGGTGGGTTGTAGTTTGATACTGCTAACTGGTGTAGCAGTCATTGGCAGGCTGATGTGTCTGCTGTGTGCACTAGCTGCCACAAGAGGTAACATCAGTGTAACATTATTTGTGGGATGGGTGCGGTGTGGGTAGTGGCGGGCACTCGAAACGGGTGATGTTCAGCTCAATGGCGCATTCCGACTCACACTCGTCGGCCGAACGCAGCACCCTACATTTGAATGGGCATGTTGTTCCTGGTCACAGTTGTGGGGGATGTTGCGTAGTACCCCTCCTGGGAGCATGGTAGCTCCCAGGATGTTGTAAGGGGTCACGTGGCAGTAGCCACGTGACCAACATAATAAAAGAAATGAGCCGCTTCCGGCTCGTCAGTCAGACCACCATCAGGCTCCAGTGTCGTTCTTCAAGCACCATGCTGGTGCTGCACTGCAGGCACTGGGCCCAAAGACGGGGCCCAGCACGAGGATGGTGCCCCTGCTGGGCAACGCCGTTCCAGGTTGATCCCTTTGCCATGTGACAATGGCTGGTTGAGGCAACCACAGACTGGGTGCCCCCAGCCATGTGTAAAGCTCCAGTGACCTGGAGTGAGTGGGGTGACCCCCACTCCTGGATCCACGGTGTGATCGCCGCACCAACAGACGGTGTCGGGTGTTCCCGACTTGTACATGGGTCCTGCCCAGTGACCTGGAACAGGCCCCCAACAATGGCGACGAGGCCTCTGAGGATGCAAAGAACCCACGTGCAGGGCAGATGGCCGCATGGTGGGTGTTGCGGCAGCTGCTGCAACCGCCGCATGAGGGAGGTTTCGGCTACCCACCCCTGAAGTGCCCCCACCTCTCCATAGTGGGGGAAGAAGGTAGGCCACCGCGGGGGAAGTGTCGCTACCCCCGTGAAGACAGTGATCTGTGGCGTTGGCCGTAGAAGGCGAGGCGCTGCCCCTCCCCCACTCGCAATCCGCGGGAACGACAAGCGGCACACATCGCCGCATAGAAAGAATGATGCGGGCCCAACTCCAACTGGGCCCGCAAATGAAACAAGACTGGTGCTGCTGCCCCCCTGTGTGAAGGAAGATCTGTGGCTTTGGCCGCCACAAGATGCCCGGTGGCCCCGTTTCCACAGCCAGGCGAGGCGGGCTCAACTTCCACCTGGGCCCGCGATGAAAAAATAGAGGCGAGCTGCCCGCCCAGTCACCCGCAGGAAGAAGATGGGTTGGCGGCTGCCTGCAACAGGATGTGTGCCCCCCCTCCAAGAAGTGGTGAGGCATCCGCTGCAGTGGAGGACAAGGAAGCGCTCACACCGAGGAGCGGGCAGAGGAGATGCCCGGCCGCCCCTCCCCCACTGCAACAAAGAGGTGTGCTTTCTGCCCCTCCCCTGCATTCCTGCCAGCAACGGTGGCCGAGCCGCAAGGGAAGCGGCAAGAGCCGCGCAGCAATGTTCCCCGCCCCCATGGTGAAATGAGAAGTGCTCCGGTGGGTGCTACAAAAAAATGACAGGGCCCAGCACGAGGACGGCGCCCCTGCTGGGCATTGCCGTTCCAGGGTGATCCCTTTGCCATGTGACCATGGCTGGTTGAGGCGACCCCGGACTGGGTGCCCCGAGAGCCGGGGCCGTGGTATGCTGGGTGCCCCCAGCCATGTGTAAAGCTCCAGTGACCTGGAGCGAGTGGGGTGACCCCCACTCCTGGATCCGCGGCGTGATCGCCTCACCAACAGACGGTGTCGGGTGTTCCCGGCTTGTACATGGGTCCTGCCCAGTGACCTGGAGCAGGCCCCCAACAGGGGAGCGAGGCAGCCCATGAGGACTGCGATAAGGATGCAGTCATTTTGAGGAGTGGGTTAGGTGCTGGCAGGGGGAATCGCAGGTGTCATTATGTACTTTGTGATGGAAGAGAGTTTGTAGCATGCTTGTAGCGAGTGTTTCTTTCCACGCAATTAGATGAGGTTGTATCATGCACATGCACTCTAGTAGCGTTGTTTGCATCAGGTGTGTGCAGAGAAGCATGGTTTGGGATACAAATGTTTCTAGCTAGCGGGGCAGGTCTACACATATAGCGTTTGTAAAGCATGTCATTGTTTAATTGAAAGGGCAACAAATAGGCATTATGAACAGCATTTCTGTGTTTAGTCTTTTTATGGAGATCAGAGGCTTTTGCTAAGACAAAATCACACTGGATAACAATATTTTGTTATACATATTGTAGACAGTAATTGAAGTCTAATTGACTTTGGGGCCATGGTTCAATACTAGTTACAGGCTGTATGTACGCATGGACTGTAGTCTTACCATGGGGATTGACTTGTGCATTACAGTTGCTAGACAGTTTAGGTATGCTTGCTTGATTTGGAACAACAGTATTTTGTAGCATATACATTTGGCATATAGTGTAGTCAATTTGGGTCTGAGCCGAGGGTTCAATGTCAGGGGTGGACAGTACTTGTTGCAAAGCATGTCTAACTTTGCAGTCAAGGCGGCTGAGACCTGCAGAGACTGAAGAAAGAGGCCTTGAGTGAAGGCCTTCAGTGGAGGCTGACTTCACCTGCCGACACAGGGGGGTGGCTCTTTCAAGAGGGGACACCAGCCAATCATGGTGCTGGAGGCCCAAGGCAGCAGGGGAGCCTTGTGTGCACCGAGGCTCAGTGGCGGCCATCTTTGAAGCTATACGCTAGTAGCCATATCAGCTTTGGATGGGTCATGATTGACTGAGTTAATTGCCCTTCCTTAACGTATGAGCCTCGAATTCGCCACATATAATAACTTCGGGTGGGAAATGATATTGCAATAATGACACCCACGTGGTGTATAAAAGTACTGTACCATAATGCTCAAATGGCCTCGTGTAAAAAAACATTTGTTCGGGCAATGTTTACAATGTCTGCTAAATCCTAGTTAATTGCCCTGGTGCACAACTGCATTGAAGAACATTTTATTTGCACTATGAACATGTTGGCACTAGGGTAGTTGCACTGTATTTAATATGGCCACTCAAGAAATAAAACAAATTCAGTGAGAATAAAATAACCATATTGATAATGCAACCTAAACATTAACCTTCTACTTTAATTGGTTTAACAGGTTGCTGATACTGAATGGAACCAACATAAAGAATTGCACCATATATTTTCGGATTTACTGCAAAAGTGAGTGTTTTCATTTTTTAAAATCGAATATACCGTATACACATATATAGTAAGTAACAGATAGGCAGAGCTGTACTGAATTAGTGTCTAGCACATGGGTTGTGAGAATAATGCAGTCAGTCCCTAACTTTCTGGAGCAAACCGCACCAGGGAGAAAAACACTCCAGTGAACAGATCTGACTTCAAGGGCCTTTACAATGAAAATCAAGTGAGCATGAAAATAGCAGCATGCAAGAAGGAGAACAGCAGGAAGACATCGTTCTTCCTGCAGGTTGTAGCTGCTACACTTCTTCAGATTCACCTGGCAGGATGTAAGGATTGGTCCTTCACGACGACTTGGAAATTCCCAAATAGCGACCTATCAATAAAATAGAACCCTAATCATAACACACATCATGAAACGGTAAACAAACGCACTGTTAAGTCAAGGGCCAGATGTTAGACACCATGCAATGACACATGCTTCAACACCACATCCTGGTGCCTGGGCCAAAGCTCTATTTGTCACTCCCCAAACTCACTTCTAATTTCAGCTACGCCCTGCAACGGTGCGCGTCACCATAATGTCCATGTTGCATGCCAAACCTGAAAGGCAAAAAATAATAAACATTGCGCAACTTTATTAAACTTTAAAGGTATCTGACAAAGACGCACATCTTAACAGGGCCATTCATAAGCATAGAGAAATAGGTTACTTAGCCTGAGACATGTCATGAACACAGCAGACATCCGGATATGGTAAACACAACCATGTTAATTCAAAGGGTCAGATCTCAGATGCCATGCCATGCACCACCACGCCACATTCCATGCACCAGGGTCACAGCACTGGCTCAAATTTCCTCTAACTCACTGCAGCTAAGCCAGTATGATGCGGCAGGCCACTATGATGTTATGATGTATGAATAAATGATGGCCAGTAAAATCTTATCAATGTTGGCCTTTATGAAAGGTTAAAGTGTCAGATGGAGATATATTGTATGTTATTGCTCATAGCGGGAAGCAAGCTCATGAGCAGCGGAGCGCTTTACAGCAGGATTGTGCCAGAATTGGACTTGGCATTTTATACAGTAATGCAGTACTCTTGGCAGAGGGAAAGAGGGATTTTTATTTAATAAGGGATTATGGATCTCTTACCAGGGGCATTTATAAACACACAGAAAGAAGCATACTGAACCTGGGCCCATAGCCAGATATTGTTCTGGCTGGAGCGCTACCATGAGTGTGTTCTCTGCTCCAGAACGCAGCCTTCAGTAGAGGATGCAGCTTGATCCGCTGATGCTGCCCCGCAGGACATGTTTAACTGCCATGGGTTCCCCACCCCCAGTGCCAGGCCTTTTTTGGTGATTTCGGTATGTCGCCATCCAATGCCTTCGAACGTTTTCTCTTTCATTAACCCCTTAAGTGCCAAGGGCGAGGTATCTCATCCTTGGCAACAGGGAGGTAATCCCAAGGACCAGATACCTCGTCCTTGGCACTTACTGTATGCAGACTCGTGTACTTATTTAATCCATTCAACCCTACCATGTAAGGGGCTGGTACGGAGTTTATCATGATGATTCTATGCACACATTTTTTGCGAGAGAGGAAACAGATTCAGCCCTGATGATGGACTCCATGTCGGAAATGCATTGGCATCACATGTGAAATCTGTTTTCCTCGCTGTTTTATAATGCACATTAAATGATTGTGAATCTTCTTTTGGAGCCACTTATCATCGAACATTTTTCATGCATTGGAATTTCTATGAAAGTGTATATCAAATTCGTTTGAGAATGGCCTCTGTGGAGAGATTGGTAGAGTATGCAGCACTCAGATGATCTCCTGTGGTGATTCAGGTAGATAGGTAGGTAGATCATTTCAGAGTGCCTGTGGACCGGGGACAGTTTTCTGCAGTTCTAAATCATGTTGCCATTTTCCAATAAGATTATTCGTATAGTTTAAACAATCAAGTGGTGCCCACCTCTCCTCAATATACCCATAACCACGTGTCTCAGTCATACTGGGGAATGTATAGGAATCATGTCTCCCATACAGAGCACTGCATTTCTGGCACACAAACACATACAAGCATTAGGACCCAAGTATTGACAGTATACAGCTAACAAAGATTAGCCAGGTGACAATATTTTATTTAACCACATTTAAAGAAAATTGCAGTTTGAGACCTTAATGAAAGTGGGTGCCACTAGGATGTGGGTGCCCACACCCTCTGCAATTGGTCCTATGGAGGAACTACACAGCCATGTCCTCTGCAGAAACGTCCTTAAAGGTGTGTTAAAGGTAATTACAAACAATCTATGTAACAATGTTTCTTTATGAAGGTTACACTGAGGTATACTCAGTAACTCACTCCAACATGGTGCAAAGTATCTGCGGTCCTATGGAAACAAGAACAACACATATTCAGAAACGTTAGACCCATTGTTTGAAAGGTTTGCGAAAATAAAACCTAGTTATCCAGCTCAGTGACATTCCACAGGGAGCATAAGTTATACTGTACAGTGGAATTATTACATAATTATTGTTTCATCCCACTAGCTCGTATCTCCATGAGGAATGGAGTGGTGAAAAGGATGATACAAATGCCTGCAGAGCTGTCAGCTTTCCACGAATATTTCAAAAAAGGTAGCAGGCGCTCCTCTCCAGAAAGAACATGGCATGATAACCTGTTCTGTGGTTTTTCCAACTTTGAGATGAGAGTTTGCTGCCATCGCCTTTTGCTTACTATACCTTTCACAGATGGGAACATTTCCATTTGCATATCAGTCTTTGTCCTGCTCACATGGACAGTCCAGCACCGAAATGCTATGGCAATTCCCTTCTGAACAAGAGTACCAACAGTAACCCATTACACATGTTTCAGTCTTGTTGGGCCTCATCAGTGAGGTGGAGCTAAGCCTCTCTGAGCAGATGGCTGCAAACTCTCAAAGTGGTTTCAAACCACTGAACAGGTTATCATGCCTTGTTCTTTCTGGAGAGGAACACCTGCTACCTTTTCTGAAATATTTGGAATGAACTTGGGGTTGGTCACCCTGAGTTACTTGGGGGAAACCAGCTGTGGACTACCTACTCACTGTGCTCAGAGAGGCACAGCTCCATCTCACTGATGAGGCCCAACAAGGCTGAAACACGTGTATGGGGTCGCTGTTGGTACTCTTGTTCAGAAGGGAAATACCATAGCATTTCAGTGCTGGACTGCCCATGTCGGTGGGACAAAGACTGATATGCAAATGGATATTTCCCATCTGTGAAAGGTACAGTGAGCAAAAAGCAGATGGCTGCAAACTCTCAAAGTGGTTACAAACCACTGAACAGGTTATCATGCCGTGTTCTTTCGAGAGAGGGGCCTGCTACCTTTTTTGTAGCTTTCCACGGATATTTGCGCGATTTCATTAAACACGTATTTTTGTGAAACTGCTGAACCTGCTTTCTCATTGTAATTGCTGCAAAAACCAAATGTGCACATTAGAAATATATGTAAAAAAATAACTTTCCACATACTGCGACTGTGCCTTGATAGCTCTAATTCCCTGAAGCCCTGCACATCAGAAAATCTGTGTGCACACGTATTGTAGAATGTTCCATGTGAAGTGCATACATTACGCCGGATACCATTCTATCCAGATTGATATGACATGAAGGAAAGGTTTCGACAACATTCACATAATGGAATTAAGGCCCACAAATGACATCTGAAGGCAAAGCGATTGAGGGGAAAATTTGAAAAGAAATCCGATCGATAGAAACTGCCGAGCAAGCACAATACTCATTCCTCTTCACCGTGATCATTTCAAATACATTTGTGTTAAGAAATTCAAAGGAGCGGGCCTTGGCCTTCAGCCATTCTCTCGCAGTAGGAAAAAAAGCATAGCAGGGAATTTAGAGAAGGCGCAGTGCTGAAATGTGGGCTTGGAAAAATAAAGATACACTCTTGAGAGATATTGCAAAGACACAGATAGATGGGGGCATGTGGAATTACAGTGTCCACCAGGAGGATGCTTTCAACTCACATCAGAGACAAGGAGTCCAGATCCTAGAGATGGAAAACAACCATTGATCGCTGCCTTCCCACCTGCAGCTATGTGTGCAACACTTGGGGTCACAGGGGCTTTGGCGTGGTCCAGCAACGCGTAGGTTGATGAAAGGGAAGGTATCTTGCAAAACCTTGAAACACACTGTCCCCTTCCGCCATTAGCTCTCAGCCTCGTTCTTCCAACCTAGAAGAGCGCAAATTACTTGCCCTCCTGTGAGTTTCCCTCTCCTCTCACAGGCGACTCCCCAATATATGAAACGGAACTAGACTCTTGGCACCCTCATTCAACCCCATTACCAAGTGCACTACCTATCTCGAAAACATGCACAATGACATGGTCTCCTGTCAGTATCCCCTTCCCTTTACTGCCTCCAAGCCCTTCTCGGTATGGCACTATTCATCTGTACATCTGTGGCTGCAAAATACTCATGCTAAGACTAAACGCCTATTGAAATCAGATATATTTTAGTATGCTAAATAACGTGATATGATTAATCTTGCGAGCAAATCTAATAGTGGGCTGTTTTCAGAGTTATGATTAAGCCTAAATATCAAGCAGACTATGTTATGTTACTTGGCATTTATATAGCGCTCTATATATCATTGGTATAACCTCAAAGCGCTGGCAGGTTGAACACCCTCAGGAACCGTAGTTCTGGTCAGTAGAGAGAGATAGTGTCATAGGGTGCATGGGCGCACCAGATATGTGTGCAGCTGATGTAATTGCCGGGTGGTAGCTGCATCCTAGCGTTGGTTGTGGTTCTGGATATATCAGATGGATGTGTGCAGTCTGGTGGGTGGACACCCAGACTGGGCTGTGGCTCTGTTAGGCCTGAAGGATGCATATGTGAGCAACTAGGCTGCAATGTGCTCGGCTAGCTGCGTTTTGTTAGGGTGATGAGGTGTTTGTGGGGTCGTATTCGTATGTGAACAGCTAGGCCGAATTAATCAGGCTTATAGCTGTGTTCTAGTTGAATGATGGTGTATAGTAGAGAGTAAGAGTAGTGATGTGATATGATGGTTATCTTTAAAGCGCCCGAGACCAGGCACATGAACAGGATGCCAGGGAACAGAGCAACACACGGACACCTAGAGACAGGGGCTTCCACCCCATCCACTCCATCCACCCTGTCACTCTGCCCACTCAGTCCACTCCGTCCATTTCTTCGATTCAATCTATTCCATCTGCCCCATTCATTCGGTACGCTCCGTCCATTCCATCCATTTCGTCCACTATATCTATTCCATCCACTCTATCCATTTTATCCATTCCATTTTATCCATTACACCAAATCTATTAATTCCAACCTTCTCATCCATTCCATCCATCCACTTCATTCACTCTATTTCATCCACTCTATTCATTCCATCCACTCAGTCCATTTCATCCATTCCATCCACTCTGTCCATTTCATCCATTACATCAGACTATCCAGACTGTTATATCATAAGGCAATATCTTCTATTCAAATTTAACATGTGCGACACGTTGGAGATTTTGGGTGTAAAATTAGAAATTGCTAGACATTTGAGATACTGCAGACTATGTGGGATGCTAACCACAAAGACAGCTGAACATATCATTTGTCATTGCGAGAGCATCAATCTCCTAAGAAGAAAATATCTGAAGGCGTATGATAATAGCTACAAGGATGCAGACATGTATGATACATGGAAAGTACTACTGGATGGTCATGATCAGAATCTGATGTTCCACATGATGACATCTTATGAATTTGTTTTATCTATTTTAACGGAATTGTCTGCTGGCAACTTGTTTTAACCAGTTTATATGTATCTAATTTTACTTGTGGCAATTATGGTGTTTTTATGATGAATTGGAATTATGTATTAATGTTCTTATAGGTAAAGTCCTGTGTGGCTTTGTGCATATTAAATGCATAAATAAATAGGTATTGCGCTATTCCGAAACTGTCGGGAAAAAAATCGATACTCAGCAGCAGGTCTGTCGCAGAGACAAATGATTGGCTAACACGGGCGTGGCAGGGGATAGTGAATATTCAAGTCAAGTACGTGAAGAGGTAGTTTTAGTTTCTGGCAGGGAAGTCCTACACAGCATACTAGTTCAGAAGAGGTTGTGGAGAAACGCCTTAGTTTGGTGCCAGGGGAAATTCAGAGTTCACTTTCGAACAGGAAAATGTGCAGAATCTTTTCTTCATCTTTGTTTGTTCGTTTGTTTAGCACTCACCGTTAAGGGTAAATCATGTCACTGCATGCAGCTTGCCATGCATTAATGTGGGCAAAGTCACTTTTCAGCCGTGCAAATTCACTTTGAAACGGGCAGATATTCCATGAATCGGGCCCTAAGTGCGCCCTTAAACAAACCGGCTTTACATTGCACAAGGACCTAGCCATCTACCTGTGTAATTTTCAAAAGTGCAACAGCCTGCAGAGGAAAGCACCAAGGGTACCACCTGTCGGCTGTGCAGTGGCTGAGTATCCAATGAAACCTCTGTTGGGTACAGATGTCGATTAGCATGAGCGTAGTAGCCACAGACTGCGGGACATCTCTTAAGCAGAGAAGCAGGGTCCTACAGTGTGCGCAGCAGTGCGGCTTGCCGCTGAAGATGAAGCAGACCACGAGTGACACAAATTAGATAAAAAGGAGAAGACAGTGTGGTGGACCTATGATCCTCAGTCTGTGCAAAAGTGGCCCCCAGTAAAAAGCATCAAGAAGTGTATGGGGGCTCCAAAATTCATAAAGATAGTCCTGAAAAAGGTTGGTAGTATGAAGTGTGAGGATCTAAGCTTCCCCATAGATATTCAGAGTAAATTGATCTGAAGGACAAGATTCACAGGCACATGGAATTGCATATCTGAGGCTGGATTAATCAGGCAGAGAGCTGCTCCTGGCACAATGTACACAAGCTTCCCTAGCGCAGACCAGGGGTTTTACCCCGTTACTAGAGTTCCGAGTTAGTGGGAACTATTGGAAACTGACTTCCACTCCTTTTTCATTTTACTGTTAGCAGTTCCACTAGTTTTTACAACCAATTTCATAACTCTGAAACTGATTTTTTTGAAGTTAAAGCTTACCCCTTTGCTATACCACCTTGCATCAGTTACAAGCAAAGTGAAATGTTTTGGGCAGTCATTCCTAAGGCCTGGATGACATCTCACCCTAGATGGACTCTAGCTGGCTTCATCCTAGCCAGGGTAAGATGGGAAGGTCCTGGTAATACTACTACAAAGGTATCTTTCTTCGTCCTCCACTTGCCTCAGATTTCGGAAAATATGCCAAGTGGTTATTTTAAGTTAAATACTTAAATGGTATTTTTAGGGAGAATTCTCTGTAAAGGCTAATTTCCCAAACCTAGTTAGTTCCCCAGCAGCTTTGCTGGATTTTTGGGTTTATGTTTTTCTCCTGCTGAGTGTGAGACCCTTTTTACTCCCACTCTTAGACATGATTTGAGGTGTTCCTTTATCTTTCCATGTGTTTTATGGGCTATGGGGTCTTTTACTCCATAGGGTCTCATGTGTTTTTGATGTGGGTTACACAGAGCCCTCAAGTCACACTCTTGTGTGATAGTCCCAAGTGGTGATCCGGCCGGCTCACCACTTAGCCTGTTTGATTGACAGCTAGGCTGAATGTATGGGGGTTTGCTGCATAAAAGCAGGGCTTTGGGGACTGGAACTTCAGAAGTCGCCACAGGAGCTAAGAATCC
Organism: Ambystoma mexicanum; assembly: GCF_040938575.1. Taxonomy (NCBI): domain Eukaryota; kingdom Metazoa; phylum Chordata; class Amphibia; order Caudata; family Ambystomatidae; genus Ambystoma; species Ambystoma mexicanum. The sequence continues at coordinate 845,542,444 of NC_090936.1, forward strand.
GAAGAGGAAGAAGCTGAGCCGACCTGCAATGACGACACCACCGGTGGAGCCCTGCGGAACCGTCTCACTACTTTTTCCGATGACAGAGAAGATCTCCAGTCCGGAGAGTCTTCTTCCTTTGACTGGTGGGGATAACCAGTTTTGCCTTCTTTTCACCTTCCTGCAGCATCTCGTGTCCGCCTTGCCCGTGCCAAGCACCCCGGCAACCAGGATACCACGGTTTACCACTATCGCAAAGAGAAGGGTAGTACCTTTTAACCGGTGAACTCTGCGGCTGGTTTCTTCCCTGACAGTGCAACGACTTTAATCTTTCCTCAACGGCGAGACCTCCTCTTCCTTTGGACAAAACACCAACTTGCACCCGCTGCCAGGAACTTCTGCCCCCGCTGGAGCTTCCTTCACACTTAAGGTACTGTGTCCCGCCTGGCTTCCCTTGCGACAGATCGTTCGGCGTGACAGTAAAGCCTTGACTTTCTAACCTGGGCTTGCCTGCGACAACCTAGCTAACTTTTCCTGACTTTAATTTCATTCTTTGTGTGCAAACTATCTACAAGTCTCTTTGGGCATAACCCCACTGTGTGAACCTGGACCCCTTCTGCTTGCTCTCTCCAAGAGTGGGCCTGGCAATTGACATCCTTGCTCTCCAGTAGAACTCTGCCTATCCTGCCTTACTGTGGTTCTTTTAAAAGTATTGAAATTTGCGTGCTTCCATAACTCTGCCTTTTTCCCTCCCTTTTTTAATAACTTATTTAGAGTGCCATCTTATGTTAAGCGCTCACCTCTGTCTGAAAATAAGTGGTGTTTCTCATTAAGGCTTGTCTAATAAGTAATTAGGGTTGTATATATATAATAGTGACTGTGTGCTGAATTTACTTACCTCTTTGTTGCTAGTGTAATTTACAAGTGTCTTTAAATAAATAATTATATACTTTTACACCAAAGCTCTGGTCAGTGTTTGCTTGTGCTACTGTATCTATGTACCTATTGTGTATACTCTATATACTGCCTAACTCTTCTTGAGGGAAGTCTGACTGCTCAGCCACAGCTACCAAGTGAATCTGTGTGGTACAGACTGCTTCCAAGTGGGTTTACTGCCAAACACCTCTAGTCTTAAATCTTTTGCAGTAGTCCCTCAGGGAACTGCACAGGTTTCTGCCTAACAGTTATAATTGAAGGTTTAGACCAAATACAAGAGGTGCTACGTTAATATCAAGTGGCTACTTTGGATATGCCCCATCATGACTTTGTGGTGTGTTGTCCCCCCTTCGATGGTCTATGGGGTCCTCCTCTGCCTAATCAAAGGAGCTCTCTTGATTGTGCAGTATGTGTGTGCTAACTTAGGTGGATGTCACACAAAGGACCTGATTTCCAGAGGACATGGATTGTTAATTTAAGCCATGCACACTGGCAACCTCTTTGGCTCATTTGGATTTGGCATGCCTCCATGTTCATGCGAGAATGCCCCTACATGAATGTACACTTACAAAAGTAGCATGTAAGTGTGTCTGTGTGTGTTTATGTTTGTCCGGCTCTACAAATTCACACCGTTGGACCCACTGCTACCAAATTCTGCATGGATTCCTCATTTGTCTGGGCAGATTGTAATCTATGTTTAGATGCAAAAAATTCACTTTGTAGACACCCTCATTCACTGATGCTCACCCCGATTCACTTCAGTAGGTATTTACTGCACTGCCTGGAGGAGCCGGAGCTCCCCTTCCCCACTGCAGGAGCAGTGGCGTTCCTGGAGGCACAACAGGACCACAAGGTAGGCCCCCTACCCCACCTGTGGCATGTGTCCTCACGCAGTTTATCACATTGAAATCCTCATTTAGACCCACTGACCCATTCTATAATTTGCATTATTAGCATTGTGCCTAAAAAGGGCTTCATCCTACCCTGATGTGCCCCCCCATGCACAGGAGTGCAACCTGCACCATTACAGTCCACGAGGCATTTGGACGCTTCAACATGGCCGCCCACCATCTTGCACCCGAGTCCTATGTGTAAAAACACATTGGACGAATATCTGCACCTAATTGGTCTCTTCACAGCATTTTCCACCAATCGGGAGCCGGCAGGCTCGAGTCGGTCCACTTTCGAAGGCTCACTTTACAAGGCTGTGCACCCTGTCGGGAGCCTGTCGGGAGCCTGTCTGGAGCCTGCAGAGTCTTGAGCCACGATTTCTGCCCCAACCACTTCCCTGCACCCTGCTCATGCTGCAAAGTTCCTTCTGGCCTCTACACAGGGTATGCACCCCTCTGCAACTGCACTGATGCCGGGACTATATCGACACAAAAGTAAGATTGATGCTACGCAGTGGATTAAAAACTGTCCCTCTCCTCGCACACAAGGTGCACCTACATATTGCTGCTTTAAGATTCCCATTCTTGTCTTGACTTTCACTCAAATCTAGCCTAATTTACAATATTGCATTATGCTACTCCAGCTTAACGATAGCACAAGTAATATACTGGCTGACTCAATTGTACACTTAGTATAACCCTGCCGAAAAGCCATACGTTGCCTAGTTAAGTGCAAACCAGCATTTTCCATTGTTACCTTTGTCCAATCATGTCTGATACATGCTTGCATTGAATCCAACATGCTGCTTTGATATACCTAGACTTAGATGGTTCCATATTGGATTATCAAACCTTGCGTATGCTCTTCTGCCCTATAGCCTGTATCTTGTTACACCTAGCCCTAGGCTGCCCGATGCTAGACTATTGCTTTTAGCCTATGTTGATCTGCCTATGCTCTGATGCACCTAGCCCTAGGCTGCCCCATGCTGGACTATTGCTTTTAGCCTATGTTTATTTGCCCATGCTGGACTATTGCATTTAGCCTATGTTGATTTACCCATGCTGGACTATTGTATTTAGCCTATGTTGATTTGCCCATGCTGGACTATTGCATTTAGCCTATGTTGATTTTTGCCATGCTGGACTATTGCATTTAGCCTATGTTGATTTGCCTATGTTCTGATGCTCCTAGCCCTAGGCTGCCCCATGCCCTACTGCCCTATTGATAGGGGAAGCCCTTATTAGCCTGTTTTTTTGCCTACCATACTTGTCATCGTACGTAGTGCTCTGTCTCTATGTGCCTACCTAAGCCTGCCTAGCATGTACGCCTAGTTGTTGCCTTACGGCATTTAAACTTAGAGTGTATTTTCCAATCTAGGCATTGCCCCATTGCAACCTAGCCTAAGAGTGTACTGGACTTGCATTGTGCAACCCTGCGCCCAGACCATGGTCACCTGGCTTACTCTCACCATGTTCCCCTTCTGCATCATGCCGGACAATGTACCCTGTAGCAGAAACAACTTCATAACCTTCAACGATGGCCCAGCCAATCTTGGATGTCCTAGGCACTACCCAATCCCTTGCCCCACGCCCTTCCTACCTTCCCAGCCGCCCTTCCCACCTAGCCACTACCCTCACCATACCTCCTCTGTAGACAACAGCTCCCTAGACAATACTATCTCTAACAAAACTCCCAATCATAGCAGACTCAGTGCCCCATGCCACACTGTGCCTCCCACACTGAAATCCCCAAAACCCTTATGCTCATCCACACTGAAATCTCCAGAACGATTATGCTCAACCAACCCGGACATCACAGCCCGCAACAACAGACTAGGCACTAGGCTCCCCCATACAACTAGCAACCACCCAGCCAAACTCAACACCAAAACTAAGAAGAATTTAAAGACCCCCAATAAGCCTGAACCACTCCCCCTAAAAGGAGCCTTACTCAATGTCAGATCCCTGGCCACACACCCCACAGAAATTGCTGACACCATTCTAACCAATGATCTCGACTTCCTTGCCCTAACGGAAACATGGCTACACGAGGCATCAGGACCACATTTATCATTAGCCATTCCTGTCAATTACTCCATCCTCAGAGATGACAGACCTAATGGCGAGGGAGGAGGCATAGCGATCAACTCTCTAAATCACTACTAGGCTGTAGACTAGTCTCCACCCTATCACTTAAATCCTGTGAGCTACTCACAGTCAAGTTACAAACCTCTCCCTCAAGCACGATCACTCTTCAACTTATATATAGACCCCCAGGCCCTCCTGGAGTCCTCGAAGAAGACATCACTGCGCTCATCTCTGAAATGTCCAAGCCACTAGCACAAACTATTATCCTCAGAGACTTCAATCTTGGTTACAACGACCCCAAGGACGCCCCAGCCACATCCTTAGCAAACGCCCTAACTGAGCATGGATTCACTCAACTCAGTACTTCACCGACACTCTAGAAAGGTAGAATTATCGACTGGGTAGCAACGCTTAAATGCAACACACTTGTAAGGACCCCCAACCTCTCACATGGACGGATCATTACCTTATCCCTCTTGAAATTCACATCAACCATGCAGTTCCTAAAAAGTGCCCCATGGCACCAGCCTGCCCAACCAGAAACAAGCGCAACATCACCACCAAAGCCCTATTACCCTTGGTTCTACCCACCCTTAACGCTCTACCGGACAATCATGATCTAAACCTACTTGTTGACACCTTCAACAACTCCATGGCCATTGTCATTGATACCATTGCCCCTTTGAAACTACGTAAAAGCCAGCCAATAAGCCACTTGAATTCGTGGTACACCCCCGAACTTAAACTACTTAGGAAAAAGAAGGCCAAATCAGAACTCCTATGGAAAACTAACCCATCATCTGAAAACAAATCCAATCTCATGAACATCTCCACGATATACAAAAGTGAGATAATTCGCACTAAAAAAGATGCCTATAATGTTAGGATAGATCAGGCAGGCTCCTCCACCAAAGAACTATTTAAAATACTAAAGGAGCTAGAAAACCCCAATCCACCTCCAGACACCTGCTCAAAAGATGAACCTTGGTGCACCAGCATCCAGAACGCCCTCAACAACAAAATCACAGGACTCCAAACCAAAATTGAGGACAAACGTCAACAACTCTTCAGCAACAAGACCACTAACCCAATCGTAAACTCACCAACACCTATCAAAGATGATATAGGCTTCACCTTTAAGAAATTAACTATCTTGGAAGTCCAAAAAATCATCACCTCCTTAAAACCATCTAACTGCAAGAGGGACAGCTGTCCTGCCCAGATAATAAAAGACACAGCCAGAGACCTTTCCCTTTTATCACCAAGCTAATTAACCTTTCATTTGCTAACAACTCCGTCCCCAGCAACCTAAAACAATCCTGGGTTCTCACTCTCTTAAAAAAACAATCACTAGACCCAGCCATACCAACCAATTATAGACCCATCACCACTGTCCCTTTCCTGTTAAAAATCCTGGACAGAGTCGCCTACATCCAGATTCAGGAGTACCTAGAATCTAACCAACTGCTAGGTATATGTCAATCTGGCTTCAGACCTCAACACAGAACAGAAAGCGCTCTGGTTGACCTCAAAAGATTGATTGATGAAATCAAAGACAAAGGCAATGCGGCAATCTTACTTCTCTTAGACCTCTCAGCGATTTTCGATTTAGTCTATCACGAAATCCTCTGCAGCAACCTATCTATCGCAGCCCACTTCTCTTCCTCTGCCTCCTCATGGATAAAATCCTTCCTGGCGAATAGAGCCATGTGAGTTTTCTCCACACCAGCAGCAGCGGACCCTATCCCCATCACATGCGGAGTCCCACAAGGCTCCTGTGTCTCCCCCACTTTGTATAATATATTTACAAAGCCGCTATTCGACAAACTGGACCGTTTGGGTGTCACCTACACTAACTATGCAGATGACACCCAGATCCTCCTTACCATCTCAGGCAACTACAATGTGGACTTCACCAGGATTAACAAAATATTCTCCATCATTCAGGCATGAATGGCCACCCACGGCCTATGCCTGAATGATGAGAAGACGGAGATTCTTCTGGTTGGCTCTCCCAATAACCTGTCAAAACTCAGTCCTTGCTACAATAACATTATCATAGATGGTAATACCACCCCCATTGTTAAAAGTGTGAAAACCCTAGGCTTCCACCTTGATGCCAACACCAACTTCTCCAAACAAATCAACCCGACCGCCTCAGCCACTGCCTATACGGCTAAGATAATTAGGGCTAGCAGACCCTTTCTATCCTCCAGCAGCTGCCTCACCCTTGCCAGAGTCCTCATTCAGTCCAAACTGGACTACTGCAATAGCCTGTACCTAGGAGGCAACCATTCCATAATCAACAAACTCCAGGTTCTCCAAAATAAAGCTCTACGCTCAGCACTCAACATCCCAAGGCGAGAGCACATTTCCACAACCAGGAAAGGGTGTAAATGGCTTTCCATACAGCAAAAAATTGACCTCAAAACCATTTGCCTCACTTACAAGGCCTTAAACCACCTAGCCCCACCGTATCTCACTAATACATTTACTTTAAAATCCGCCACCAGATCATCCAACTCCTTATGCCTGTCAGTGCCTAGATTTGCCCTAAAAAGAGCAGGAGGCGCTACTTTCACAGTGCTTGCCTGCCAACTTTGGAACACCCTACCACTCAACATTAAAACTATTGAGTCCTTTCCGATCTTTAGGAAACATGTTATTGGCTGGTTACTGAACAAAGAATAGCATTTACCTTCACTTTATAATATCTTTAACTCCCTAAGGCCGCAACCATGCCTATATTATATGTAAATTGTTGTACCATGTAATTTATGTAAATTGTTGTACTATGTAAATGTATATCTCATGCCTGTAATCGCTTCCTTAAGCGCCCTTCTACCTACGGGTCCGGAGCGCTATACAAATAAATAAAACAAACAAAACAAACAAACTAGAAGGAGGCACAATTTGGATGTGTCTGAAGCAAAATGTTCGATATGTTGGTTTTTCCTTTGAAATGTATTACTACTCTATACCATTTGAAAGTGTTTTTTAAAGCACTCCAAATATGGGAAATGGCAAGGTTTCAATTTAATTACGTTTATTCACAAAAAGAGAGCACAATCAATTAATCTTTCTTGAACACTTTCTAAAAAATGTGCTGAAGCCATTGAGTGACTGAAACATGCCACACAAAAAACGAACATCACTTGGAAAAGGTCCATCTGATGCAAAGTGAAAATCAATATCAAGTGCTTCTGAAACACAACAACAAACAGCAGCACGACTTGCCGACCAGAGGACAAGAGCAACTTTCTGCAGGGCAAATGAGACGCCAGAGGAAACTGAAACAAGACTTGCTGACATGCGGACAACAGTAACATCCTTCAGGGCATATGAGACACCACTCGATCAGGACACAGGCAACGCTGTGTACCCCAGCTAGTACTAAATAACACTACCTGCAACATTTGATCAAAGTGTATTTTATATCTAATTCAACCAAAGGAATGGTAGCCTTATGACATGAAAGACAGTCCAAATGGCATTGAATTGTTTGTTGTATATCATTATACAGATTATCTGCTCATTTGAGGCAGCTCTACAAATAGGAGACCAAAGCACCAGCTGGCATCACACAGGTCTTGTACACATTTTCAGAGGGTAAATCGTGGTCTTCTGAACAACCATGATTGGGCAGGATCACCTTTATCATGAAGGTAAAATAAGTGCACGTGGGCACCTGTCCCGTAATTCCCTTCCCTTTACTGTTTCATTTTTGCTAAAGATTACAGTTTTTCTAAAAAAAAATTGTAATTCTTCAGTATGGAAAATATGTAAATACAGAACACAGTAAGGATTTATAGATGACAAACATGAATACAGAGATGGTAAAATATCAAGTCATAAATACAATTTACACTGGGAGCTGGCCAACATTAAAATCTCCAATCTGTGTCGTTTGAAAGAAACAATAGTAGAAATAAGTAACTAACAGAAAACAGAAATAATTGCATGCTACAAGTGAACATTTAGTTACTAAAATGTGTAAAATGTATTACTGCAAAATGGAGCACCTTTTTTTATAAAGTACTCTAATCACAGAAATACTTCCATGTTTAATTTTTGCATCAAAAATAGGTATGGTAGGCCTAGCAGTTACTTATCATTTACAATATTGCTTTGTAGCTTGAAAAGTAACATATTCCTCAGTCACAAATGAAGAGTGTGATGTTGTGCTCAAGATGCGAGAATTAAAATGGCGTGCTGGGGAAGAAGAGGAATGCTTGACTTGTGGATGGATTGAGATCATTTTTTCAAAAACAAATACCTGCCACCGGCCAATCCAAACTGAAAATGTAGGGGCAATGTGTTGATTGGTTCAAAGGTTATTAGGAACCCAAAAAAGAGCTGTTTCCGATGTACTGCTATTAATTTTAATTGCGCCACAGAGAAAAAGGTGCTTCCAATGATCACCCATACTGCCAAAACAGACAGATGGATTTGCACCGATTAACCCCTTAAGCGCAAGACTCAACTTGGCTCTTAACAACTTGAGCACATATCACTGCAGCTGTGAATTTTGTTGATTTGTGGTAAAGCCATACAGTTGTTTTTAAATTACTTCACGAAAAGGCAATGCTCAAAGGCCCAAAATATTGTTATCTATCTTCCTTTGTGCATTGCTTCAGTTTTTTTATTATGTATTTTTAGCTGTAATTTTGACTTTTTACACAACTCATTGGTTTATATAACTGTGTAATAAGAATAATGAGAAAGCGAAAAAAAAGGAGTGTCTGATCAACAAGCTGTGGAATGGACAGGTCACCTTGTCTGAAAGAAAAAAAAAGGAGGAAAAGAAGGAAGTGCCTAATCAACATGACAGTGAGTGCGTGATCAAGATTTAGGCACAATCGTTTCCTACAAACCCTAGTTCGTCTAAAATATTTACTACTTCCACTGTCAGTGCTCTTTCATGACCTGAACTTAGATGGTCCCAAAATGAATCTGAGGTAAGCCAATCGCTTGTGGCCATTAACTTCCTTAATCGACTTACCCATAATTCTCTTGTGGCGTGACAAGATGTAAAGATGTGTTGTGTAGACTGCACTTTATTTTCACTGCATAGATCACATTCAGCGTTTCGAGAGCTGTGATCTCTTGCTGCCTGCACTTCCACTGTTTTGACTAGATTTAGGAACTCAAACCTTAGTCTCGCATCTGGGATCCATGTCAGATAATTTGGAAAAAAAAATGTTTTGGTTTGTGAAATAGCGACGTTGACGTGAATATATTATATTTTCTCATTTGTGCTATTGTCATGATGCAATCTATTCGAGATAAATCATGCTTTGCTCCTGTTGGATTCACAATGAGATCCTCAAGTTCTCTCCCACAGACTCTCAGGATACTCTTCGTATAAGTGTTTAGTTGGATCAAGCACCTTTTTTGGTCCGTGTTCATTTCTTGTCTAATGTCCCAATACAAAGGGCCTCATTACGACCCAGGCGGTAAGGGGTTTACGGCAGCGTAAACAGCGCCAACCCTTACCGCCTGAGTACGAGGTCCCTTAGCGCCATGGCGGATTTAACACCTGCTTTTAGCAGGTGTTAAAATCCATGGCGCTAAGGGACCATGGAGTTAATTACGCCACCGTAATTTACGGTGGCGTAATTAACGCCTTCCCCACTCCCTTTATGCCCTGTGGGCCAAAAATGGGAATGGGGAAGGGTAAATGAGGATTGGGGACTTACCGCCCCGCCAAGGTCGGAATGGGGCGGTAAGTCCGCCAACCACCATGGCGTAAACGTAGTTTAAAGTGGTAAAGTCACGGCTCAGGCGGTAACTTACCGCCTGGGTCGTAATGAGGCCCAAAGACTCTTCAGTCGATGTTATAATACACCTGAATAATTTCCAAATTTTCCAATCCAAGGACATTTTTAGAGATGGTATCCCCAGCTCGTATTTTAGGGAGACCATGAGATAACTCATGGGTAGATGTAGGACATTTTTCAAATGTTTTCCTTGTATGCATTCACACTTTATCTGCTGTACTTGTGGAATTGTATCATACCCATAAAGAAGCGATGGAACTACTTTCCCTTTCTAGTATTTTAGTAGAGGAATTATCGCAAATTTGTAGGATGTTGAATATATTTTTTTCATTTGTGCTCCAAATGATAAGAATGTTAGGTCCAAATCATGTTCACGCAAACCTTTGGACTGCGTCGATTTCAGCTTGATGCCTAGGTATGTTACGTCTTTTATCACCGGTATTGTCTGATCTTGTAGCAACCATTTGTGGTTGACTTCTCGAGCACCATGGTTCTTAAATATCAACATTCTAGATTTATTTGGGTTTACTAATGGATCATTTCTTTTTGCATAGACTAAAGGCATTTAGTAGGCGCTGTAGCCCTCTTGGTGTGTAGTCCAAGAGGACTACATCATCAGCATATGCAATCCACTGTTTGTTTTGTGTGCCAATCTTCAGACTTGGCAGTGAGTGTGGAGCTAGTGCTGGCGACAGATCCACCAAATAGAGGTTTAAGAGATAGTAAGCCAGATGCACCCCTATCTCACTCCACGTTATTTTCATATTTCTTCTGTTAGGTGACCTTAGATCTCCAGATGTACCTGGACTGTAGTGCCTTCATATATACTCTACACTATTAATAGGAGGCCTCTTGAAATTCACCAGGAAACATGTTTTTCCCAAAGTTATCTATTAATCGTGTCAAAAGCCTATGAAAAATCGAGCCAAGTGCCATATTATAGATGACAGTTCTTTATCCAGGAATGACATGAAATTACCGACATGTCCAGGCCAATTAGTGTGGTAGACAACCCTTTTAAGAATCCTCTCTGGAACCTCCTCAGAATTTCATTACTCTTAATCCAGTCCTCTAATTCTCCGAGGACCACTGATGCAAATATCTTTCCATCAACGTCAAGCAGAGTGATTGGATGGTAGTTTGCAGGAATCTCATGATCGCCCACTTGTATGTGGGGATAATAACTACACTCTTCCATGAGTCTGGCAGGATTTTATATTTCTAAGCATGTGTAGCAAGATTGTCGCCCATAGGTCTACGTCAGATTTTAGAATAGCATTTGTGAGCCCATTTTATCTTGCCACTTGTGAGGATGAACATTTCTTAATTAAGTCTTTCACAAGGTCTTTATCTATCTTCAGTTTCCCAGGTGCCGATGACTGCTCTTCACTTACTTTGGGCCTCAGGTCTCTAAATGTGTCTTGAATATAGTTGGTCCAGTTGAATTCTGAGAGAACATTTCTCGGGAAGTAACCAGGGTCCTCCCACACCCCGAAGTGCTTTAGAGTTAGGCAAGACCTCTTTTCGGTGCTATAATGGACTAGTGGGAGGAGGGACACTAGTAAAGCTCTCTCATGCAGATATAAGCACAGAAACGGGCAGGCACTGAAGGACATCAACAGGCACTAAAGTAGGCAGTTATTGTTTAAATATAGAGAGCAAGTAAGTATAAGTTGAATAGATTTGAATTGTCATATCCTCTGCATTGTAAAGTCTCAGTGCGTTATGAGTCGAAAACCACCCTTCCCTCCCAGGAAGAATGTGCCCTGTGCTAAAAATGTACTATAGGCTTCCCTGGTGATCGCCACTAAGACTAGCACTGGCAGAGCACACAAACTGACTGATCAGCTGTCTGCTATCCGTCAAGAGTCCATGCAGGCTAAGAATAGGGATTTGCATGCTCGGTACGACAAAATGCAAAAAGTGGACATATTATAAGTTTTAAGTATGGGGGAACCTGCAGGGCCCAGATAACATGAGTAGAATGAGTGGAATATGGAGAGAATGACTGGAAAATGTTTTTATACATAAAATGTTAATAGGTAGCAAAATAAAGGAAAGCATGAGCTACAGTGTATTCTTGCATAAGCTAGAAAAATGTAGAACAGCACGCTCTAACAACTGGTGACAAAGAAGAAAAGAAGGTTCCGGAGCATCCCTATTATGGAAGGTGGACAGGTTGGGATGAAGCCATGGACCGTATCCAGTAATACCTCTACAGCAAGACAGGCCTATATAAACGCATGCCTATCCCCACTTTGGCAGGGAAGGAGCGAACGAGGCACAGGAGAAGACTGTTCAGGCAGTAGAGTACTTTGCTACCATACTCATTTTTGTAAGATGAAACGTGTTATCCTTACAAAATAGATGTTTGGCCTTATTTCCCTAGAGGTTTTTTTTTTTTTTTATTCTGGTGTGAGCGTAATTAGGGACACCCTTATACATTACTTTGTAACCCATGCTGGGGACAATTTATGTTGTTCACTATTTCCCCAAAGTTATGTGATTTTTTTTGTTATTAAAGTGTTTAACATCTTCTCTCTGTCCCTCTGTATGTGCAGGCTTTTGTGGGACCTTAACCAGTTCCTGTACTCATTTCTGAGCATCTTTTCTTCTTTTATTTTATCCGTCAAGGAATAATTCATAGATTTGAATTTGGTGATGGCCTTCTTAGCTCTTTTTTCTTTTACCACAATGATTTGTCGATTCTATGTATATGTTTTCTGGTTAAGCTTCATTTAGAGGTGTTGGCCGGTTCAATCTCCCATGGAAAATTCTTGAAGTTCTCGGGTAATGCATTTTATGTAGTGTTCCTTCTCTATCATTATTCAAGATATTGCAAAGCTTGTTGTTTAATGATCTACTGTTCTGTTTGAATTTTCTAATTCTATTTTTTCCATTATTACTTCAAGGACCTCGAGGTACTTCAGTCTAGGTTGGTATTTTCCTAGTTTTAGTATTGCTGATGCTCTCACATGATCACTTGTCCCTCCAATTAAGATAGTGAAACAATCACAACAGGAAAACAGGTCTTCTGATAAAATTAAATAGTCTGAAATTGAGACCCTTTCTGCCCCCGACCAATAAATGTTTTCGGGTCTGTCTCCCCTCACACTTCCATTCACAATTCTTAGGTTCCAGTCTTTTAAAAAATGATTCCACTTTCTTCCATTTCCTGCTATTTTTTAAAGTGTCTTTCCTGTAAGCTTATCCAGTAATGGGATACATTGTGAGTTTAAATCTCCAAGTGTCACAATATTTACAGTATCATGTATGACATTCACCTAAAGAAGCAGAGCAGAGAATGCTTCTAGGAAAGCAATCAATGAATCCTTTGCAGGGTATGCAGACAATGATCATTATTATATCTGAAAAGGTGGCTTCTGTTCTTGTCCTCAATCTAGCGGCTAAGAGTCCTTGACAGTCTGTTGAGAGCGATTCAAGGTCCATACACAAAGAAATCCTTGCTGACATCATTATGCACCAAACCTCACCTGTCCTTTTCTGCCAAACTCTCTATTGATGTCATTAGACCTCTTAACGGTCTTCCCAATGCTGCCTCTGTTGCCACTTGATTGATTGTTATGAAGCTGTCCAGTTCAATTTTTTCCATCAACCATGTTTCTTGTAGGATGATTAAATCATGTTTGGTAAACATGTCTTTCATAGATCTGGACCCAAATGATTTGGACCCTCTTGTGTTCCATGCCAGAATGCATAAATCTGAGGGCCTAAAGAGAGTTCCAGATTTCCCGCATTTTCTCACAGATGAAGCTCATAATTTCAGGAGATAATTGCCCACATGGCTAATTCGGGGTTCATCAAATTATCTTCCTTTCCCGAGACATGCTGTTTCACATTGGGTTCACTCTTGGATAAGGCACTTCTGCGTACTTTGCCCTTTTTGACACTACTGGAACTTTACTCGTTGAGACAATTTCCACTGATTGTAGAACTTCTTTTTCACTTACATCTAGATTTTCTGCTATGTTGGAAAGTCTCATAAATTCCTCCAGCATAGACTCAGAAGCGGTAGTATCATCTAGGAGGTCCTCACTATTCTACACTTGATGCTCAATGTCTACTGTCTGTGCCTGAGCCCCCTTTATATTTCTGTCTTTATTATGTGCGCTTTTCTCAATTATTAGATTTTCTACATAATTGAAAGATTCTATCATGGAATTCTGTGATTTATCAATATTTGCATCTTGGATCATAGTGATGGTATACATCTCTTTTAAATCTTTGGCTAGTGATGTATTAATAGTTGTTTTCAGGCCTACCATTTCAGATTCACAATTGTGCATATCTTTAATCAATTCTAATAGGGTGCATGAGTGTGATTGTACTTCGGATCTCAATAATTCAAAAACATTAACTAATGAGGTTAGCACAAAGTTCCAGGCTGGCAGAGTGACATCTGGTTGCTTGTTTGTTGGGCCTGTATACTGGCCAAAAGAGCAACTACGATTTTCCAACATCATCTCGTATACAGTGGTTGTACTATTGAACGTGTTTTTTAAATTAGTGTTCCCACCTAAATCAGACTCTATCATCTCTAAGTGATTACAATGTTTACTGGTAGTTCTGTGTCATTCTATGTCATTATGCCTACCCCCGGGCATCAGGACCAAGGCCCTCAGTTCCAGGAGCAGGCATCCAGACATTTGTTTAAACCTCAGCAGCCCCGGCTAGGGGCTGTCTGGGTTCAGTCCTGGCGCCTTTGGCGCCAGGCTCATCATCGAAATCAGTCCTGGTGACATAGGCGCCAGGCTCATAGACTTTACTTACCTGATGCAGACCATGCTGCAAAAGAGTCCAAGCCTACACGAGGCCTGGATGGGACTATTTTGTTACAGGGACTATTTTTTACTTGGGCGTGGCTCTAGGGAACTTCTTACCTGGAACTACTTTGGAGGCTATTTAAACCACACCTGAACAGCAGCACATGCCTCGCGTTATTCTGCATCCAGCAGCGTGACGCTCACCTTGCCTGCAGCCAGCATCCAGTCTTCTGCCACGCCCGCCTCGAATCCGGAGCTCCTAGAATAAAGAAGAAGAAAAGGACAAGGTTGGAAAACGAACTTATTTAAAATTCCTCACCTAATTCTGGAACCATTTCATCTCCAGACCTGGAAAGTACATCAGTCCTGCACTCATCGCTTCGCCAGCTCCAGCACGGCGCCATACTTACCAGTTCTCAGAGCATCTTTCGATCCGGCACTGTCTCTATCATTTCTTCGCTGTAATCCGGCACCTAGGGGACACAAGAAAAAACAAGGTGAGCCAAGGGAATCAACAAATACAAAATCTTACCACCATAGACTTACCTGATTTACCACCGGCAGTATTATTCCATAACTCTCCACATTTTCATATGCCGCATCTGTAAAGAGGGAGAAAAACAACATGTTAACGCATGCAGTAGTTACCGGACAGCGTTGGGTAACACAGACTCTTACCTGAACGCCAGCAGCAGCTACGAGACCTTCTTCTCACAAACTCAGTTGCAACTTAATCTTAATCTTACAAGAGTGAACATCGGGCACATTGAACTCTTTGAACTTGATACTTACCAATCCCGCCAGGGACTTCAGGGTCAATACTTACCGGAACTCTCCCAACGCCTTCAAACCAGTGAAGTAACTGGTATCTACGCACCCCTGCAAGACACGCAGGATGGAGAGCTCATCTTTTACGAACATAAGGAAAATACTTCTTCAGGTCCAGCAGACAAGACTAGGCGGGCCAGTCCAGACAGTCATCTGTGCACTACGCATCACGTTGAAGGACACCGCAGCTGTCCGGGTCCGATCGACACCCCTGTGAGGTCCAGGTGAGCGTAACAGAACGCAAAGGCTCTCTACAAATACCCACCCGGCTGTTATGGAATCCTCGGAAACCAACCATCTGGCCCAATTATTGGGGGAACTTAGGGCGGAAGTAAATGCCGCTCGCCAAGAGACTAATGCCCTCAGGAGAGAAATGATTGTCTCAAAGGAGCGCACGGATGATCTGGCTAGGCAACTACTGCAAAACCAAGCTGGGCAAACGCCCCTACCTGGATATGGGGGAAACCCAACCCCCGTTTCATCAAGCAATCCTGTGCAAGTGGTTTTACCAGGAAATATTCCGTTAGCTCCACCCGAACGCTTTGCTGGGGACCCCAAAAGGTTCGCCGTGTTTATGAACCAATGCCGCCTGCACTTTTTATGTAGACCGGGAGCCTTTCCAAATGACCAAGCCAAAGTAGACTTTGTATTGTCATATCCTAGTGGCAGTGCAGCGGATTGGTCCATTCCATTAGTCAACCAGGATGATCCTCTTCTCCGGGATTTTCAGGGTTTTCAAAGGAGCATGAAAAAACTATTTGCCAGACACTCACAGGGTCATCCCCTGGACAACGAAAATGTATCCTTACGACAAGGTAACCAGGATCTGCTAATCTATATTGCAACCTTCAATAGGTTGGTGGTGGAAACCAGGTGGCCGGAGGAAAACGAATTACATTGTTTCATCGTGGACTTTGGGGAGAAATCAAAGATGTCTTGGCTCAAGTTGTGAACCCACTTCAGGATTGCACAGAATTTATAGACTTAGTGGTCCAGCTAGACCACCGACTTCAGAACCGAAAGACTGATCCAGCTAAATTCGAGAACCGGGTATTGGTTAAACCCAATGTTGCCCACAAAGGAACAGATACATCTGAACCTATGCAGACCAGGGGGGGTTAAAGGACCCTTAACTCAAAAGGAAAGAGAAAGAAGACGACAGATGCAGTTGTGTCTGTACTGTGGAACCTCAAGACATTTTCTACGGGATTGCCCTACAAAACCACCCAAGAAGGTGGTAGGAGTTGCTGATAAAAGCCACATAGAGCCTGATTCGGGAAACGACCACGCCTGACAAGCGTAGAGGTCCACTTGCCGAGCTTAAAGAAGTACACTCAGACCTCGCATCTGATCATCCCAATGGTCCTACTTGATCCCAGGCAGCCATCACGTATGCACGCAGTAAGGGCATACATAGATAGTGGGGCCGTAGGAAATTATATGGACCACAAATTGGTGTCAAGGATGAATCTACCTCTTTGCAAAAAGACCACTTCGGATGTCATCACCACAGTTGATGGAACTGAGATTGCCTCGGGGCCTGTAACTCATTCCACTACAGAGATGACACTGTTGAGTCAAGATGGACATCAAGAGACTATTGTGTTTGATCTAATCAAAGCCCCACAGTTCCAGATAATACTGGGGATGCCATGGTTGGAAACGCATAATCCTTGTATATATTGGCGAGAGAAGAGAATAACCTTCCCGGATTGTGCACACACCTGTTACCCGGAGAAAACTTTGAACAAAGGCCTGGATACAGTCGTTAACCCAATCGTGCAGTTACCTCAGGAATACCAAGAATTTCAGGATGTTTTTCAAGAAGAACAGGCCAATACATTACCTCCTCACAGATCATACGATTGTCAAATCGACCTCCTACCTCCCACCCATGCAGTAGAATCTACGCCCTCACGGAACCTGAAAATCGTCACCTACGGCAATACTTGGACCAATACCTTGTTAATGGCTTTATTTGTCCTTCCAAGTCTCCTGCATCCTCAGCTTTATTCTTTGTGCCAAAAAAGGAAGGTGACCTTAGAACATGCATAGATTACCGCGCATTAAATCAGATTACGGTAAAAAAACAATACCCATTGCCTCTGATCCCCGAATTACTAGACCAAGGATGCTTGTATCTACACTAAGTTAGATCTCTGAGGGGCATATCATCTGGTATGTGTCAAGAAAGGCGACAAATGGAAGACTGCCTTTTGCACCAAGTACGGATTATTCGAATATCAGGTGATGCCTTCGGGTTGTGCAATGCACCAGCAGCCTTCCAGTATTTTATGAACGATGTCCTTCGTGAACTCATTGGCGTCTGTGTCGTCGTATACATAGATGATATTCTAGTGTACTCCTCCTCAGAATCAGACCATGTGAAGCACGTGCGTGCAGTCCTTGAGAAACTACGCCAGCACAAGTTATATGCAAAATTGGAAAAATGTGTTTTTAATGCTACGGAAGTTGAATTTCTTGGATTTATCCTGACTCCAAAAGGAGTCAGAATGGACTCTCGAAAGGTGGACGCAATTCTCAAGTGGTCATCACCCAGTTCAGTCAAAGGGGTACAAAGCATGCTCGGATTTGGTAATTTCTACCGCAGTTTCATTCCAGACTTCTCCCATGTTGTACACCCCATCACAGCACTTTTGCGAAAAGACAAACGCTTCTTGTGGACCGAAGAGGCTGAAAAGGCCTTCCAAGAGCTGAAAGCGAAATTCACATCAGAACCTGTCTTAAAGCATCCACGCCCTGAGCTTCCATACATAGTAGAAACTGATGCATCCAGTTTAGCCATGGGAGCTGTCCTGTCCCAGAATGATCCTGAAACCAGTCAACTTCACCCAGTAGCGTTTTGGTCCAGAAAGTTCTCAGCACCTGAGTTAAACTATGCGGTTACCGATAAAGAGCTATTAGCCATCAAATCCACCTTTAAGGCTTGGCGGCACTATCTTCTTGGTGCTAGGCATACTATTCCCGTAATCACCAATCACCGGAACCTGCAGTATTTAAAAACAGCCAAAGCCCAATCATTGCAACAACTTCGATGGGCATTGTTCTTTGCCGAATTCGATTTCGTGATCACTTATCGACCAGGCTGCAAAAATGGCAAAGCAGATGCCTTATCCCGAATAGGGATGGTAGAAGCATATGCAAACCTGGAACCGGTGCCAATAATTCCCGAGCAAATAATTCTTGGCATAACTACTCTACAGACACTAGAAGATATTCATTCAAAAATCCAACAACTCTTCGATCAAGCAACCCTGCAGGACTGGGTAAAGAAAGGCCCGGGCTACTCAGTCGTCAATGACCTACCTTACTATCAAGGACTACTATTTCTACCACACAAGGAAATACAAGAACTAGTCATCTCCAATTACCATGACACCCTGATGGAAGGGCACCCAGGTATCGCAAAAACTGAAGCGAAAATTAAGAGACAGTTCTGGTGGCCCGCTTGGCGGAAAGATGTAAAGTCATTTGTGATGTCTTGTGGCATGGGGCCCAAAACAAAAGCCAGAAGAAAAAACCTGCTGTTCTTTTACAACATTTGGATATTCCACCTACACCATGGCACACCTTGTCTTTAGACTTTATTACAGATCTACCTCCATGTAATGGATTTAACATCATCCTAGTTATTGTGGATCTTTTTTCCAAGATGGCACACTTTATTCCTTTAAAAGGATTACCTTCTGCTTCGATTCTGGCCAAGGAGTTCCTCGAAAACATTGTTCGATTACACGGATTCCCTTCCGTATTGGTTTCTGACCGAGGTAGTCAATTTATCTCACATTTTTGGAAGAAATGTTGTCAACTGGCACAAATCGACGTGAGGCTATCAACAAGTCACCATCCCCAGACCGATGGTCAGACGGAAAGGACCAACCAGACTCTTGAACAGTACCTACGCTGCATGCTACACCAGACCGAAAGCAATTGGAAAGATATTTTATGGATTTCCGAGTACGCATGCAATAACTCTGTACATTCAGGAACTGTACAAAGCCCTTTTTATACCATATATGGACATCACCCTCGAACCTCAGAACTCGATTCGCACTTAGAAATGCCCGCAGTTAGTCATTTACACTCTACTATTACACAAGCCTTTAAGGAAGCCACAGAACATTTGAAACAAGCAAAAGAGAAATACAAGAAAAATGCTGATCAACATAGAAGTGAAACTCCACAATACCAGATTGGGGATCAAGTTTGGCTGGCTACAAAACATATACCTCTGAAGGGAACTCAGACTTTTAATCCTAAATATTTGGGACCTTACACCATTAAGGCCATTATCAACCTGGTGGCCGTCAAATTGGAATTACCTTCTAATATGCAAATTCATCCTGTCTTTCATGTTTCACTTCTAAAACCAGTTCAACCAGGGACAAGATTAACCAAACCACCTGACCCCATCTTGATAGATGGAGAACCTGAAGTCGAGGTAAAAAATATCCTGGACTCCAAGATGATTAAATCAAAACTTTTTTTATTTGATCGATTGGAAGGGCTACGGACCACAAGAAAGATCATGGGAGCCTAGCGAACACGTTCATGCACCTCGGTTGGTGAAAAGATTCCATCGGAACTTCCCAGACAAACCGGGGCCTGGGGGAAGAATATCTTTAGGAGGGGCCTTGGGGGGGAGTGCTGTCATGATGCCTACCCCCGGGCATCAGGACCAAGGCCCTCAGCTCCAGGAGCAGGCATCCAGACATTTGTTTAAACCTCAGCAGCCCCGGCTAGGGGCTGTCTGGGTTCAGTCCTGGCGCCTTAGGTGCCAGGCTCATCATAGAAATCAGTCCTGGCGCCATAGGTGCCAGGCTCATAGACTTTACTTACCTGATGCAGACCATGCTGCAAAAGAGTCCAAGCCTACATGAGGCCTGGATGGGACTATTTTGTTACAGGGACTATTTTGGCTCTAGGGAACTTCTTATCTGGAACTACAGCATTCTGTGTAGAATAGATTGAAAGATGTTCAGCAAAGGAGAGAAACCATTTGTGGGCTGTTTTGTAATCTGCAGCGAGAAGAGAATCCATTTGGAAGGTCTTACCTTGTGAAGGAGACACAAGTTTGGGGCCTAGGGAAGAGGAGAGAAATGCAAATGAACAGGAAGGTTCTCTGCTGAAAGGATTTGAATTCCCGGTGCTAACCACGTTTATAAGCAGTGAAATTCTTTGTTTCTTGTGGGAGTGAGAGAGAGCATTGATCTGAAACCATTGTGCTTTGAAATCTGCACTTGCATCCAACGTTGGCTGGTCCCTCATGAGAAGAGCAGGGACTGCCATGGAACACTTTACCATCATTTTTTATGCTCTGCATGCTTGGCCGCACCTACCTGTCTGCCCAACCTGATCTACATGCTCTCCATTGAACTTCTGTACTGCCTTTACCACTAGCCTTACACTATGACACTCGCTAACTCTTGAACTTAGGTGGCTGCACCTATTGTTACCTCATATTGCTATGGTCCGCCATGATCAATGACCTGTATGCTGCCCGTGATTATAGTCTATAGACCTAAGCCATCTGCAGCCATTTATAGGATCCTGCTATGGTGCTGCTGGCCTGCTATGCATACTCTCCAAGCCGCACTATGTCAGCCCTCTCTGGGGTTATTACTTAATTGACCCTGCCGCAGTAACCCTATTTGTGTTGTGCCCTAAGGTCGCCTACAGACCATTCCAATTGTGTTGTGCCTTAAGGTTGCTTACAGACCATTCCAATTGTGTTGTGCCTTAAGGTCGCTTACAGACCATTCCAATTGCGTTGTGCCTTAAGGTCGCTTACAGACCATTCCAATTGTGTTGTGCCCCAAGGTCGCTTACAGACCATTCAATTGTAGGTTAAAATTGCATTTAGTGATATGTTTCTAGTAGCTAAAATGGAACTTAGAACTTAGCTATGTTTTTAGTCGCATTTTACAATGGCATACCTTTAGTTTAAAGCTGAATCTAGCTGTGCCTTGATTCGCATTCCACAACTCCCTATCTTCAGGTTAATAGCGAAAGCTAAATCTAACTGTGCTGCTATCTGCACACCTGACTTAGTCAGCTAGCATGTACTCTCCAAAACCAAACAAACTAAGTATCATTGCACTAGATAGGACAGCCAAGTTACCTCTCTACGCTGCCTCCCTCATCATATTAGTGATATTATCACTCCCCTACCTTACCATGCCTATTTCTCAACAAACCATTGGACTTACAGCAAACCAGTATCAAGATGATACTACCACATACAGGCCCTGCAGTACCACAGACAGAAACCTCAAACTTCGTGCTCGCCTACCAAAATTGTACGAACTACCAGCAAAGCAAATTGAACAAATCTACTTCCTAAAAATGAACATACAGCCGAAAACCACTGCAGAACACACTAGGAAAGCTCATATCCCTAAAAGACCCACACAAAAATGCTCCAAACCTACCATTATAGCAAGCACCATGCTCACTAAACATCACCTCAAAGGTGCACTCATAAATGCTAGGTCCCTAGTCGCTCATGCTACAGAAATCTCAGATATTATTCTCGGACACCACCTAGACTTCCTGGCCATATCAGAATCATGGCTTCACGATGCAGCGGGTCCTGCCCTCTCCTTAGCAGTTCCCGACAATTATACCATCATACGAGCTGACAGACACACCTCCCGAGGCGGGGGTCTAGCCATTATAGCCAAGATCAGTCTTGACATAAGAGTCTCCACATCCCCCATCACAAAATCTTGTGAATGCCTCTCAGTCAAAATAGCCACCGCCAGCTCCCAAACATTAAACATCGTCCTGCTCTATAGACCTCCTGGTCCTATTGGAACCCTTGTTGAGGACCTCTCCACCACCCTGTCCAACAATTTGAAAAACACCTCCCAAACTATAGTGCTAGAAGACTTCAACCTAGGCTACCACAATATTAAAGACACCCAGTCCACAGCTACTGGTCTGATCCTAAAAGAGCTGGGCTTTGCCCAAAGAGTCACCTGTCCCACTCATAATAAAGGTCGCATCCTTGACTGGATAGCTGATCACAACTGTGGAGTAACCATTACAGACACTGTTCCCCAGATCTGGACGGACCACTTTCTACTACTATTTACAGTAGATACAACCTTAGCCACAGCCAAGTCCACACATGCCCCTCCTATATCCACGAGGAACAAAAAGCTAATAACCACGGAAAAATTGTTGCCAATCATACTACCCCAACTAAACTCGCTCCCAGCTAACACGGAGCCTGATATGCTAGTTGATCAATTCAATGAAACTATGAACTCAGCCCTTGATCACATAGCACCGCTCAAATTATGGACTAGTAAACAAAAAAAACATTTAAACTCATGGTTCAACCCCCACCTAAAAAATCTCAGGTTAACCAAAAGAAAACTAGAATCCAAATGGAGACTTACTCCTACAGTAGAAAACAAACTAAACCTTGCAAAGATATCATCCCAATACAAAAAAGATATCCTACTAGCCAAACAGGAAACATACAATACCAGAATATCCCAATCTAAATCAAGTGTCAGAGAACTGTTCAGTATCTTGAAAGAGCTGGAAACACCCATCATTCCCCAAGAAAACTGCACCAAGGACAAAAAATTGTGCTCAGACATTCAGTTTGCCCTTACCAACAAAGTAGTCAACCTACAAACTAAAATCGCCTTCAAAAAAGCATCTCTCACACCTCAGGACGCTCTAACCCCAGCACCCCTACTTAAATCTAAACACGTTTCTGCTTCTCCAAGGTATCTACCATTGAAGTCGAAAAAGTGATCCTGGGACTTAAACCTTCTAACTGTAAAGGCGACCAATGCCCTGCCCAATTAATTAAGGATGCTGCGAGAGAACTATCGCCATTCATAACTAAACTCATCAACTCATCCTTCACTACCGGCATTGTACCGAAAAATCTTAGAGTCATGGGTCCTGCCACTCCTAAAGAAGCAAACCCTCGATCCTGCCATTCCCACCAATTTTAGGCTATCACGACTGTGCCCTTTCTTCTAAAATTGTTAGATAAAGTGGCATACGTGCAAATACAAAATTTCCTTGAATCCAACCACCTGCTCGGAACCCGCCAATCTGGATTCCGTCCCCAGCATGGAACAGAGACCGCCCTTATCGATCTCAAGGCCCAAATAGATCAATGTAGGGACAATGGCCAAGCAGCCTTACTCCTCTTGCTAGACCTCTCAGCAGCGTTCGATTTAGTCGACCATACAGTCTTATGTAGCCACCTAGACTCTGCTGCTCACTTCTCCAAAGAGGCCATATTATGGATCAAATCCTTCCTGAATAACCGCACCATGAGAGTCTTCTCTCCATCAGCCTCAGCTGACCCGATCCGTATAACGTGCGGTGTACCCCAGGGATCTTGTGTATCACCAACCCTCTATAACATATTCACAAAGCCGCTCTTTGACGAAATGGATCATCTGGGTATCGCCTACACCAACTATGCAGACGATACCCAGATCCTCCTTCCGCTTTCAGGAGATTACGTCGTGGATCTGGCTTTAGTGAATAAAATCTACAGCATCGTTCAGGCCTGGATGGCCACACATGGCTTATGCCTGAACGACGACAAAACTGAGCTCATAATCCTAGGCACTCCGACATACATAACTAAACTTAACACTGACTATGCCAGCTTCATTATCGATGGGAATAATATCAAAGTAGCAAAGGAAGTCAAGACCCTAGGCTTTTACCTTGACGCCACCTTAAAGTTTGGCAAACAAGTCAACTCCCTAGCCTCTTCTACAGCATATACTTGCAAACTCATTAGAGCCAGCAAGCCATTCCTCTCTACAGACAGCTGCATCATGCTTGCCAGAGCCCTTATACTGTACAAACTGGACTACTGTAATGGTCTCTACATTGGGGCTAACAAACAGACTATCCAAAAAATCCAGGTCCTACAGAATAATGCCCTGAGAGCCGCGCTCAAGATCAACAGGAAAGAGCATATCTCCTCTATAAGAAGAGATTATAAATGGCTATCCACTCAGGACAAAATCCAACTCAAAATTGCCTCCCTTACTCACAAGTGCCTCAACAACATGGCACCACCCTACCTCATGGACAGGCTACACTTAAGAACCTCACATAGACCAACAAGAACGGTCAATGCGAATTGCCTCTATGTCCCTCGCTTTAAACGTGCCACTATTGGAGGACACAGCTTCGCAGTCAAAGCAGCACAGCTTTGGAACTCCCTACCACATGACATAAGAGAAACCCAAGCCCTTCGCGAAATTCAGGCAGAATTTGACCAAGTGGCTGAGAGCCAATGACATCTAACTAATCCGACCTGCTTGACCCGACGGTCCCTACTGGCGATCCACCTGCATGCCCCAGCTCTGATACCTCAGTCGGTATTTTACACCATTGTATATTACTGTACGTATTCCACTATTTTACACCATTGTATATTACTGTATATCACCTCCACATTTTTAAGTATTCCTCTACCCTTATCACCTCTTGTCTGGACCTAGCTCCAGCCCTGCTCATTCTTGCTTATTGTATACTGTATTATGACCATGCACATGTACCTGTACATATTTTATTTATTGTAGAATGTACTGTGATTATGTAGATGCACCTGTAACAAAGTTGAGCATATTCTTGTCTTGTGCGCCCTGATGCTCCAGGGCATGGCGCGCCCTACAAATAATAAACTAAACTACTTCGGAGGCTATTTAAACCACACCCGAACAGCAGCACATGCTTCGCGTTATTCTGCATCCAGCAGCGTGACGCTCACCGTGCCTGCAGCCAGCATCCAGTCTTCTTCCACGCCCGCGTGCCTGCAGCCAGCATCCAGTCTTCTGCCGCGCCCACCTCAAATCCGGAGCTCCTAGCATAGAGAAGAAGAAAAGGACAAGGTTATAAAACAAACTTATTTCAAATACCTCACCTAATTCCGGAACCATTTCATCTCCGGACCTGGAAAGTACATCAGTCCTGCACGCGTCGCTTCACCAACTCCACCACGGCGCCATACTCACCAGTTCTCAGAGCATCTTTCAATCCGGCACTGTCTCCATCATTTCTTCGCCGTAATCCGGCACCTAGGGGACACGAAAAAAGAAGGTGAGCCAAGGGAATCAACAAATACAACCTCTTACCACCATAGACTTACCTGATTTACCACCTGCGGTATTATTCCATAACTCTCCACATTTTCATATGCCGCATCTGTTAAGAGGGAGAAAAACAACACGTTAACGCATGCAATAGTTACCGGACAGCGTTGGGTAACACAGACTCTTACCTGAACGCCAGCAGCAGCTACGAGACCTTCTTCTCACAAACTCAGTTGCAATTTAAGGAAGGAAGGGGACAAGAGTGAACATCGGGCACATTGAACTCTTTGAACTTGATACTTACCAATCCCGCCAGGGACTTCAGAGTCAATACTTACCGGAACTCTCCCAACGCCTTCAAACCAGTGAAGTAACTGGTATCTACGCGCCCCTGCAAGACACGCAGGATGGAGAGCTCATCTTTTACGAACATAAGGAAAATACTTCTTCGGGTCCAGCAGACAAGACTAGTCGGGCCAGTCCAGACAGTCATCTCTGCACTACGCATCACGTTGAAGGAGACCGCTGCTGTCCAGGTCCGATCGACACCCCTGTGGGGTCCAGGTGAGCGAAACATTCTATGTCAATAGTTGCCTTACTACCGGTAATTGAGTTATTTCATCGATCTCTACTTAGTCAACTTCGCCAGTGTTCCATCTTTTATTTTTGGAGCATTTGTTTATTTTCAGCTACATATTTTTTGCTGTTATTGTGTATTTTAGGCATTTTGCCCAAAAAGTGGGCAGGGGAACTTCTTGTCTTTGTTGATCGTTTGTTTTGGACTTATAACACTTGATTTACCAGTATGTCATGTGTCCATAAGTTTACTATCTCATAGTTTGTTAGCCCTATAGGCTTCTGTTGTACTGGTTCACTCACTCCAAACCCTGTTTTCCAGTTCTGGGACATGTAAGTCATCTGTTAATGTGCCACTTCTCAGATTATATATATTGCATGGATTTCTCGTTTTCTTCTGGACTGGTATCTTATATCTCAAGTGATATCTTGATTGCTCCTATTCCAAGAATAGGAAATGTGTTGGCTGCTGGGTTTGCTGGAGGTTCTAACATGGTTCAAGAGATCTTTGCCCCGCAGACACCATAGTTACCCTTTGTTAGGGAGAGTTTTCAGAAAGGTGCTAATTCCCTCTACCTTAGAGACCCCCAGCAACTTTGCAGGGTTTTGAGGACTTGATGTGACCCTTTTTTCCCACTCTCTCATGTATTTTAATGTGATTTCTGAACTTTGTGATTCTTTTGGTTATTGAGCCTGACAAACTCCATAGGCATCATCTTTCACATTGTGTCACACAGCACCTTCAGTGCAGTGGCACATGGAAGTGTTCCAGATTTCCCAAAGGTTTAACTACTTTCTCCAGGATAAACTACTGTTTCCCAGAGGAATAAAGTGAAATTGACTTTACTTACATTTGTAACTTTCTAGACATAGCACACACTATCTTACAATAGGGTGCTGGAGGGGTTACCTAGTATCCCCTTTTTTCTAGTTTCTCATGTTTCTCACGTTTCTCATGTTTCTCATGGCAGTAAAGCACCCGAGGGTGCAATTTTTGTCAAAATGGCCCCTGTCATCCCTTTTCGCCATTTCTTTGTGGAAATTTCCTTCTTGATATTTACTCTACACGCCAAACCAGGTTTGGTCCCTTTGTTCCCTTTGCCTTTGGCGGGATTCACGAGTGAAGGCTGCCTCTGGCTTCAGGGTATCTGGTGGGGGCAGGAAGTGAAGGAGGTGCCCGAAACTCCCTGTGCTTAGTCTCATAGGAGGCCCAAATGCACTCTGTAGTGATTGGCCAGCTGACTGTTCAGCAAGAACAGCCACACTGCTGGGTGACTGACAGCTGGGTTGGAATGAATGGGAGAGAACTGAATAAAAGGGGAGGCTTTTGGCTTTGAAGGCAGAGTGGACCACTGGACGAAGGAACGGAAGAAGAACTTGAAGAGGACGCCTGCTGCAACTCCTGGACTGTTGGTTTGCCCGGTGAAGCCTTGCTGCTGTGCTGCTGTGCTGAAACTCCAAGTTTGTATTGACAGAGAAGCCCCTACAAGGACAACATCTCCCTTGAGTTATTGGGAGTCACCATGTCTACTTTCACACGGCTCAAAGGGTGCATCCCCGCAGTGACTGAGTTCAACCTATACATGGCTCAAAGGGACCAGCCTAGTTGCTGTGCTAAACCTTTCAGTTTTACCAGCCAACATTCACTGTTTGCGTGATGGTTTTATTCTGGATTTGATCGATCACTTGAGGTTGACTTTTTATACTTTTTAATCTAGTGCATAATAAATACAATGGGTGGCGTGTGAATTCTGTTTATTTTAGTTGGTTTTGGTTGATAATGGATAAAATTGTATGTTCAATAATTCTCAGAAGCAATAGGTACTGAAAAGATTGTTCTCTCACTTTCCTCTCCGCTTTGTTCTACTGCGTGGGGGGTGGTGGCAATGTAACAAGATGAAGTGGAATTAGGCAGGTCTGCTTTAGTATTATTGTAGAGATTTGTAGTTTTTGTTTTTGCCAGTCGTAACATTGAAAGTTTTAAGGTGTTGAATATTATTAGTACCGAACTGGCTTTCAGCCGCAGCCACCGCTGTCCCCTGCTGACCATGGCCGACCAATTCACACTCCACTTTCCACTCAGTTTCCCACGTTCAGAATGGTCCTTTTGAAGACAGCGCTTGTGCTCAGGCTGTTAGACCACACCTCCAAGAATGACAGGAACAGAAATACTGTGACCACAGCCAACCAATTCACACTTCAATTTCTGCTCCACTTTCTGCATTTGGGTTGGTCTGTTTGAAGACATCACTTGTGCTCAGGCTGTTAGACCACGCCTCCAAGAATGAAAGGAAAAGAAATACTATCACCACGGCCTACCACTTCACACTCCACTTTCTGCTCTGCTTTCCGTGTTCGGAATAGTCCCTTTGAAGGCATTGCTTGTGCTCAGGCTATTAGACCACGCCTCCAAGAATAAAAGGAAAAGAAATACTGAGACCATGGCCGACCACCCATGGCCGACCACTTCACACTCTACTTTACAGAAATGATAAGCTGACATTTTTTGTCCTCAATCCAAGTGATTCCCACAGTTATCCCAATCCCAAGGGAAGGTGAAAAAGAAAAGTTCTCAAAATGATATAGGGAGTAGAGGAAGTTTTTTTTTGCATAACAGTGTAGACGGGGGTGGGGGTAGAGGACCATATGTGTAGGTGGGGAGGTAGTGGTGGGTTGGGCAGTCAGTTTGTTCCAGACAGTTTTCATTGTACATGGGGAATCCCATGGGATTACTGTAGAAATCCGGCAGAAATGTTGCAAGGTACACACACAAAAATGATGTGTCACATGAACTGGTGAATGAGCGGGGATGATATGATATCATATGGCATTTATAACGCGCCTATACACAAGTGTTTCAAGGCGCGATCAGGCAACGAAGGGGGAACAGAGGGAAGACAATGATCCTACTAGGCCTGGTGTCATTCAGATCACTCAAATGCATGGGAAGAGGGAAGGGGGAATGTGTGGGGGGGAGGGGGAATTGGATAGTGCAGTACATGGGATAATAGAATAAATAACAATAAGTAAAGTACGGCTAGCAGGTGGCAAGTACAAGGGTAAGTGCAGACATCAGATGTCGAGTGCTGGGATTGGGACTGCAGAGATACAGAAAACTGTCCCCAAGGCTGGGGGTTGCCAGGAAGGCAGCACAGGTGTGTGTGACTGGCGGGGGTGGGGCCTGGGCCCGAGATCATAGTGTAGCTAGGTAACCAGTGCAGTTTCAGCCAGGAGGTCAGCAGGGGAGAGGAGGAGAAAAAGCAGAAGCAAAGAGAAAGGTTTTAAGGTGCTTCTGGTACCGGAGATGATTCTCCTCAAGTTTCAGGGAGGCAGGGAGGCTGTTCCAGAGGGAGGCCCCAGCTGAAGAGAGAGAGAGAGATCTACCACCAACTCGTTGCTTGGAGAAACGACTCACCCTGAAGGAGTTGGAGGAGAATGAGCAAAGAGCTTGAGAAGGAAGTTATTTAGGAAGAGAGAATTGAAGATATTGAGGCCCCAGCCCCAGAATGACTTATGGACAATGCAGAGGGTTTTGAACTTAATCCTTGCAACCACTGGGAGCCAGTGCAGAGATCTCCGTCCTGGAAAGATACGATCCCTGGGCTTGAAGCCAAGGACAAGCTTTGCAGTCCTGTTCTGGATGAGTTGCAGAGGGCGGAGAGTAGAAGCAGGCAGATTTACAAAGAGGCTGTTGCAGTAGTCCAGCCTAGAGAGAACCAGAGCTCAGGAGACAGTGAGCTTCTGGGGGAAGGAGAGGAAAGGAAGCATACCTCAGAGGAGGTGCAGCTGGTAGTGTGACTTTTTAGAGATGTCAGAGATGTGAGGAGAGAAGGAGAGTGTGGAGTCAAAGATGACCGCTGAGGTTTTTAGCCTCACAGGTGGGAGCAGGAAGAGGGCCAAGAGAGGCCGGCCAGAGAGTGGCAGGAAAGGAGGGAGCGGGTGTGCCAATGAGGAGAATCTCAGTCTTACTGGTATTAAGGCAGAGTTCATTGGCAGCACACCACTCCTGGATAGCAGACAAACAGAGATGAGAGAAGGAGAAGAGGTGACTGAGGGTAGCCTGAAAATGAGCTGAGGGCCATCTGCATAGCACTGGATGTTGGGGTAGAGCGCAGCAATGCAGTGGGCAAGAAGTACCAGGTATTGGTTGAACAGCCAGGGAGAGAGGTTAGACTCCTGGGGGACACCACAGGTAGAGATAGAGATAGAGGAGAGGAAGGACCCAAGTTGAATCTGGGAGGGTCATTCATAAAGGAAAGAAGTAAGCCACACCAAGACCTGACGGGTGATCCCCAGGTTATCACTGAAACGGTTGAGCAGGATGGCATGGTTGACTGTATCAAAGACAGAGGAGAGATCAAGTATGATGAGGACACAAGGGGTGTTGAAATCAAGGTTGGAGAGCAGGTCTTCACAGATGTTCAGGAGAGCAGTTTCCGTGCAGCTCTGAAGCCAGACTGATGATCATAGAGACAACCAAGGGGCTTGGAAGAGACAGGATTGGTAGAGACTTCGGCAGGATTGGCCAGTTCCTTGCAGATTTTAAAGAGTTCAGCCGAGTTGTTAGATGCCGCAGAGATGCAGGCATGAATGTGAGCTCTCTTCTTGGTGAGGACAGAGAGCCGGTATTTCCTTTGGAGCAGGCAGCAGGCCAGTTTGTCAGAGGATTTACATGAAGCAAGCCTTTTCGTCTCGGCCACCCTACACTTACATTTAAGGGTGACATGGTCTGAGTGTACCAGGAATTGCACTTGGCTTTGGGCTTCAAGTGGATCCTCATGTCAGGGGCAAGAATATCAAGAGTATCAGATATAGCAGAGTGGAGCATGTAAAGGGCTGTGTCCGGGTGTGAGTCAGCCAGAGGGGCAGGCAGGAGTGAGAATGTGGTGGTGAAAGCCTCAACTGCCACATGCTTCATAGGTCAGATGACCAAGAAGGTGGGTGGCAGTGATGGAGTTGTCTTGGCCTGAGGGGTAGAGAGTGTGAGCTGGGAGGAAAGGAGAAAGTGATCTCTCCAGGAGAGAAGAGTGATGAGAGGGACAGAAAGGGGAAGGTCTGAGGATAATAGGAGAGGATCAGGGAAGATTTACAGGGGGGCTAGAAAGGAAGAGGAGGGTACATGAAGAGTTGCAGTGAGGTTGAGAAAGATTTTTAATTTAAAATTATAATGTAATTAAAAATGTATGATAAAACAAGCAGGGACCACAACCTCAGTAAAGCATCTATGTTTTGCACAATCCGATCATTTCATTGCCGAAGGTAGTGACCAATAGTCAACATGCTTTTTTGCCTAATTATTGCAATGTTGACAGTGGAGATCGCAAAAAGACTACGCATGGTGGGTTCTGATGAGCTACTTCCTAAAGGTATTTTGCCCCTGGCTGTAGGCCTCAGTCTGTTTAAAGAATTGGGGAACCATGAACAGTGGCTGATCCCGAAGGTGCCAGTGGGCCCTTAAGAAGCTAACCAAATCCTTGAAATTCGGTCAAAACACTCTAGTTAAGAGAGAGTTAAAATGAACCAATTCATTGCACTAAAACCCATCAAATTCAGTGGTTGTCGGCAGTGACAACCATCTGATCTTGAAGATCAAAAACAATATTATGGGTCCCAGCGATTGGAGTTACGTTTGTCGTCAGTTGCAGTAAATAGGTTCATCTTTGTTCTCTCTTAAATAAAGTATCTCTATAACATATATATACATAAAGATTCTAAAATATGGTCACAACTTTTGTCCTACAGCACACTATGATTATGCACAATCGAGAATCGACTTTGATAAATACATGTGTACAATTCGTATGACTAAGGGCCTCATTACACGTTGTGCGCTAAAAACCGCATATTAGCGGCATGGCGCTATTAACGTGTCCGCCCTCGTAAGAGGGCGCTAATTACGCACCATTACGAGTACGCGGACACGAGCATAGCGCCATGCCGGTAATGACCCTACCGCCATGCCGCAAAAGTCCCAAAAAAGTCCCTTACCGGCTTTGACGAAAGTGCAGATAGCACCTCCGCCCTCACGCTACATGCAAATTGCGGTCACCGCTACTAGCGGTCACCGCTATTAGCGGTGACCGCAAAATAGCGGAAGCGGAAATAGCGTCATCGCGCCGGAACGGGAAAGAGCCCGGCGGCCATCTTTAAAAACACAATCCATTGCCATCCTCTGCCCCCTGGACCTGTATTGATTCGTGAGCCGTGCCAAACAATTGTGGACACCTGCATCATGCCCAAGGCACTCAAGAAATCGACTGACAGGCTGCGCAAAGAAAAATACACCAATGAGGAATTGGTGATGTTGACAAAGACCCTTGCGGAGAATGCTGAGGTGGTCTTCGTGAATGACATGCGCCGGCCAACCCTGTTGAGGAAGAAAGCCATCTGGGAGGAGGTCGCAGCCAAAGTCACTGCAGTGGGCACCAGCACGCGCACTGTGCGCGAATGCAGGAAGAGGTGGGACGACCTCAGGCTGCGGGTGAGGGGCATCCTGGCGGAGAACCACCGCATTGCCAGTGCTGGTGGAGATGGATCCCCAATCCTGATGAAGGAATGGGAGGAGACGTGCGCTAACATGATTGCCGTCGAGTCAATAGAGGGAGTAGGCAGCATGGAGCTCGGCGTGGGTACCACTTCTGATGGAGGTGAGTGTACACATGACAGGATGCGAAGTGAATGTACTGTACCCCCCATATGTGAGCACAGACTCCTCTCATGCATGGACACACATCCACACATGCATCCATCCCTCACCATGCCTGTGTCAGACCCACACACACACACACACACACATGCACACAACACCACAGACAAGTCCCAAACACAACCATGCATGGATGAGGCACTGAACTGGCACATCACCTGCATCCACAACCACTAAGTCCCAATTGCCACAACTGCATCATTAATGTAATCTGCATTAAGTATTTTGAAACGCAACCAATGCCATCCCCCGTCTCGTCCCTGACAGGCTCACATACAGATGGGGAGGATGCCACTGATGCAACACAGGCAACAGCTACATGCAAGAGGCCAAGGGCACAGGAGCCGGCGGATACCCCAACAACATCAAGGGGGAAGGGGGGCAGGCCGCACCAGACGAGTGCCAAACTTCGTCGGAGTGCCACTGCCACGGCAGTACTAGCTGCACCACCAACTGCGGCCCCACCACCGGTGGTGAACCCACCCGCACCGATGCCAGCCACCGAGGGCCCACCATCAGCTGCGGCAAGCTCCACTGGTGAGGCAGCCGCCACTGCCCCCCTATCCGATCTGGAGGACACCCTAGACCAGGCCATGGAGATGCACACCCCAAGCCCCCCTGGATCACCAGAGCCAGTGCCATTCCAGACCCCTGCGTCTGATTCCACAGTTGAGGACACCGTCCCTGCAATCATGTCCCCCATGTTGCCATCACCTGCTGTAGTGGATGCATCCGAGGGCACAGCCTCAAGTGCACAGTCACCCAGCACTGCCCACCAATTGACCACCATCCTGCAGCGCCAACAAGAGCTTTCTGTGCTGGTTGGGCAGCATGTTGAGGAGGCTGCCAATCGCAGTGAGAACATCGTGGAGGCGTTGAGGCACTCCACAGAGCGGATGGACGCCAACACCAACAGGCTGTGCGGTGAGATAGGGAGGCTCAGGGAGGTCCTGGTACGCATGGCTGACACTATGGACCGCCACATTTCCCAACAAGGCCAGTCTGCCCCATCCTCATCTTCGGGGTCGAGACAAACAAGCCCCCTCTGGCGCTCAACGCGCACATCTGCCAACCCTCTGAATCCCCCTGAGGACTATTGAAAATAGGGGGTCGATAGGGATCCCTATGTGTGCATAGGCCAGGGCAAACTTGGAAAACACATGAGGGACTGTTGTGGGGGGTGGTGGGAAGGGTGTTATGGGTCTGTTGTGGGGGTGGGGGGAAGGGTGTTATGGGTCTGTTGTGGGGGTGGTGGGAAGGGTGTTATGGGTCTGTTGTGGGGGGTGGTGGGAAGGGTGTTATGGGTCTGTTGTGGGGGTGGGGGGAAGGGTGTTATGGGTCTGTTGTGGGGGTGGGGGGAAGGGTGGTGGGATGTTTTTGGACTTGCACTTTCACACCTTAATGTTACTCAATACACTGGTTTCTGATCTAGACACTGGCTTGGACAACTTCATTGTGTGTGTGTACTTTATTGGGACAGGGTCCATTGCGTGCTCGTAAACATACACCAGTGCATTACTCCCCATTACCATGTGACAGTACGAAAACATGTTCCTCAGAATATTTGGTTGATCAGATGCTGTCTCACAGCACATCCCTCCTGCCCATCCCCTCTTGCAAGACCTGCATCCCCTTCACCTCCGTCCTCATCACCATCATCGTCCTCATCAGGTGCTTCTATTTCAACGTCAGGGGGCAGTGGCACATTCCGTCTGATACACATATTGTGCAGCATGACACATGCCATGGTGATCTTGGCCACCTTCTCATGTCCATACAGGAGAGCACCACCAGACCTGCTAATGCACCTAAAACGTGACTTCAAAAGTCCAAAAGTCTGCTCGATCACGATGCGGGTACGGGTATGTGCACGATTGTATTCCTCCTCGTGCCTGTTCTGTGGGTTCCGTACAGGTGTGAGGAGCCAGGTCTTCAGGGGATAGCCCGCATCACCTGTATGGGGGAATGAACAGGGTCCTGTTACTGTTCACCTCAAGAGCGGCCTGTTCACATCACACTAATTGACATTGCATTGTGATTCAAGTACTGAATTGACAGCATACATGCAGATGGTCTGTGTGGCAGCAACGTGCAAGGGGGAGGTTGACCCTGCAAGTAGTAATGCAACATTAATGCCTCCAACAGTATTTGACATGTCCTGGGTGAGGCCAGCTCTTAGGTGTCCCTGTCCCAGGCAAATTTGGTACCACACTGCGAGTGTACTGACATTCTGACACCAATGTGGCCATGGTGTGAGGCATCACTTCAGTGGTGCTATAGTTGTGTGGTTCAGTGCTATGTCTAGGGGTGATCCCTTTGCATGCATTCAAGTGCGCATTGCTGGATTGATGTTGTGCTGCGCTGATTGTGTATTACTATCTTGACGCCATGTTGCAGATTCTTGTGAAATGTGGCGTGGTGGGATGTTCAATGTGGATGGATGTGTGATATTTTGCAACCTGCATTGTTGTCGATGTTGTGCAGCTTCAAATTGCATGTGGGTTCATTCCAAGTACATCGTGGCCTTCCCGGATGCACATTGGTGTACATCTGTTTGTCCATTTCTCCTACGGACGACAGTCAACACCCAGTTGCAGTATGTATCTCCCCCCCCAATCACTCCCAGTTGCAGTATGTATCCCCCCCCCCTATCACTCCCAGTTGCAGTATGTTTCTCTCCCCCCCCCTCCAATCACGTTGCCATGTGCTTGCCTTGCTACTCACCGAGTAGCCACAAACGTTGTCCGGGGTGTCGCTCCATGTAGCGTGGGATAGTTGAGTTCCGCAGGACCATGGAATCATGTGTTGATCCTGGAAATCTGGCACAGCAATGTGTGATTATCTTGTTGGCGTCACATACCATTTGGACATTGATAGAGTGGAATTGCTTCCTGTTTCGGTACACTACTTCATTGTGATGTGGGACCACCAATTCCACATGTGTACAGTCGATGGCCCCAATGCAACTTGGGATGCCTGCCAGTGAATAGAAGCCAAGTTTTGTGTTTGCAATCTCCTGGGCAGTCCGTGGCATGGATATGTGTTCAGGTGCATGCTTCAGGAGTGCATCGAGTACCTGGTTCAGCGTGCGTGAGAATACTGGTTGTGAGATGCCATGCATCTGTCCCACTGTATGCTGGTAGGTGCCTGTGGCCAGAAAGTGGAGCACACTCACCACCTTCAGTAGCGGGGGGATGGCAGTTCTGATGTCTATGATGTTCACAATGTCGTCGTGGATCATGTCCACGATGCTGGTGATGGTAACCCTGTCCAGACGGTACAGGGTGTGTATCTGCTCAGGGGTTAGGTTGAATGGACTGGCTCTGATCCTGGGGATTGGTGGGTGCCTCTGTGGTATGAATAGGTGCCGTTGTGGTGCTTGCTGTGCCTGTCTTGCCCTCCTCCTCCTCCTCCTCCTCCTCCTCCTCCTCCTCCTGCGTCTCCTTTGTGCTGCCTGTTGTAGTAGCAGCTGCGCTGCAATGAGCTCCCCCAGGCCATGTACTGCTGCCAGTATTGGAACCATCTTTGTGTGGGAAGGGGTGTGGGAAGGGGTGTGGTGTGCTCCTTTTGAGCTGCCACAGTCTCCATTGCCTCCACCTGTGCTGATTGTGTCCACCTGTGGCAGGTGGGAACACTGCTCATTCCTCTTAACGGGTGGTCCGCGATGCCGGTATTAGCACCATGGCGGTAAGGGGTTTGGGTGGATTTACCATGCCGCTATTAGCATGTCCACTGGCATTGTGATGCTGTGCTAATAGCGGCATGGCGTAATTTACGGGATGGAGGGTCGCGCGCACACGGCCTGGCCGCTATTAGTGGCACCGTAATTTGCGATGCCGCTAATAGCGGTGTGCCGGGTCGTGATCCGCATGGGGATTTAACGTTACCGGTATTCCATTACCGGTAACGGTAAATCCCTACCGCCATCGGTGTAATGAGGCCCTAAATGTTTTGCTATGAATCCACCTAAATTACAACAGAGTACATCCTTAAGCAGACAAGCTGAAGTAGCCATTGAAGACATGCAGACGCTACTTGATTTGGTACATTTGGAATCTGGCACAATGATCACTGATCCTGTTCCTGAGACAGAGTGGGAAGCCCTAAACATTAACACTGAGTGACTTAAAGGAAGCATGTTAAACAATAAGTAAACATTCAACTCTAATTTCCAGCCAGACGACCATATTAAACAGTTTCAGGATTTTGTGATACACAAACTCAAAGATAAGGTTGAAAAAGTGCTGTTGTAAAAGTAACTTGATAACAAAGGAAAAACACATTTTGACAGTTCTTCAGAATATACCAAATTGCATTATAAAGGCTTCCGGCAAAGGCACTAATATTATCATTTTGGATAGAAGTGACTATGTGCAAGAGGCTAAACAACAGTTGATACAGTCTTTTTTTTATAGAAAATTGGATGCAGACCCATCTATTGATATGAGCGAAAAACAGATTGACTTCCGGAATAAAATGGAAAATGCTTGTATCCTGGATGAGGATGATTGTAGTTATCTGTACCCTAAGTTTCCAGTCATGCCTACCATTTATTTTGTACCGAAGCTTTATAAAAGCATGAAAAGGCCTGATGGTAGGCCCGTTGTAACACTCAATGGGGTTCTACTAGGAAACATCTCAAAATACGTGGATGAGATATTGCTTTTGTGTCAACCCTTTCCTCTTCCACTTCGTTATCTCTCTCTCCACTTCACTCAAGCATTAAGATGATAAAAGAGCATATCAATATTTTTTAAATACAATATCGCTCAATTATTTGCAACATGTTAAATGAATATATAAATGATTGATCTATGCTTGAAGAACAATGTTTTTCTATTTTACAGTGAGTTTTTTTGTTCAACTTCAAGGTTAAGCTAGGGGCACCACTTTTGCCATCAGATGCAAAGCTAACTATGGGCTGGTGGGAAAGGTTTGTTGTGTGGACAGAAGCAAATAACACATTTACAGACAAAATTATTCTTTGGCTGCTTTACATCGACAACCTTTTTCATTATATGGGAAGGTAACGAAGAAGATCGGAAGGAGTTTGTAAAGGTATTCAATGTAAGTGAGTTGATTTGATTTTTGGATTTGTAAGGATTTGTAAGACGGCAAAGTCTGCAGGCATCAGGGCGCCAAAGCCAGCAACAGGTATACTTAACCACCTAGATTACTCAAAAAGGAGATTCTTTAGCCTCTTCCTAAATCTCAGACGGTCTGACTCGTAACATAGCTCTTTCTGCAACTGATTCCATAAAGTGGCAGCATGGACAGTAAATGATCTGCCCATGCCCCTAGTTCTTCTACTTATTGGGACCAGTAGGTGCACTGAATCACTTGCTCTAGTGACTCTAAAATGATGCAGAATAACAACACAGTCTTTCAGATAATCCGGTGCCTGCCATACAGGCATCTGTGAAACGGACTTGTGCTTCCACTGGAAGCCAGTGTGGACTCTTCCTATGTATAGTGATGGGCTGATGTCTAGGGATCCCCTTGACTATACGCACAGCGTAATTTTGGAGTACTTGGAGGCGCCTCATGCAGTTTCCACTTTCTCCAATCATCAGAGCATTACAGTAATCGATCCCTGGCATGATTAACGCATGCATGAGGATCTTGCAATTGGCCTCTGTTACATATGGTTTTACTCTCTTGAGTAACCTGAGAAGATATTTTGCCTTATTGCAGGCCTGATCAGTGTGCACATTGGAGCTCAGAGAGGAGACAAAAATGATACATAATGTTTTGACTCGATCTACCGTTTTGATAATATGTTCATCAATGGAAAAGGTCTCATACTGTCTACCCAGTTTAGATCTGGCCTGGGTAGATCCAAAGAGCATGAGTTCCTTTTTAGTGGAATTCAGGCACATCCCATTTGTAGCCATCTGAATAGACTTTATTTAGGTGTTTCCGCATCCTCAATATACATGCCGCTCAACTCAAAGACAATCTAAAACTCACAGTAACACACAGTCGAGACTCCATAGTTCTTTGGGATGTGTTGATCAAACAAGATAAGGGAGAACTCATTACTGAATTATTTCAAAAAAGGTAGCAGGTGCTCCTCTCCAGAAAGAACATGGCATGATAACCTGTTCTGAGATGAGAGTTTGCAGCACACGCTTTTTGCTCACTGTACCTTTCACAGATGGGAAATATCCATTTGCATATCAGTCTTTGTCCCGCCCCAATGGGCAGTCCAGCACCGAAATCCTATGGCAATTCCTCTCTGAACAAGAGTACCTACATCAACCCCATACACGTGTTTCAGCCTTGTTGGGCCTCATCAGTGAGGTGAAGCTGTGTCTCTCTGAGCACAGTGAGCAGGGAGTCCACGTCTGGTTGCCACCAGGTAACTCAGGGTGATCAACCCCAAGTCCCTTGTAAATATTTCAAAAAAGGTAGCAGGCGCTCCTCTCCAGAAAGAACATGGCATGATAACCTGTTCTGAGATGAGAGTTTGCAGCACACGCTTTTTGCTCACTTTACCTTTCACAGATGGGAAATATCCATTTGCATATCAGTCTTTGTCCCGCCCCAAGGGGCAGTCCAGCACCGAAATGCTATGGCAATTCCTCTCTGAACAAGAGTACCTACAGCAACCCCATACACGTGTTTCAGCCTTGTTGGGCCTCATCAGTGAGGTGAAGCTGTGTCTTTCTGAGCACAGTGAGCAGGGAGTCCACGTCTGGTTGCCCCCAGGTAACTCAGGGTGACCAACCCCAAGTTCCTTGTAAATATTTCAAAAAAGGTAGCAGGTGCTCCTCTCCAGAAAGAACATGGCATGATAACCTGTTCTGGATGAGAGTTTGCAGCGCACGCTTTTTGCTCACTGTACCTTTCACAGATGGGAAATATCCATTTGCATATCAGTCTTTGTCCCGCCCCAATGGGCAGTCCAGCACCGAAATGCTATGGCGATTCCTCTCTGAACAAGAGTACCTACAGCAACCCCATACACGTGTTTCAGCCTTGTTGGGCCTCATCAGTGAGGTGAAGCTGTGTCTTTCTGAGCACAGTGAGCAGGGAGCCCACGTCTGGTTGCCATCCGAATAGACTTTATTTAGGTGTTTCCGCATCCTCAATATACATGTCGCTCAACTCAAAGACAATCTAAAATTCACAGTAACACACAGTTGAGACTCCATAGTTTTTTTGGGATGTGTTGATCAAACAAGATAAGGGAGAACTCATTACTGAATTCTAAAGACAACCTATAAGCTTCCATACATCCCTTTTTGCAACTAACAACCATCCACCGACCTTGAAGTGAAGAATACCCTGTGGGGAATGTATTCAAATTTGCCGGACCTGCTCAAGAATTGAAACATTAAGGAATGTAGAATAACAGCACAGAGTTTAAGCAGTCAGAGTTATCCCAAAAAGGTACTGGAACAAGCGTATATTAAAGCACAACACCTCCATAGAGATTCCTTATTGGTATCTACTACTAACTCTTCAATAACTAAAGAAAGCAAAGCAATTTGACTTATTCTTATGTATGGGGCACGTTCAGGGCATATTAGAGACATTTTGCACCATCATTGGCATGCACTTGAGCTTGATAACAACTTGGCATCTACAATTGGAGTTCACATCACCTTTCGGAAATCGACATCTTTAACAGATTGCTTAGTTACCAGCTACATGCATCCTGAAAAGTTAAGTCAAGAAAATACATGGATGAGTAAATACCCATTGGGGATTTACAAATGCATGCAGCGCAAAGCATGTCAGTATGCCCAGAATCAGTCAAGCTACAAACATCTGATACTTGGGCATGAAAACAAGTTGAACACTAGAATAACTTGTAATACTTAGTATGTCTTGTAAATCTTGACTTGTCCATGCAAACAATGACACATTGGCAGTACCATTGGCAAACTGAAATTGTGTATTTTACAACACATCAGAGCAATCAACAATAAAGATCCTTCCTACCCATTGGCTCTACATTCCAAGGATAAACATGAACAAAAAATGAAAGGCTTTACTTTCTTTGGATTTCAATATATTAAAAAAACGACCAACAGGAGGCAATCACAAAGTACAACTGTGTCAATTAGAAAACAACTGTATCTTGGATTTTGAAACCAAGAAACCTCAAGGACATAATCTGGATGAGGAATTATATATATTACTGTGAATGTGAAGTTTGCCATTGACACTTGGTTTCTATTATACTGTTATTATACTGCCTTAGAGATGTGTTATTTCTCAGGGGTTTCTGTTTTAAATTAAAATCTCTGTTGTGGATCACCCTCTATCAGTTTCTTGTTTCTTCTGGACTAGATGCAACATTTCTTTTGTTTTACATTTTTTTGTTTCCACTGTTCAACATACTATACTTGTACCATGGATTTTTCTTGCTGACCAACATAAGGAATTTTTAAGAAACGTATTTACATGTTTGCTGAATTCTTGTGGATTTTGTGATTGTTAATTGTATTATTTATCATTTTTTGGGTTTAGTTTTTGGTTTAGGGAATATTATTATTGAACACATAACCATAATGCTATTTACAAGGGCAAAGTGTGAGTTAGTTTGCTTATTTTAGTTTTTTTATTATTTATCTCTTATTTTCATTTTGATTTTCATTTCTCTCATATTGGCATTTCCAGTAGCAGGCTTTTGCCTGGGATTTTGTTTGAATTTATCAACTGCTGTTTTGCAATTGCACTTTAATGTTGTCATGAATTGTGAATGAAAATATATTCTTCACTTTCTTGAGGCAATTAGATATATTTGGCTGCTTTAGTGAACATGATTTGCATTCAATACAAATGTAGGCAGGCGATGTCTTTAATCTTTGGTTTGTTTACCTCGGCCTCTATAATATCAAAGGATAATTCAATTTGTCTTTTTAATGGATAACGATTTGCATGTTTGCACTGAAACAGAACTTTATTTAGACACCATTGAAGGATAATCCTTGGAGGTCAGTTGTGACACAAACTTCCAGGCACTGGGCACTTTCTTGTGTTCACACCAGTGTATGACTCTTGAGGCCATCCCTAAGCCTATAATGTTTTTGCACATTTGCTCAAGAAAGTGACAGTGACCAGGTGCCCGATTCATGGAAAAGTGTGCATTTCTCCCACAATTGTCGGGTGCCGCGAACAACACCGTGCAAGCCTGCGCACAGAATAAAAAATGCACAGCCTGCGTATTCATGGCATTGTCTGCGCAAAGTAAACTTATACGCAAGTCGCACCCGCAATGCCCCCATCATGCACCCATGCAAAGCAAAAACAGCCAGAACAGCTACCTTTGTGTGCACCCCTGGGTGCAAATACACGCGCCCTTCAAACAGTGTGTTGGGTCCCACACAAGCAGGCTTGCATCTCGGGGACCCTGTACAGGGTCCACCATAACTGTAACCGGCACCCGGAGGACATGAGTACAGTTTCATGGAAAGCATCTATATACCCATTCAAACTGCATGCAAACACACATAAAAAGTCCCTGCACCCCGCTATTCTGTGTACGCGCACCCCTAAGTACGATCGGAACGCCTTCTGCATGCACGCACCTTAGATTTGATATGCAAACTCATCTCCAGAATTAT
This sequence comes from Ambystoma mexicanum, assembly GCF_040938575.1. NCBI lineage: Eukaryota > Metazoa > Chordata > Amphibia > Caudata > Ambystomatidae > Ambystoma > Ambystoma mexicanum. Next base: position 845,584,701 of record NC_090936.1, read on the forward strand.
GATTCCTCCATGCAAGTGCATACGCCTGCTTACGGGTTGCAGAGATTTCGAGGGCACTGCATGGGCATTTCACAGGCGAGAGGTTGGACGGTCACTTCCATGAATACACTTTGTCATGCGCATTTGGTGGCATGCTATGGACTGCATGTGGTCCATCCTTACTAAAGCCCACTTTCTGGCTTGTCCTTTCCTATTTTCCCCTATTCTGGCCCCTACGTAGGCTACGCCCACCCCCTGCAAGCCCAAGGGAAGTCCTGCACAGTCAGTTCCATCAATCGACAAGCAGTGTTTTGCTGTGTTTCACACACGGTTTGATGCGTATGTTCCCGATTTTATGCACAAATAATTCCATAAATCGGGCCCCAAGACTTTGGACTGTAACATTGCACTTTACTTATTTACTTTTGAAAATGTAAATCTGCTCAGTACTTGTCAGGTTGGCCACATGTGCGGGAATATGGCATTTAACACAATATTCTGTGGTCTTGTGTCTATTGTAAGGAAGGCTAGGAATCAAAGTAAGACAGACACAGGTGATCACAGTTCAAGGGTGTTTATTAAACTGTAAAAATGGGTGAGATAAATGCCTAATCTAAACCTAAATCTCTCTGTTAAAGGCAACAAAAATGAATTGATTGAGAAATTGTTGAATCATCAAAGACTGGGAGGGAGAGCTATAACCCCTAAACCCTCAGCAAATGTGGATAGTGTTGATGAGGATGATAATGATTCTGAGTCAACTTTGCTGGATTTTGAGGGCTTGATTTTTTTACCTGGAAAGAGTGTGAACCTTTTTTCACACTCTTGCATGTATTTTGATGTGTGTTTTACTTGTGTTCTTTGATTATGGAGTTTTAGATAACTCCATAGGCATCATCTGTTCATGTGTGTTACACAGCACCCTCGGTGCAGTGACACAGTGATGTCTTTTAGACTTCCCAGAGGTTTAAATACCTTCTCTGGGATAAACTACTGTTTCCCAGAGAATGTAAGGTTTAATTGACTTTAATAGTCTTTTTAAATTCCTAGACCCAGCACACAATATCTTCCTATAGAGTACTGGAGGGGTTACCTAGTATGCCCTGTGTCTAGAAAATGATGTAGCAGTCAACTGCTACCCGTTTCTATTGAAATGGCTGGTGGCATTCGTTTTACAATGAACTACCATGATTTTTCCCGCCTGCGAACAGTTAGCTAAAAATCGCGGGAGCCATGTTTTTCAAGATGGCGCCTTAAACCCCTTTGTTTAAACAGGTCCTGGTCTTCTTTTTTCACCATTTCTTTTTGGAAAGGTTGTTCTAGTGTTTGTCTCTGTGCGCCAAACTAGGTTTGGTCCATTTGTTTCTATGCCTTTGGCGGGCTTAAGAACGGAAGACCGCCTCTGGCGTCTGAGTGTCTTGGGTGGGCAGCAAGTGAGGGAGGTGTCCTAAACTCCCTGTGCTTAGTCTCCTAGGAGAACCAAATGCACTCTGGCGTGATTGGCTGGGTGACTGCCTGGCAAGGACAGCCACCCTGCTGGGTGAGTGACATCTAGGTTGGAATGAAAGGGAGAACACTGTTTAAAAGGCGATTCTCTTGGAATGGAAAGCAGAGCCGACCACTGGAATGAACAAACCGAAGATGAGCTGGAAGAGGACGGCTGCTGCAACTCCTGGACTGTTGGTTTGCCCGGTGAAGCCCTGCTGCAGGTCTGAATTGCCAAGTTCATCTCGACAGAGAAGCCCCTTCAAGGACAACTTCTTCCTTTGAGTTGGTGGGACCAATCAACTCATAAGCCACCTGGATACCATTCTCGGAGCTGGTTAGGATTAACTAGGGGGAAAGACACCAGCTTGTGTGCTTGAATTACAGCTACTGGAACTGAAGTGACTCCATTTTGTCCTCATTTTTCAATGATTCCGTACAGTGCAGGAGTCCCCCGACGTCCTCCCTCTTGTCCCCACGACTGAGGCTCAGGTACGGTGAGATCTGCAGGAACTGCCAGGAACCAACGTCGTCTGTTGTATCTTGTTCTTCATATTAAGATACTGTGCCAACCCGATTGAGAGAACTTACCTCTCGCTGTGAAAGTTTGTGGAACTTTCCCAACTTGCAGGCCTAATCAGCTTGTGACCCAACATAAGATTCTTTTTCGTACAAACTACTTCTGAGAACTTTGGCAAAGACTTTACCATTTACTTCAAGAATTGCTCTTTCCTATCCAAGACACTAGTCCATTGACTTTGGCCTAAGTCTATTGAACTGAATCGAGTCCTCTAGTGAACTGAAACTATTTGCACTGCCAAAGAAAGGATTTGTGATCTGTTCAATTAATTTGTGCCTTTGCCCTCCCATTTAAAGTGACTGAAATGCTATTCTGCTCCTATTTCAGGGGAGCCTTATTAACTCAGAAACATATTGTTTTGGTATTGAAGTGTATTTGTGTATGACATTAAGTTGCCTCCTTCTAGTGAATGTTTTATACATGACTGTGTAATCAAGTAATACGTTTTTTACCAAGAAACCTTGAGAATAAGTGTCTACTTGAACCACTGTGATTGTAAGACCTCTGTGTAACCTCTTTTACTGCTCACATTCCCTCTTGAGATAAGCCTGGCTGCTCAGCTCGCTACCACAAAACTGTGTAGTACAGACTTATACCAAAGGTTGGCTTTGCTTACACCTGCAAACCTAAATCTAAGATGGGAGCAAGCTACGACCATCACATAACAATAATACAGTCCTAGTGGAGTCTAGTCAAATTAAAAGGGCCTATGTATTTAAAAACCTATTGTTTGTCCTTACCTCTAAATACAAAAAAGTGTGGTATAATGTTCACAAAGAAAGAAAGAAGTGCTCTCAAAAGGATAAGTTAGGATGTTATAGCCGGGCTCTCCCTTGCCCATGTTAAAATCATCGGACAAGGCAGGACTCTCGGCAGAGCACACTTCTGGGCTTCTACGGCCAGAGTTTACAGTTCCTTTTCCAATATCAGGGCCTTCTGTGCCCAAGTCTCTTTTATGCAAAGTCTCCTTCTTCAGAGGGCCTGGTGTATCACAAACAACAAACAAAAGTACCTTATATTTCTTCACCTCAGATGATTACTCCTCACCCCAGGATCCCCTCGGCCGGGTCCCGATCCCTTTCACAACATCAGCCTCCCTCAATCAGGCTCAGACCAATAACTCACAGTGGACATCCCTCTGTCGGGTTAATGTTTGTCATCACAATGCAGTTTACTTAGCTTAGAGAATCCACATACAAGCCAGTGTCTTTGCAGCATCTAACAATTCGGCCAAACTCTTCAAAATCTGCAAGGAGCTGGCCAACCCTGCTGCAGTCTCCACGCCTCCTCTTAGCTCCCAGGCTCTTTGCAATGCCCTTGACTCTCACTTTATCTCTAAAACCCAGGACATCATGTCCACCCTCCATCAGCTACCCCCTCCCCCTTTTTCCTCCTTTCCGCTTTTCTCCCCTGATGAGGTAGATAGAAAAGTCCGATCTTTGAAAACCTCATCAAAACAGGTCCATCCCTGTTCCTCTAAAACCATTAAGGACCACATAGACACCCTTGCACCGGCCCTTGCTGATTTCTGCAACCTCTCCTTTGCCTCTGGCTCTTTCCCCTCCCCTCTTAAAAACTCCCTTTGTCAATCGGAAAAATGAATACCCTTCATTTGGATGATAGACGTATCTTGATACGTAATACATGACATGTAATACAATTCTGCACTAGCCTTTCTGCATTCTTTTTTATGTGCTAATTTTTCCATACTGTGGACAAATGCTGTACCATTTTCTTGAGGCAAATGTGGGTAGGGCTATGCGCCATTGTGACCATTGTGGTTATGTAACAATTTGGCACATCCAGTTCTTGGTTTCTTTGTCCACCCAACATCCTTCCAAATCTAACTCAGCAGAGCCCTCAGCCCACCCCTGAATCTCTTCGGTCGTGGCCTCAGCCTGCATTTCTTTGACTGTGGCAACTCCATTCTCGATCATACAAGGTACTTCCTCTGTTTGTACTGTCATCATTCTAGTACTCAAATCAGTGGCTGTTTGTTTCGCAATCCTGTCTGCAAATGCGTTTCCCTCTCCCACTTTGCATGTTACTTTTTTATGCGCCTCACATTTTACTATAGCTAAGCGCTTTGGAAACGTGAGTGCAGACAACAATCGTACAATCAAAGGGCCATGCTGAATCCTGGCCCCATGTGATGTCAAGAAGCCCCTCTCAGCCCAGAGTCGGCCAAAGTTATGACCACGCCAAAGGCGTACTGGCTGTCAGCATAAATATTCACGTTTAAATTCTCAGAGAGTTCACATGCTCGGGTCAATGCTATTATTTCTGCAGCTTGTGCCGAATTGTAGGGGATTCTTCTGCTTTCTACAACACTCTCTAGGGTAGTAATTGCACATGCGGCCGTTGATGTGCCATCAGGTCATTTAAAACAAGAGCCGTCACAAAACAACTCCCCATCTGGCTCTTTCTGTGGGATGTCGCTCAAGTCAACTCTTCCCTTTGTTTCTTCTTCAGTGACCATTAAACAATCATGGGGTGGTGATTTGTTGTCACCAATTTCTGCTATGGGCAGTGGAATTAATTCTGCAGGATTCAATGCGCTACACCTCATAATTTGGATGTGGGGTGCAAACAAGATGAGCTCATATCTTGCTAGTCTAGCAGAGGTGAGGTGTTGCGTCTGTGTTCTGTTTAATAGAACATCTATGGCATGTGGCACCATCAGAATTAAAGTATGCCCCAATACCATTCCTTCCGTTTGTTTCACTGATGCAGCAGCCACTGCAACAGATCGCAAACATCGTGGTAGTGCATGCGCTACAGGGTCCAGCGCGGAAGAATAATAGCCGCACGGCCTGTTTCTTCCACCTTGTTCCTGTGTCAAAACCGCCAATGCACATCCTTCACTCTCGCTCACAAATAGTCTAAAGATCTTTTCATAGTTAGGAGTGCCTAAAACTGGCGCAGGACACAATGCAGCTTTCAATTGCTCAAACGCTTTCTGACATTCCTCATCCCACTGTAAAGGCATTACTGCATCCTTTTTAGTTAATGTTATGATCAGCTTCACAATCAACGCAAAATTACTGATCCACTGCCGACAATAAGAGGCTATGCCTATTACAGCTCTCACTCCCTTTTGAGTTTTTGGAATAGGCATACTAGAAATACTTTCTATGCGTTCTGGTGTTAATCTTCTCCCTTCTTTCGAAAGTAGGTAACCCAAATAAGACACCTCCTTTTGATTATACTGGAATTTCTTCAACCTTGCCTTGTGACCATGGGTCGCTAGGTGTGTCAATAGTAATATAGTACTTTCTTTGCAGATCTCTTTTGTGTCAGCAGCTAGTAACAAGTCACCTATGTACTGCAAGAGTGCGCAACCTGTTGGTAGTTCTATCATATCTAGCTGTTCCTTTAGTGCCCTGCTGTAAATACTCAGGCTTTCTGTGTATCCTTGTGGAATGCGTGTGAATGTGAATGATCGACCTCCTAGAGTGAACGCGAACAGATATCTACTGCTTTTATCCACTGGAATGCTAAAGAACGCGCTCTTCAAATCAACTACACTAAAGTATTCTGCAGTGGCCGGTATCATTGTCAGTATTGTTGTGACATCTGGGATCAAAGGGAATTGTGGGTCTACCACTTTGTTCAATGCGCGCAGATCAATTATGAGACGATATGGTACTTCATTGCCTCCTTTCTTGTAAACTGGAAGAATCGGTCTGGTGCACGTGCTACCTGCAATTTCTTCAACCACCCCCAATCTCACCAGATCAGTAACAATACTCTTTAATCCCTTCTCACCTTCAACAGAAATTTTATACTGGGGAATTTGTGGTAATGTAACACCTTCTTTCAAAGTTATTTTCGCTGGCTCTATTTTCAAGCATCCTACATCGTTATCATGCATTGCCCATAGACAGGTTGGTACTCTACTTAGCTCTTCTGGTAACGCTTTTGACATAAATTCCGTCACCGGTGCATCGTGAGGCCAAAATGTGAGGAACACCCCATCCGCCGTACAATGTATAACTGCCCCCAATTTTCTCAACAAGTTTAATCCTAGCAAGTTCTCCCCACAATTTTCTGTCAGAAGAAATGGACACTGTTCCGTAAATGGTCCTATTGTAATTGGGACAGCTTCGGACATGGGGTTAATTACTGGTGTACCTGCGAACCCTACAGAAACATTCTTTTGCCCCGACAGTGGGATCTCCGGAACCAAGTGGTGGTCTATCGAACACTTCTGTGCCCCTGTATCTACAAGGAAACGGTGCTCCTTATTCCCGACTCTCATTTCTACATAGGGTCCTCTCTGATTCACGGGAATAGACACTGGTTCCGACCCCTGCCGTGGGCTGTCCTATTGCGAAAATAACACATCGGCCGATGTGTAGTCACCGCTGCTACCATAATACGTGTTTGGCTGTGTATCAAAAATATTCCCATTTCCCCCTCGGTGTCCTCCACTCTGATCATTTCTCTGTTGGCCCCGCCTGCCCTGATTTTGGTTCGGAACACTTTGGTTCAATGCCTGGTTCTGTTGAGCTTGGTTTTGACCATAGGATTGGTTTTGATTACCTCCATTGGTATATCCCTGCTGCTGCTGCATGCTATTTCTGCTTGGGCCATTTGACCCCTGATGTCCTCTATGAGGCCTTCTCTGGCCAAACCCACCTCTATTCTGTAGTTGCGGGCATTGCGCTCGCCAGTGTCCTTCCTCTTTACAGTACGCACATTGATTTAATCCCAATGACACCCCGTGCATATTATTCAAATTTCCCCTGCCTTGTGCATTTCCTCTAACTCTATTGTATCCAATTACCTGCTGCAGTAACACCCTTGTTTTTAAATTTACTCTATCCTTCATCTCTCTTTCTTTCGCCACATTTACCCTGTTCTCGTAATATTGGGCTATGTGTAATATCTCACTCACCGGTTTTGCTGCCCAGGCACTTTCCGACATCATTAACATATCTTGAATTGGTAATATTAGTCCCCTCACATATTTATCAACAAATAGCCTTTCCCCGACTCTGTGCTCACATCCTGCCCACTGAAGTCTGTGAATACTCATTCAAATCTATTGCAATAATCCGTTACTGGCTCATCCTTGCCCTTTACACATGTAGTTAATTTGTCCCACTGAATCCTTTTTTCTGGAATTATTTCCCTCAATCTCCTCATTATCGGTTCTGGTAGATCTGCCATGCGGGTTCCCGGATTTTCCCCTACCTTTTTATTTTTGTCCTCCAATAGTAACTCCGCCCATGTGGCGCCAAAAGCCCCCACGTCATCTACCGTCCTTAACTGTTTCCATATATCTGCTGGCAAAATGACTGGGAAAATCAAATCTATATCGCTCATAGTAAGCACTGCTGATCTCAGGGCTGACTCTACTTCCTTGTAGAAACCTGCTGGATTCTTTCTTATATCGGGAATCTTCTGTTTTATAGTATTCACCTCTTTCCTGGAAAAGGGGACATGCACATACTGGGCGGTGAAATGGGCTGGTGTTACCTGCGCTCCTATTGTTCCCGTCGCAGGGACCTCTTCTTTTGGTACAAACATGGGCGGAACCTCTCTCATTGGAAATGCCCCACTCACGATCCCTCCCCCTTCTCTTAGGTTCAATAGTATTCCTAAGTCCAGTGATAGGCCCGTTTCTCCTGTACTTCGCTCGAATGCTCTCTTGCATACCGCTAGTATCTCAGGTGGGCTAGCCTTATTGTTTTTTATATCCTTGTCTATTAAATGTTCAGCCATCGATTGCAGTGCCTTTCTTTTCATTGGCATGGAATATTCGTCAAATATGTCATGTATGACCATTGTTGGGTTTACTAGAATTCGACATCCACTTTATCGCTTCCCGTTTACATACTTTCAGCTTGTCGCCCCTCTGTACAGATGACATTCAATGTCTTCGCTGTATGTATGGTTCTACCGTCCGTCTCCCATCTCTTCTAATATCCCAACCCCTGTATCCAGGTGCAGCAAACATTTCAGCATACTCATTATCCAACTCATTTTAAGATCAAAAAGTCCATTCACATGTTCCTTTACTTATTCATCTTTTATTCTACAACATGCTAATTGGTTCAAATCTAACAATCATTGTGGCGGTAATTTCTCAAGTAACTTTTTCCATTCTCCCACCAAAAATGTCCCATGTATTCCAACACTACCTGTCTCTCGTTGCTTCTTTGCTACCCATATAATGAGGCCAATGCTGCCGTCCCATCATTTCCTTCTATGTACATTTCTGCCTCTTGCTGTAATTCAATCTTTCTTTCTTTGCTGATCGCGCTGCGAGTTACCCGTCCAAATCCTGTTCCTTCAGCCCCACCTCTCGCCTCCCCGGTCTCAATTTCGACTTCGGGAGGGGCGGATGGTGCTGAATCTTTCTCTGGAGCGGTAGGTGCGGATGGGAAAAGTGACACAGGTGGTATCTGTGAAGGGCCTTCCTGGGTGCTGGAAAATTGCGCGTCTGCGGTCTGCGCTTGTGGGATGGCTCGAGCTGTGGGTGGGGCGTGGGTTAATGCTTGCATGAGGGGAAGTGCTTGGGCTGCGGGAGGGGGTATGAGAGCTACTGGTTGGGCCTGCGCAGTCACTACTGGCGTGTTTGGTTTCGATCCTGGTTTTGGGCCTTGACCCGTTTGGGTTAACAAATGTTCCATTAATTTGTCTGCTATGTGTAGTTCCCGCTGCGGGTATATTCCTTCTATGTTCATTTGCTCACGTCTCCCTTCCCGTCTTAGACTTGCCGTCCACTCCTCCTCCTCCTTTTCTTCTGCTACCTCAAGCTTCGATTTGTGCCTACACGCATGCTTCTCTCTACTCCTAAGTCAGAGCATTGCTTCCCTCCTCCAAACTTTGATAGTCTCAAAAGCTGCGGGTCACGCTTTTTCCCTTATCAACACCCTTTCTAGGTTATCTATCCTCGCAATCTCAAAGCTACCATTAATCGGCCACTGATGGTCCTGTTGCTTTCTAGTTTGCCTATGCCAAATTTCACAAAACATTATCGCACCCACACCATATTTTGCATACATGTCATAAGCCGGCGTTCCCCCAGGCGGTGCACTTTGGCCATTTTCCAAGGACTGTCTACCGCAGCAGAAAAGCCCTGCTAAAGTGGACAGTACTCCAGGCATGTTTTTAACCTTCCCCTTGGTTAATCAACCTTACTCTGGATGTTTGAATGTGCAAAATCAACCCTCTACCAATAATCAGGGTTTCGTTTGAATCGGGGAATGACTCACCTGATAAAACAAGTCGCCTGTTTCCTGACACAACCTCTCCCCACGTTGTGTCTGCGCTTCTCTGGCTTCTGCCTCGTTTCGGGACCCTCGCCTCCTTTGCCCTCTGGCCCGGTACATCGATCAGGGATCAGATGTGTGCAGATCTGCGGAAGGAATCTCTCCTCACTTCTACAGGGCCCCCCGTACACCTCTTGATCCCGGCTCGATCGTCCCGTCCTCGCCGTTCTCCGCCTTTACTCCGTTACAACGTATACGATGGGGCAAGTGGGGGAGAGTCCCTATTCGGGCACCATCTTGAAAGGGGCCCTTAGGGGTCCCTCGCGATATGGAAACAAGGCAATAACCATACACGAAAGGGTGCGCCAGACACGAGGTTCAAATTCCCCATGCTAGGGTTTATTGCAAGCAAAATAGTCCCAATTGGTCAACTGTGGTCTCACGCCCCGCGACGTGTATTCTCTAGACCTTGAGGGACGCAAGAGAGCGAATTACGTACATCAGTTACATATATACAAAATGCATATCATACAATCAGCTATGTCATGTAACACCCCCCTTTTATTGAGTTTCTTTGAACTTGGGATGATGATCGACATTTCCGACGAGTATGACAATTATGACACTTTCTTTGTCTATTCTAGTAACAATGTGCAATTTAGAAAGTGCGGAGGCATCAATAGTTGTTGAATAGAACACAGTGCTTCTGTTCTTGGAAGCAAGTTGCACACGGGGGAAGAGTCACATTCCAAGTTTTGCTATCTATGAGGTGCTATTCGTGTCCTGGGTGCCGACACGCTCTAAAGGGTTTTGTGAAGGGGGGCCGTAAGAAGAACATAATTCAAGCCTTTAGCTGCTTTATTCTAACTTATTCTATCACAGTACGAGACTGGCTTGCAGCTGTGAAATGATTAAATTCCCTGCAGCTCTCCCTCAAGGCTACAGAGAGGGAGCATAGGCATTCCTTTCTGGGCGGCTCATGAGGAGTTTCAACGAACTCCTCAGTCCCCCGGCCTTGCCCTTTCATATTCAGACAACAATGTTAACAGTTGAGCAGAGTAAGCAGAATTCGCAAGAATTGCAAGCTGCAAAGCAGTTTAGATAGAAAGCAATGAGCAATGGTTAACAAGCAAAATGGTGATTCTTGCTACGTTTAAAATGGCTGCTTGTTGGTCAAGCATAGCAGTCTGTATTTCTATAATTCTGTGCATAAGACGGTTGGCCTTCGGCCATCAAGATAACACAATGTAGGGAAGGGAACCGTGACTCCAGTAGGTAGTTTTGGCCCACCCTCTATGCCATTCGAGGTGATCCATTTTGATTTCATAGAAATGGAAAGGTGCCAGAACTACAAATACGTGTTAGTGGTGATTTGTGCATTTAGCAAGTGGGTGGGAGCATATCCTTTAAAAGACTGTACTGCCATGTCAACGGCAAAAGTAATGTTGCAGGAGTATTTCTCCCGGTTCGGGCTGCCCCGTGTCCTGTGGTCAGATAACGGCCCACATTTTGTGGGCGCAGTGGTACAACAGATCTGTGCAGGTCTACAGATAGAGAAACGATTCCACAGTTCCAGGCATCCGAATTCCGCCAGACTTGTTGAGAGACATAACGGTATCTTAAAGTCAAAGATAGCTAAGATCTCTGCTGGGAGCAAGTTGAGTTGGGTGGATGCATTACTCCTAGCGCTATTGTGCATGCGCACGTCTCTGCAGGCTAAAACTGGGCTCTCCCCCTATGAAATTATAATGGGGAGACCAGCAAATGTATGGTGTGCACCGCAGCTCAAAAGATTATGTGAGGTCGAGCATCTTATGTTAAGCACGTACCGTGGCCTTTTAATGCAGAAGTTGTGTTTGATTCATCAGCAGGTGCAGGAGGCGTTACCAGTGCGATACACCGGACCGGGGCACGCGCTGGAACCTGGAAGCTGGATCCTGATTAAGAACTTTGAGCGGAAGACAGCATTAGCACCCAGGTGGCGCAGTCCCTATTGTAACGCTCACCTGATTCTCGCAGAGGCGCCGGTCTTGACTGGGCGACTACCGTATCTTCAAAGGTGATGTGTAGCACCCGGTTGGCTCTTTGGGCTGGACCTCTGTGCACTGTATGCCTGACGTGTAGAGTAAGATGTCTGCACATAGAAAATATGGGGTTAATGAACTGGGGTTATTGGGGTGTCCCTATCTCTTTCCTCTTCTCCTCTCCTGTAGACCCCCAAAGGTTAACGCTCTCACCTTAGGTAAGTGAATGCCGAGCTCTCCATCTGCCTCGGGGCAGGGTGCTGTAACCAGTTTCTTCACTAGATAGGTAGCGCAGGCCTCTTGACTTCAGGGGACTGCTGTCCGTCGTTTACTGCACGAACGGTAAGTTTCGAGTCATTCAAATGTCTTTAAAGTCTTTAGTAATGATGTCTCTTGTTTTGCAGGGTTCCGGCGATGGCGGATGACGGGCTGAAGTGAGTTGAAGATGGAGCCCGTGTGATGAATAGAAGCGCCTGGAAGCACGTAAGTAAGCGCTTGTTGCCTGCTTCACTATGCGCTCTAACTGTCTTTTTATTTTGCAGGTACGAGTTCGGAGCGGCTGCAGGGTGCCGGAATACCCACTGGATTAGATGTGGAAAGGAGTAATGGCACGTGAGTATTAAAGTTCCCCAATGTCTTTAAACGCACCTTGTTTGTCTTTCAGATGCCGGAATGCAGTGTGAAGACCTCCGGAGCGCACAAAGAGTAGGTAAGCCTTTGCCTTGCAGATGCCGGAATGCTAACCTGTTCTTTCTTGTCTTTATAGGTGTTGCTGAAGACTGGATTCAGGATGGTAAGCCTTTGCCTTTCAGATGCCGGAATGCTAACCTGTTCTTTCTTGTCTTTATAGGTGTTGCTGAAGACTGGATTCAGGATGGTAAGCCTTTTTCCTTAGGCCCAGGACCGGATGCAGAAGACACGATGAGCGTTCTGCTGCAGAGGTTGCAGAATAACGCAAAGCAAGATTCATCCACCGGGTGTGGTTTAAATAGCCTCCTGTAGTGCTTAGGTGTCTCCTTCCACAGCCACGCCTAAGTAAGAAAAGAGTTCCTGGTAAGAAAAGAGTTCCTGCCTTCCAGAAGAGTTCCAGTGTTCTGAATCTAGGGAGTGGCTCCAGCCCCACCCAACAGGAAAAGTAGTTCCAAACAGAAGAGGATCAGAGGCTCAACTGGCAGGCAAGTAAGCAGCATGGTCTGCTGAAGGTAAGTCCACCCAAGCATTATGAGCCCGGCGCTTCCAGCGCTGGGACTGGGCATATTTATGAGCCTGGTGCCACTGGCGCCAGGACTGGGTCCAAAAGGTCCCAATTGGGACTGGTTGGCACTCGGAACCTGGGTTATGGATCTGCTTCCAAGGGAGTTGGGAAAACCCTGACCTTTTGGAAGCAGAGATCATGACACCTATCAAGTGTTGCTGGCGACGCAGACGGCCATACGGGTGGACGGCCGCAAGGCATGGATCCATGCGACACATGCCAAAAGATTCCCAGGACTGCTGACAACTTCCAACGACCAGAGAAAGGAAACAGTCTCGGAAACGAAAGAAACTGTTGCCAGTCCACTGCCACAGCATCAGCCTGAGCGAGAAGTGAAAGTTGAAACAAAGCCTAACCGAGAAGTGAAACTTGAAACAGAGCCTGAGGAGGCTGCCATGAAGGGGAAAGGGCGAAAAGTGGCCCAACGTTGCTCAGCAGAAACAACATCACTGCCGAACGACACAAACTCTGCATTGCAAACACGAGCAGAAACAACACGTGTACCCCTTTGGCGCCCACCAGCTTCTGCAAACGCACCAAAGCCAGAGAAAGAAACTACATCATTGCCACGGCGCTCATCGCTACCCATCATTGTGCCGCAGGCTGACACTGAGCCTGATACTGGAAGTGCAACGGCACTATTCACGGATCATACAATACCAGGAGTGAAACGGTATAATTTGCGGCCTCGGCAGGCAAAGTGATCCACAGATCGTTGGTGCTTTTCTTTTGCCTTTGGTTCCACTCACGGACGGAGTAGGAACCAGTGGCGTAGAGGAGAGAAGTGTGAGAGTTGTGCAAGTCGGACAATTCAAGACTCACTGCTCCTCGGTGCGCTTATAATAAAGTACATGTGTCAGGAGCCAGAGCAGGACAAGCTGGACGCACATAAGTACTAAGGCTGATAGAGTACATGTGTCCTAAGACAGAGCGGGACAAGCTGGATGCACATAGTACTCTATCAAAGAACTGTTCAGAAATCGTCTGAGCAGTGGGAGAAAGAACAATTAATCTTGCTCGGAGGGGATAAGTGATCTAGGCTGTGAAAGGGTTGGCAGAATTGAACTGTGACATTTTCATTGAACTTTTTGCATCAAGAACGAGAGACATTTGCGACGATCTTTGCCAGCAAGAAGAAGGACGATGAAGAACAAATCAAGACCGGTTTCAGCCTCCTCCTGCTGAAAAGATGATAGTTTTAAAGACTGTAAATTCAGGGAAGCATGGTACAAGAAATGAGGTACTGATTTGGACATTGGTCCTGTGTTCTCTAAGTATGGTAGTACCAACAATAATAGCTATTACACTATGGTTCCTGGAGTCTGCACACCCATTAGAAAAACTTTTGCTAAAAGCAGCTACTGAGTGCCCGGTTCATGTAATCACTGGTACTTTGTCCCCAATGGAAGAAAGACATAGAGAAGGATATGACAACAATACATCTTTGCTCATCATGAACATGACCCATGCAGTTTTAAAGAAAAAAGATTGCTGGGTTTGTGCCCATTTACCACAGCACGGTGGGAAAGGGATAGGCTGGTTGTACAACCGTTATCATTGGTTTATTCATGTGAAGTATCGTTGAGTGCAATGTTCTTTGGGAAATGGAACACGAGTAATACGGGTCAGCTAGACGAGACCAATATGAATAAATTTGAGGAAGTGATCATGAGACCTGTGGGTTGTTCCATATTCCACAAAGCTTGCGTGTTATCACCAGATCCCATGAGGAAAAATACATGAAAGACAACAAGACTAGATAGATTACATAGATATGATATGATATGATATGATATGATATGGCATTTGTAACGTGCCTATACACAAGTGTTTCAAGGCGCGACGAGGCAGGGAGGGGGGAACAAGGGGAAGACAGACTACGATCCTACTAGGCCAGGTATCATTCAGACCGCGCAAGTGCAGGGGTAGGGGAAGGGAAAAGTGCAAGGGGAAGGGGAGGTGGAAGTGCAGTACAAGTAAGTAGAATAAAATAAATAAATAAATAGGGCCAGCTGGTGGCAAGTGCAAGGTAAGTGCAGACAAGTGCTGGGAAGGGGGGGGCTGTAGGGATACAGAGACAGTCCCGCAGTGCAGGGGATGCCAGGGAGGCAGTGCAAGTGGAGAGTGGCTGGGCCCAGGACCGAGGTCGGTGAGAGTGGCCCAGTTGCAGATTCAGTGCAATTTCAGTGTAGAATTTAGCAGGGGAGAGGGACAGAGAAAGCGGAAGCAAAGAGGAAGGTTTTGAGGTGCTTCCGGAACTGGAGATGGTTCTCCTCAAGTTTCAGGGAGGCAGGAAGGCTGTTCCAGAGGGAGGCCCCTGCCGCGGAGAGAGATCTACCCCCAGCTCGTTGCTTTGAGAAGCGGCTGACCCTGAGGGAGTTGGAGACGGATGAGCGAAGGGCTCGGGAAGGAAGATATTTAGGAAGAGAGAGTTGAAGGTATTTTGGCCCCAGGCCCCAGAAGGCCTTGTGGATAATGCAGAGGGTTTTGAACTTAATCCTCGCAGCCACTGGGAGCCAGTGTAGAGATTTCAGTCCTGGAGAGATACAGTCCCTGGGCTTGAGGCCAAGGACAAGTGGCGCAGTTCTGTTCTGGATGAGTTGCAGAGGGCGGAGAGTGGAGGCAGGCAGATTAAGATAGAGGCTGTTACAGTAGTCCAGCTTCGAGAGAACCAGGGCTCGGGAGACAGTGAGCTTCTGGGGGAAGGAGAGGAAGGGAAGAATACCTCTGAGGAGGTGCAGCTGGTAGTGTGACTTCTTAGAGACGTCAGATATGTGAGGAGAGAAGGAGAGTGTAGAGTCGAAGATGGCCCCAAGGTTTTTAGCCTTGCAGGTAGGAGCAGGCCGAGGGCCAAGAGAGGCCGGCCAGAGAGCTGCAGGGAAGGAGGGAGTGGGTGTGCCGATGAGTAGAATCTCAGTCTTACTGGCATTAAGGCAGAGGTCATTGGCGGCACACCATTCCTGGTTAGCAGACAGACAGTCAGAGATGAGGGAAGGAGAGGAGGAGGCCAAGGGTAGCCTGAAAATGAGCTGGGTATCGTCCGCATAGCACTGAAAGTTGGGGCAGAGGGCGGCGATGCAGTGGGCAAGGAGTGACAGATACTGGTTGAAAAGCCAGGGAGAGAGATTAGATCCCTGGGGAACACCACAGGTGGAGAAGAAGACGTCAGAGAGGAAGGACCCAAGTTGGACCTGGGAGGGTCGATTGGAAAGGAAAGAAGTCAGCCACGCCAGAGCCAGACCATTGATACCCAGGTTATCACGGAGACGGTTGAGCAGGATGGCATGGTTGACAGTATCAAAGGCAGAATAGAGATCGAGCAAAATGAGAACACAAGGAGTGTTAGAGTCAAGGTTGGAGAGCAAGTCTTCACGGATGTTCAGGAGAGCAGTTTCCATGCTTCTGGCAGCTCTGAAGCCAGACTGATGGTCATGAAGGCTACCAACAGATTCAGCATGGAGGTTAGGCTGGGAGATGGCCAGTTTCTCCAGGAGCTTGCCCAGGAAGGGAGTGATGGAGATTGGGCGATAGTTAGCCGGGCAGGAGGGGTCGGAAGAGGGTTTCTTAAGAAGAGGGTGCACAAGCGAGTGCTTGAGGGGGGATGGGAAAACTCCAGAGGCGAAGGAGTGGTTGCAAAAGTCAGCCAGGGAGGGAGCCAGGGAGTCGATGTGGTCCTTGATAGTTTTGGAGGAACAGGAGTGAACCTGTTTAGACAAGACTTTCATAGATCGGACTTGTCTGGAGACCTCGTCAGCAGAAAAAAGGGGAAAGGCAGAGAAGGAGGGAGGAGGGGTGGCTGCAGAAGGGACAGAGGAAGAGCCAGGAAGAGAGGGAGGGAGGTGATAGGAGGAGAGTGAGGACAGGATGTCCTGAGTTTTAGTGATGAAGTGAGAGGCCAGTGCTGTGCAGAGGACCTGGGAGGGGACAGGAGAGGTAGAGACTGCAGCAGGGTTGGCAAGCTCCTTGCAGATTTTAAAGAGTTCAGCCGAGTTGTTAGATGCTGCAGAGATGCGGGCTTGGATAAGGGCTCTTTTCTTGATGAGAACGGATAGACGGTATTGCCTTTGGAGCAGGCGGCAGGCCAGTTTGTCAGAGGATGAACACGAAGCATGCCATTTCCTCTCTGCCACCCTGCACTTGCGTTTAAGGGTGACGAGATCCGAGTCATACCAGGAGTTACATTTGGCTTTGGGCTTCAGGCGGATTCTCATGACAGGGGCAAGGATATCAAGAGTATCAGATATAACAGAGTGGAGCATGGAGAGGGCTGTGTCAGGGTGGGAGTTAGCCGAAGGGGGGGGGGCGAGAAGGTGGCAGCGAAAGCCTCTACTGACACGCGCTTCATGGGTCGGATGGGCGAGAAGGTGGATGGCGATGATGAGGGTGGCTTTGCCTGAGGGGTAGGGAGGGTGAGGTGGGAGGATAGGAGAAAGTGATCACTCCAGGAGAGAGGAATGGAGAGAGGGACTTAGAGGGGAAGGTCAGAAGAGATCAGAGCATCAAGAGTGTGCCCTGCAGAATGAGTAGGCCCAGATGGGAGAATAGAGAGTGAGAGAGAGTCGCAGAGGTCACAAAAGAGTCCAGTGGGGGGACAGGAGGCATCCAGGTGGATGTTGAAGTCACCAAGAAAGAGGGGTTGAGTGGTAGCGGACAGGAGTGAGGAGGAGAGGTCAGCCCACTCAGAGAGGAAGGAGGAAATTTGACCAGGTGGCCGATAGATAGTAGTCATGGTAAGGGAATGGCTGGGAGAGAGAGAGTTTCGGCAGACAAGACATTCAAAAGAGGAGTACGTCTGCGTAGGAATGACAGTGGCAGGAATCCACTCGGGGAAGATAAGTGCAACACCCCCCCCAGCACGGTTAGGCCTGGGCAGGGAGAGGATCATGTAACCATCAGGTAGGAGTGTGTCAAAGCTAGTGACAGAGCTGGCTGTGAACCATGTCTCAGTGAGACCGAGGACGTCAATGTCCCGTTCCTCAAGAAGGCAACAGATATCAGAGGAATGCTTGATGGCAGAGCGAGAGTTGAGAGTGGCAATGTGGAGGCGGTTGCCAACCTTGAAGGACTTCCGGGGAGGGGTACAGATCAGAGGTACGCCCTGCGGAGGTGTAGAAGAAGGAGGTGAAGAAAGAGCATGAGAGGGGGCAGGGAGGGAGGGTAGAGGCAAGGTAGACGAGGACAGAGGAGGGGGGACAGCAGGAGAGGAAAGGAAGTTGATGAGGCATGGGAAGCGTCGGTCAAAGAGGTGAAGGTTGGCCTCAGGGCCTTGGACCAAGACGGTGTCATGATGCCTACCCCCGGAGCATCAGGCCAGGCCCAGCACCCCCGGAAGCAGGCATCATGCCCTCGGGTAAAAGCCCAGCGGCCCCTTATAGGGACTCTTTGGACTCAGTCCTGGCGCCTTTGGCGCTAGGCTCATGGTGGACATCAGTCCTGGCGCCATAGGCGCCAGGCTCATAAAGGGAGGTGTTTTGTGCACTTACCTGATGCAGACCATGCTGCACGCTTCAGGCCTCCCTGAGACCTGAAAGGGACTATTTTTTCATAGGGACTATTTTTTCACTCGGGTGTGGCCAGGGAAGGATACATACCTAGTTGGGGAAGGATACATACCTGGGACTTCTTTGGAGGCTATTTAAGCCACGCCCAGACAGCAGCTCATGCTTCGCGTTGTTCTGCTTCCTGCAGCTTAACGCTCACCGTGTCTGCTCCTGCTCCTGGACTACAGCCACGCCCGTCTTGAACCTGGAAGACCTGCAAGGAAGGAAGAGAAGAGAAAGGTGAAAACCAAGGATTATTTCAAGCTTCTTACCTGCATCCGGAATCTTCTCGCCAGCATCCCTGAAGGAAGACTTCAATTTAAAAGCATCGCGTTGCTCGCTGCAGCGCCACGCTTCACTCACCTGTCCTGTCCTCGAGACTTCTCCCGGCTCCATCGCGGCTGTCAGCATTGGACGCCACATCTCTGCACCTAGGGGAGAGGGGAAGAAACAAAAGGTGAGCAGAAGGACACACAGAAGGAAAGCCTGATTAACAGCCATAATACTTACCGGCTTTTCTTCCACATTTCGGGTCGGCGCCACCCCGTTGGCAGGTACCGTACCCCGGCCCCTATGAGGAAAGGACTAGAGACATTTTAGAGGAATGATAAGGACATCTAGAGGGATCGCCCTCATTACTACTCACCTCGGCAGGTTAACCCCTCGACGCATCGCCTTCATTCTGCACCTGAAATAAAGGACAGATCACAGGTGAGAAAGACAGCATAAGGGGGGCCTCACTTGAACTTTGTACTTTCATACTTACGGCGCATCGCTCAGGAAAGTCAAGTGGATTTTGCCAGCGCCGTTCTGAAAACCAGTGAAGTAACTGGACGAACGCGCGCCCCTGCACCAGAAGCAGGATGGAGAGTTCAACCTTCCAAACCATAAGAAGGATATTCCTACGGGCCAAGGAAGCACGATTTGGAGGTCCTGTCCAATCGGTGTTCCGGGTCCTGCGCATCACGCTAGAAGAGGCCGCAGTAATCCAGACTAGATCAGCGCCCGCGTGGGAACCAGGTGGGCGAAACAGACGGTCCCATTAGCGTAGACATTAATGATGGCCTTAGAGGAATGGAAGGAGGCCAAGAGGACATCCCAACGGGTGCCACCATTAATGGGAGAAGAGGAAAAAGGAGAGAGCACAGAGACCATATGAAGGGTCCATAGGTCAGGCGAAGGCACGAAAAAGAGGATGTCCGTGAGAGTTTCCTTAGAGCAGGCACTAGTGTAGGTGTCAGCGTTAGGGAGGCCTGGGTTGGAGACCAGGATGTCCTTTTTAAACTTTTTCCTACCAGATTTAGTGAGGAGAGCAGGATAGTCAATAGAGAAGCAGTTAGAGAAGATAGGCGAGATAGAGAGCACCATGGAGTAGGAGGTGGTGGGGGGGACAGACGATGCGAGAGCACGCAGACAGGAAGAGAGCGGCAAGCACAGGTTACCACATGTCAGAACAGACAACGGTATGCGAAATAGGCAGAATAGGCTGACCCCGCCAGCAGAAGAAACATCAGTAATGACATTTCGAATAAGGGATGAATGGAGTAAAGATGCTTTGCCCCCTGCCTATACAGTGGATTATAGCCCCAAAACTGCTCCCCCATGTTTAAAGAAAAAAGGTTCCTATAAAGTAGGAACGTTTAGCAGCTGCCTGAACACAGTGGTTTTAAAGCACGAAATAGAACCCGTGTACGTAGGGGACCCTGTTTACTTTATATGTGGGGAAAAAGCATATCCATGGTTACCTAGGAACCGGGGAGGTACGTGTTACTTGGGTCTACTATTCCCAGGAGTGCTCCTCTTAGAAACTGCAGAAGTAGTGAGGCGATTAAAAGGTAGAACCCGAAGGAGTACTGAAGATGGAATGATAGCAATGGATGTAGCCAAATCGTTTATACCATTCTTGGCCCAAATAGAAAATTCCTATAACATAAGGAAACTGTCCAGAATACTAAAAAATACAATAGATACAACAACGGATATCTTATACAACATGACGTTGGAAGAAAAAGGAATTAGGCTAATGGCACTACAAAACAGAATGGCTCTTGATATAATATTAGTTGATCGTGGGGGAGTTTGCAAACTCGTAAAAACTGCATGCTGTGTGTTTATAGATGATTACTCCCCTACGATATTTAAAGCAATCCGGAAATTACATGTCCTAAGTTCCACACTCTCTACTGACGAAGGGGGTTGGGGGATAGGATCCTGGTTTTGGGGACTATTGCGGTCCTTGGCATGGAAGTTAATTTCGATACTAGTGGTGGTACTTGGTATATTCATAACATGTTGCTGTTGCATACAATGCCCACCAATAGTTTGCACTGAGATAACTGAGGGATGTACTAAGGGATGTATGCACATGGTGTCGAGAGGAAAACAAACGCATGGCCGAAATAACAGAGACACTGATGACACAAAAACAATAAAACAATTCATGGCTATAGACATTAATGATGAAGATGATGCTTGTGATAGCATGAAAGGTTCAGACATAGATACCCCAGACTTATCCTCATCAGAGGAGGATACAATGAATGAATAAAACGTTTGGCATACGGCCAAAAGGAGGGTTTGTCAATCTGGAAAAATGAATACCCTTCATTTGAATGATAGACGTATCTTGATGGCCGAAGGCCAACCGTCTTATGCACAGAATTATAGAAATACAGACTGCTATGCTTGCCCAACAAGCGGCCATTTTAAACGTAGCAAGAATCGCCATTTTGCTTGTTAACCATTGCTCATTGCTTTCTGTCTAAACTGCTTTGCAGCTTGCAATTCTTGCAAAGTCTGCTTACTCTGCTCAACTGTTAACATTGTTGTCTGAATATGAAAGGGCAAAGCCGGGGGACTGAGGAGTTCGTTGAAACTCCTCATGAGCCGCCCAGAAAGGAATGCCCATGCTCCCTCTCTGTAGCCTTGAGGGAGAGCTGCAGGGCATTTAATCATTTCACAGCTGCCAGCCAGTCTCGTACTGTGATAGAATATGTTAGAATAAAGCAGCTAAAGGCTTGAATTATGCTCTTCTTACGGCCCCCCTTCACAAAACCCTTTAGAGCGTGTCGGCTCCCAGGACACGAATAGCAGCTCATTGATAGCAAAACTTGGAATGTGACTCTTCCCCCGTATGCAGCTTGCTTCCAAGAACAGAAGCACCGTGTTCTGTTCAACAACTATTGATTCCTCCGCACTTTCTAAATTGCACATTGTTACTAGAATAGACAACGAAAGTGTCATAATTGTCATACTCGTCGGAAATGTCCATCAT
This sequence comes from Ambystoma mexicanum, assembly GCF_040938575.1. Lineage (NCBI taxonomy): Eukaryota > Metazoa > Chordata > Amphibia > Caudata > Ambystomatidae > Ambystoma > Ambystoma mexicanum. The sequence goes on from NC_090936.1 coordinate 845,606,061, forward strand.
CATCCCGAGTTCAAAGAAACTCAATAAAAGGGGGCTGTTAAACATGACATAGCTGATTGTATGATCTGCATTTTGTATATATGTAACTGATGTACGTAATTTGCTCTCTTGCGTCCCTCGAGGTCTAGAGAATACACTTCGCGGGGCGTGAGACCACAGTTGGCCAATTGGGACTATTTTGCTTGCAATAAACCCTAGCATTCGGAATTTGAACTTCGTGTCTGGCGCATCCTTTCGTGTATGGTTATTGCCTTGTTTCCATATCGCGAGGGACCCCTAAGGGCCCCTTTCACCTTGTGCATCCTCTCCTCAAGAAATCCTCTGCTGATCCATGTAGGGAAGGGTAGGTCAATAGGACCCCCTGGTTAAGACCCATGACTCGTCGGCAGCCCCTGGCCTCCCGGGCCCAGACGGCGGGGCGGCTGCAGGCCGACACGTGGGGCTGCACCATCACGTTATGTGGCAGAGCATAGACGCAATCTTGGATTAAGCCATTCCCATCTTGCTAAAAACATGCATATCTAACCTAAGGCAGAGACACTGAATGCTGCAGAGGGACCCCCACCTGACCCCGCTCACAGAGGCCCACACTTCCCCCACCTCCCACTGCATGGCAGATTCGCTGAGGACTCGTTCTCAGGAGTCACCAGACACGAGCAAACAACAAAATAAAACAATGTAGCTGTTAACCTTCCGCAGTACATCATTGCCCTGCCATGAACAGGAACATTAGGATGTAACTGAGACCAGCCCGGTAGGCCCTGACCCCTGAACCAAGCCCCCCAACTATAGACGGCGTAGCGCCTCACACCCATACCCACCCCGAAAGCCCTTGCAACGTGTAGAAACCATTTATGTAATATGTGCCTTGTTGACTAATGTTTGCTGCTAATATAAAGGAGAATGGGTAAAGAGAAAATTGTGCAACCGATATTACATGTAATGAAGAAATATACAAAGACTGGACAGCTGATAACTTTGAACAATAACTTGTGTTGCTCTCTTTATACACTCTTTACACACACCTGCCTGACACTACCTCATGTTCGTATGTCAACTGTAGATGTGAAATGCTATGTAAAGAAGTATGATCCTCAGCTAGTATCCCATGTAAATACAAATACATATGAGTGCTTTTAGAAACCCCATGTGTTGTTAGTCGCCCCTCACCCATACGACAGTAAAACCCCCTCATGCAAGATGCCACGCACGGAGATGCAAGGCCATTTCCCCCTCCTCCTGCCCAGGCCCTCTCGAGATAGACGGTGTTCAAACGGCACAGCCTGCCTTCCCTCCTGACCCTGCTGGGCCCGTTTCAAGCATCCACCACCCTCCCCCGTGTCAAAGGCTGCCACAGCCTGACTCCATGACTTACGAGCTACCTGGTCCTAAATCCACCGCCTTTCAGGCACCAGTCACATGCCCCCCACGGGCCACTAGTACCTCCATCAACCCTGAGTTAAAAACCCTAGAAAGGGGGGCACCCACACATGTACCAACAGATCGTAATACCATCCCTCACCGAAACTGCCAAGGATGGTTTGTCAAGCACCCCCGCCCATACCCCAGACCATGCCCATGAGACCTGATTGTTTGAACCTGAGCTATCCCCGAAACTGATATATTGAGACACTCCAGATCGCATATCAATGTTCCTGGCCATGCATTGATCTAAGGTCAGCGCTTACAAGAGTTGCAAATGAACAGGACACATGAAGTGTGAAAAATGTGTGGGAATGTGTGGCCAAAAGGGCAAATGTTAGTTTAGTTATCAATCATTGTTACAAGGCATGTCCGGCCGGGCGCTACACCCCGATGAGCCCAGCTGACCTCCCACCACACGTGGCGCAGCACCAACGTCCGCCAATCCTGGAGAAGCAACTGTATACATTGTATACCACCTAGCCATCACCTCCCAATCCCTAAGACTCTGTGGCCCCTATAGCTTACCTCATGCATGACGTGTATTTGTAATATAACTGACTGTCTTTGCTATTGTCAGACAGAGCGCTCTCGGAGTTTTCAGAGTCCTTTGCATCCCCTATATTGAGTTATATAAAGCTCTTTTTGATCTCACCTGCACTTGGTCCTGGCCTCATTCCCCTTCTGGGGTGTTTCCATTATTGCCTCTCACTAAGAGGGGTGCGTTTCTGGGGACACTTACATCCATCATGTCCGGAAATCTACCACCCAATTTCCATTACTGCCTGTTGGGTAAGCTCCTGGAAAAGCTGGCCATCTCTCAGCTTAATCTCCCTTCTGACTCTGTTGGCTCACTCCATGACCACCAATCTAGCTTCAGAGCTGCCAGAAGCACGGAAACTGCTCTCCTGATCATCCGTGAAGACCTGCTCTCCCACCTCGATTCTAACATTCCCTCTGTCCTCATCCTATATGATCTCTCCTCTGAGTTCAACATGATCAACCACACCACCCTGCTCAATCGTCTCTGTGACAACCTGGGTATCACTGATCAGGCTCTGGCCTGGCTCACATCTTTTCTCTCTAATCGACCCTCCCAGATACAACTTCTATCTCCCTCTCCACATGTGGTGTCCCCAGGGGTCTAACCTCTCGCCCTGACTTTTCAACCAATACCAGGCAACTCTGGTTTACTACATCTCAATTTTCTGCTCAACTTTCCAGTGCTATGCTGACGACGCCCAACTTAGGCTTCCTTCAGCCTCCTCCTCGCCTTCCCTCAACTCCAATTGCCTAATCGCCATTCAAAATTGGTGTGCCACCAATGATTTATTTTATTTATTTTTATTTATTTGCATTTGTTAAGCGCACTTGCAGCCCATGAGGCATTGAGGCGCTGTTACAGAGGAAACACAGATTTAAGATTACATTCGGGTGCAGGAGGCTCTTAGTTACAAGTTAGCAGGCATAAAGGCAGAAACAGGTTAAAGTCACACAAAGAGTCTGGTTTTGATAGCCTTACGAAAGGGAAGGTGGGACTCGATGAGTCTGAGGTGAGGTGGCAGGGCGTTCCAGTGCGTGGCTGCAAGGGTGGGGAAACTGGAGCCACCAGCACGCACTTTCCGAGAGGTAGGCCTGACAATGGTGTTGGCGTAGAAAGATCTAAGCGGTCTTGTGGCGGAGTGCCTGGTGATTCTGTTCGTCAGGTAGGGGGGGGCAAGCTTGTGAATGCATTTGTGGGAGATGGCAAGAGTTTTAAAGACAATTCTTTCTTTAACAGGGAGCCAATGCACTTGCCTTCTGATTTCGGAGATGTGGTCTCTCCTTGCGGTGCCGGTGGCTGCCCTTAGAGCATTGTTCTGGGCTAGCTGAAGTTTGGCGATGTTTTTGTTGGAGGTCCCGACGAGAAGGGCATTACAGTAGTCAAGTCTTGACCCGATGATGGCCCTGGCAATCGTGAGGCTGCTTTGACGGGCCAGGAAGGGCCTTGTTGCGTTGATGACTTTGGTGTAGTAGGCTGAGGAGGCGGCGATGGCATTGACCTGTCTGTCCATCGACAGGTCGGAGTCAAGGTAGACTCCGAGTGTCTTAACATGGTTAGAGACTTTAATTGGAATATTATCAATGGTGAAGGAGGCGTACTGTTCTCCAAGATTGCCGAGGGTGAAAGGTGAGCCAATAAGGAGGAGTTCGGTTTTTTCACCATTGAGGCAAAGCCAATTCTCCGCCATCCAGGATTGGATGGTAGAGTAGATAGAGGAGAGGGTGTTGGAGTCCGCTAGGTAGTCGCCCGTGAGTGGGATGAGTACCTGCGTATCGTCCGCATAGTTGGTATATGAGATACCCAGGGAGTCCAAGATGCTAAACAGTCGCCTTGTGAAGAGGTTGTAGAGAGTAGGTGCGATACAGGAACCCTGGGGGACACCGCAGGTGAGGAGGCTGGGGGTGGCAGCAGCAACTTCAGAAAAGACTTTCATGGCCCTATCTTTGAGAAAGGAGGTGATCCATTGGCAGACTTTAGGGGAGAAGTTGGCTTGTGTGGCTAGGTGGTGACACAGGGTATTGTGGTCGACAAGATCGAACGCTGCAGAGAGGTCAAGGAGCAGTAGAAGGGCAGGTTTGCCTGCGTCTCTGAGATCGTCCATTTGGTTTTTCAGGTCTAGGAGGGCCGTTTCAGTGCCATGGCGAGGGCGGAACCCAGATTGCCGTAGACCGAGGAGGCGGTTGTCCTCTAGGAACTTCTGGACTTGCAGGTAAGCTGCTTTGTCCAAGATTTTGAGCAGGAACGGTACAGTCGTAATGGGCCTGTAGTTCCCCGGGACGGTTGGGTCGAGAGAGGGTTTCTTGAGAAGTGGGCGAACCCAAGCTTCCTTAAGTCGTGATGGGACATGGCCTGATTGGAAGGATGAGTTGATAAAGGCCGTGAGGAAGGGGGCTAGGCTAGGTGCGGAATCCTTGATGAGGCTGGCGGGGCATGCATCCCCTTTGCAATTGGAAGGTTTAATGGAGTTGAGCAGGGTAATGACCTCTTGCTCTGTGATATCTTTAAATTCGAACAACGGGGAGGACGTGGTCTTGGTGGGTGGCTTAGCATGCATGTTCGCTATAATGTCGGAGAGGGCTTTTTGGTGGCCACGAATTTTACTTTGGAGAGTGTTAAGCTTCTCAAGCATGGCAGATTGAATGCTGTTACACCATTTGTCATCTTTGATGAAAGAGGAGGGGGGGGGCAGATGGTTTTTCGAGTTCCCTGAAGATGGTGAGTAGTTCCTTGGAGCCTGATTTAGCGTCAGCGATCCTGGTGTTAAAGGAGGCAGCCTTTGTTCGAGTGATGTTGGTCTTATATAATTTGGAGATGGCTTTGAATTTCTGTTTAGTGGCTTCAGACGGGTTTGCTTTCCATGTGGAAAGAGCAACCCTCTTCTGCGCACGTTGATCAAGGAGTTCTTTGGAGAACCAGGAGTTGGCATGTTTGGCTTTTTTGGCTTTTTTGAGAGTTAGGGGGGCAATGGCATCCACAGCTGATGTGATGATATCCTTAAAGGTGTTAGCTAAGGTATCGGGGTTGTTCGAAGAGGGGGTTTGAAGGGCTGGGTTAAGGAGGTAGGGTGCAAGGTTTTCAGCTGTGAGAAGGCATGAACTTCTGGAGTACGTGTCGGGGCAGGGTGGTGGCGGAGAGAAAGCAGCTTTGTTAGTTCCGAGGTTGAATTGGATGTAGTGGTGGTCGGACCAAGGAATAGGGTTGTTGTCCTTGATGAGAAGGGTGCAGTTGTGATGGCTGACCCAGTCAAGGGTGCGTCCTTTGATGTGTGTGGGCTGGGAGATGGAGTGCGTGAAGCCTAGGTTGGAGAGTGCCTTCTTGAGGAGTTTTGCAGGGGAGTCCTTGGGGTCGTTCAACCCTAGGTTAAGGTCACCGAGGAGTAGGACCTGTGAGGTCTTTTTGATGTTATGAGAGAGTGCAGAGATGAGTGTGTCGTGGAAGTCGGTGCACGGTCCTGGGGGTCTGTAGACAATGTGCATGGATATGGTGCAGTTAGCTGATACGTTGATTTTTAGAGGGAGGTAGTCGCTATTGCTGTCAAGGATGCCTTCTACTTCTCTGATGGAGAGGGTGTCTTTGGCGATGAGGGCAACGCCTCCACCTCTCTGAGAGGTGCGGTCTTTCCTGTAGATGGAGTAACCAGGTGGGATGGCCAATGATAAGGCTGGGCCCGAACTTTCATTGAGCCAGGTTTCAGTGAGGATGAGGAGGTCTAGTTCGTCTTTTATGAGCAGGTCATTGATGTCGAGGGCGTGGGCTGGTACAGAACGGGCATTGAGCAGGGCGCACAAGAGCGTGCGGCTGGGGGGAGGCAGGGGGAGTGGGAGGCTGGTAGCTGAAGGAAGATCAGAGGAACTAGGTGGGGTGGTCAAGGGGGTGTCAGCGGTAAGATTAGGGGGCACAAAGGTGTCATTGGGCCGCAAACAATCAAGGGGGGCGCCAGCAGTAGGACCAGCAGACATATGAACATCATTGGGCAGCACACAGTCAATGGAGGCACCAGCAGTGGGACCAGCAAACATATGAACATCATTGGGCCGCACACAGTGATCTATGACAATGATCTATGTCTAAATGCCAACAAGACTGAGATCCTCCTTATGGGTACACCATCTCCATCCTTTCCTCTCACTCTTTGGCCGGCATCCCTTGACCCTCCTCCTACCCCCACCTGTGCAGCTAAGAACCTCAGCGTTATCTTTGACTCTACACTTTCCTTCTCCGCACACATCTCTGATGTCTCCTTAGAGGTATTCTACCTTTCCTCTCCTTCCCTCAAAAGCTCGCTGTCTCCCAACCTCTGGTTCTTTTCAGACTGGATTACTGTAACAGCCTCTTTCTAATCCTCCACTCTCTGCCCTCAACAACTAATCCGGAACAGGACTGCAAGGCTTGTCCTTGGACTCAAGCCCTGGGATCTTATGTCTCCAGCCTTGAAATCCCTCCATTGGCTGCCAGTGGATGCAAGGATTACATTTAAAATCCTCTGCATTGTCCACAAGGCTTTCTGGGGCCTGGGTCTAAAATAACTTCAACTATCCCTCTGTAAATACCTCCCTTCTCGAGCCCTTCGCTCCTCTACTTCTAACTCCCTCAAGGTTAGTTGTTTTGTAAAGGCCGAGCTGGGGGTAGATCTCTGTCTTCAGCTGGTGCCTCCCTTTGGAACAGCCTCCCGGCAACCTTGAAACTTGAGGAAAAACATCTCTGGTTCCGGAAGCATCTCAAGACCTTCCTCTTTGCCTCTGCCTTTGCCCCCTTCTCCCCTGTTGATTGTTTCTTCTCTTGGCATCATGCACCTAGCCACCCTCTGTCATTCGGGGCCCAGGTACCTGCTCACCCTGCCACCCTCCTGCACTGCCTCCAGGCCACCCTCTGCACTAGGGTTCTGTATCTGAACCCATACAATCCCCCTCCCACTTTTCTTCTTCACTTATCAGATATACCTTTCTGACTAACCTTAACCTGTCACTTGCTGCCTGCACTACCATGTTTTATCAGCCTTATTTATTATTTATGTTATTTAATATGTTTTATCTCCTCTGCCTCGCACTTTCCACTTTCCCCCGTTTCCCTTTTCCATGCACTTGCGCTTTCTTAAATGTCGGTGGGCCTAGTAAGATCGCTGTAAGATCTCCCTTGTTCCCCTCCCTTTTTGCCTGGTTGCACTCTGAAACACTTGTTTATGAGCGCAATATAAATAAAATATTTCATTTTCAATTCATCATCATCTTATAATATTCAGGAATCTTAATGTCTTTTTAAACAATTCTCTGGGTTGCCTTTTCCCCTTTACTTAGGTCCCTCTCGTCCGGGCTCAGACCTTCCTTCACCTGCTTTCCACTACACTTGCCAATTCACACATAGACCTCAGAAGGGCGGTCACGTCTTGCTGGGTCACTCCATGATGTTATGGCAAGTACAGGTTTCACAATTTCCAAAGTAACACAGTTCATTTCACAATGCATCAAGGACATTAACTGTACAAGGGGTTTTGGCTTAACCCTTGTATGACGACTTTGACATCTCAGATTGGACTCCCGAAGGGCCTCTTGTTTATTGTAGTTTTCTCAATTCAACATTTTCATTAGAGTCTTTCAAATGAGTGCCCAAGTAGAGTTGGACAACTCTAACTTTGATACCTTGTTTGTTCACAAAAGACCTTTGTCTATTAGCTTCTTTTCTTTATGCAAATGTTACCACTGCACCCATGAGTTTAACACAGTCCGGTCCACTATAAGTTTTCTCCAACTCACCGGGCTGTGCTGAACTCGTTGGTTTTTCTTACGCTGGAGTCAAGGACAGTTCCACCGTGGCAAGCTATTTTCCCTGCTCTGTCTATCAGTGCGGGAGGGCCCTGTGTACCGTTGACATCTGTCACACCAATCGCCAGCTGCAATTTCTGATCTTACTGTTCCTTTATCCAAGGTTTAGTAGGTCTGGGTTGAAAAGGGCAAGGGAAATTCCCTCCTTGTCATCCTTTCAGTTTCCTCTGCCTTTCTCCTCCATTTGGACTGCCGCCCAGGGATAGCTGCTTTATCATACGTTCAGCCTTGCCCTTGTGCTCTTCCTTTTATCACTTTTGGAAGGGAAAGGGCCGTAAGGTGTGTGTAGTTATTGTGTTGGGACCTGTCAGGTAAACGGCTATGGTGTTAGTCCATTGTCTTTAGCGGTGTGAGAAAGTGTTTGAGAAGGAAAAGGGGGGTAGAGTTTTTAAATATCCTACGGGGCAGGATGGGGAAAAGGTTGCATAAGGAAGGGGGTACCGCATCTCACCTCTTGGTGTCCAACTTCCACTCCCCAAAGACCCCCCTTTCAGGTAATCCCCCAGCACTGGTCCACCCCAGGAACTGGATTCAATAGCGATGGCTGTGTCCTGGCCCCTGGATGACAGATCCCTGGGGACTAGTAAGTGAGACATCTTCAGATTTCTCACACTATTTAAACAATTTGTAGGTTTGACATCCAATGCAGTAGGCCAGTATGATTCTAGAATGCTTTCATGAAATGGCTAGGGCAAAAACAAAGCTTGGGTTTTAAATATATATATATATATATATATATATATATATATATATATATATATATATATATATATATATATACATATATATATATACATATATATATATATATATATATATATATATATATATATATATGTTTTGCCTGCAGAGCCAAACATATTTTGAAATAATTCTACTCTGGCAGGTAAATGTACTACACAGTGCACCTATAGATAATTTGAGAGGTCATTCCTAATTGTATTGTATTTTGATTACAAACATGTGCAAATATGTCTGACACGAAAATACCTGAATGCATAGCATGTCAACGTTTTGTGCTATGGAGAGCAAGACAGGACCAAAGCTGACCTCTGAAAACTATAGAGTCATCGTTATGTTAAGTCACTTGCATGGTGCCCTTGTACATGCAGCCGGAGGGCTGCGGAACGTGGGGTACAGTGTTTTATTTTTTTATCATTTATGACATGGATTATAGTTTTTTCAATAATGTTGGGATGGAAATTAGCCGATCCAACCCCCATGGGCACTTCCAGGTAAGGTGAACATCCTATGAGGGGATGTAACGTACATGGGGGGAGTAATTTGCACTATACTCTAACATGTCGAGGCACTGTAGCACTTAGAAGTAGATGCATGACAGTAGAAACCCCATAGCCCATGACTCCATTTTGTATTATGCCTAAAAGGGATGAGCTGTAGGCTCCCTGCTCACTAGGCCTAATTCCTACAAAACAGACTGACTGCACAGAGCCTCTTCCCACGGGAGTCCACTTCCCCCTCGTTCCTCTTGTGTTGCGAATATTTAGTATTTTTCAAAGGAATGCACCCTGCAAAAGCGTGAGACAACACCAGGCTCTGCGCTGCACACATTCATCTCCACCAAACTGCCATTAGGCTTCTAACCCCCACCCCGTCACCCCAGAGCCACACCCACATCACTGACTCGACCCCCACACCTTTGCATTCACTGATAAGCAAGCAACCCCCCTGTCCTAACACAAATCAAGTGTCCAGAGAGGATCTAAGCATGCACAGCTGTATTTCTTACCAGCATGAAAACATATCCCTTGTAGCACGTGATACAGGGTGGCATACATTAAAGATCAAAACCCAGGGTGAGTGCGGGAACTACGGTATCAATGAAGCCCTGAATGTATGGGTCAGGATGACAGGATTATATCCTCCCTTCCCCCGGCACCATTTCCTGTGCCGACCACAATGAGTTAAAATTCAGGCTTAGCATGTCTAGTTTAGATAGGAACAATGTATTCATTTGTGACCCAACCTAACTAACCAATTTCTGCCTGGCATCCCCTATGGAGCAGACTCATGTGTAGGGTACGTCCAATCAGGGACACCCAATTGTACTGTATAGTATGACGCGTGTCGGGTTTTTAAGCCCCTGTTTGTAACTGTACGAGTCAGCAGCAGAGTCTGTTGCTGATATTTGTATTCTGTACAATTGCACCTTATTATCCTTGCAATGCTATCTCCTGACCTATTTCCCAAGTGGGTTGTCTTTATTCTGGAGTGTGCGTAGGAAGGGACTTGCCTTCAATAACTTTGCTTTCTGTAGCTTTAATACGACAGTCGTGCCGAGGATCCTGTGTGGCTCCAGGATGCCAATCTCTAGTGTATTTTCTTACGCTCCTTTTTGTAGGCATATATATTTTACAACGCCTGCGGTAGCGGATGTGTAGTTATGGTTAAGTTGCTAAAGCTATAGGAAGAGAACTTTTTTGGGCGGCTTATAACTTCACTCCCCCTAAACGAATCCTCACCACGCTTTGTGAAAAAAGTATATGGCCCGCTCTGAATTATTTTGCAAAGTTTTGTGAGGTTTAGCTAAAGGGGGGCAAAGTTATATAGGGATCCCACATTTTATTTTTCCATAGACTGAATGGAGAAAAGCCTTGCTCAAGCCTACAGCCTAAACCACTGGACATATTTTCACCAAATTTGCGGCAGGAGCGGCGGCTTAGTCCCGAAAGCGTGCTTTTGTAAATTTGGTGGAAATCCATCCAGTAGTTATTGTTAAACGACCAAAATGTAGGTCAAAAAAAAATGTGTGCTATCTGTGTCGCTCTGTGGACAGGACTCCGATTGGCTAGTGGGTCATCATCATGTCCGCGGACAAGCAACGTGTTTGCTGATTGGTTTGAGTGAAGTGTGAGGTGTGTTACATTGTCTTTATGCGCCCACCATGTTGGAATCGCAGATATCTGAGGACAGCGCAGCGTGGAACAGAGCAGAAATCTAATTTTGGGGAGTGTGTTAGTGTGAAAGAGTGGCAGGAGAGGGTGGGGAAGTGAGAGATGGGTCAATTGCTGTATTTGTTTAGGTGGAAAGAAGGCTGTGATGTGAGTGCGGTGTCTGTGGTCACCGTGGCTGTCCGTGGACATACTAACACTGGCCACACTACTGGGTATTTTACTATGCTTGATGTATTGGTTTTGGGTAGTTAGTAGAGCATTGGTTGAAGAGGGTATGTATTGAAGAGTTTGTGCATTGGCTGTAATTATTGTTTTAGGATGTTAATTGATGTGGATAGGTCTTGAGGTGGTTGTGTTATGTTTTTGGGTTGTGGTCAGTGGGCAGGTGTTTGCTTGCATGGGTGTGTTATGTTGGCCATGCACCCAAGATTCTAGACCCTGGCCACAACCACCACATCATAACACACCCATGCAAGCAAACATTTCGGGTTCTGGTCCATGGTCAGGTGTTTGCATGCATGGGTGTGTTATGTTGCGGTGGTTGTGACTCAAATCATTGTATACTTACTGTTTGCTTTGTTGAGGCTGTATGCCGTTTTCTGCATAGTATGGGAAAATGGAGCAGACATTGTTTTTTTCATTCTCTGTGATAAAAGAAAAGATCACATGTTAGTGTAGGTAGTTTGTAATGATTTATTGCATTGCATAGCAGAAATGTCTGTACTTTGTCGATCCTCAAAGGTAGTATTGTACAAGTACTATGTTTCAAACCAGTGTACTGTGCAATTTGCTCAGTTCCTGTGTTTGTTGGTATTATCATTGGGTCTGTGGATTAAAAAAAACCTTTCTACGTTATGGTACAATCTTTTTCGGTGGTTGATTTCAGTAGGAGGAATTGAATAGGTGTATGGTTTTTGGTTTGGAAGTAGTTGAAATATTGTTGCAGTTAGGTACCAGTTGGTGTATTATAATTGTTTATTTCTTGTTGCATTTTAGCAGTATTACTTTATCTGTTGGTGGTTGCAGAATATTGAGGCAGTTAGATACCTATTGGCGTATTCCAACTGTTCATAGTTTTGAAGTTGTTGAGGGCATTTTTATACCTAATAAGTGTTGCAGGGTTTCCTTAGAAACCTGTATATTGCAGTTTTCTGGTTGTAGTTAGATACCAGTTGGCGTATTCTAACTGTTTATAGTTTTCACTGTTAGATAGCTGTTTCCTTATTCTATTAGTTTATGGATTTAAAGGTTATTGAGGATATTTTGTAGTTGTTCATACTCGGATTAGTGAATACATTTTGGTTTTAAGAATATTAAGTAAGTATTTACAAGATTTGCTGCTAATCTCTGTTTTAGAGTAATGGAAGTATCATTACATTAAAACCATCCACATTTCTTTTTTATGTATGCAGTGTAGTGACCTGCATTGGTTGTGGCTCCTACGTGGTAGATTATGCCTACTGCTGTGAAAGTTTTCTTGCAAAGTGATACTTGTCCATGTGTTGATCCAGTCAGCTTGCAGTTGTTTTTGGTAGCATCTGCATTGTAACACAAAAACATTACTATTACGTATTCACTATGCGACTGTATTTGTAAGGTGGAATGATTATCGGAATTGCAAGTAGTACATAATCTGCCATGGTTTGTATTTTGTACAAGCTGCTAAAATGGAATGGATTCACAGTAAGGTATGGATACATACACAAAGCGTTCATTAGGGACATGTTCCTGTGCCACATGGCTGCAGAGAGTGCATGTATGTTTCCACAAGTATGAAATTTTGAGGATTTCATTTATAGGTATGTTTTTGTTTTCCAGTACTTGTAGTAAGCACATTAGACATTCTTGTGGATCCTCTTGCATGTTTGTAGTGAATCTGACCATTCCAGCACAGTAGTCCAATTCCTGCCTTATTCCAGAAACTCTGTAAGTGTTGTCATTGTTGCTTGCATTTCTGTGAAGGACTAACATTTGCAAACATGATTGGTCAGTCCCGTTTAAGTAAATGTTTTCAACAATTGGTGGCAATTGGAATAGAATATTGATTGCTACATTTGCATAGCAATTTACACCAGTGGTATTGGAAAATTTAAATGGACCAGACAGTTCTGTGTGCTACATAGCTCATGCCTTCTTTAAACACTGTGCTGCCAATATCGTTCAATGCTTGATCTAGGGTAAGACCTTGTGATTTATGAATGGTGACTGCGTATGCTAGTGAGACAGAAAATTGTTCTCTGAGTACATACATGTCTTTGAAAAGAAGGAATTGGGATGTTGAGCGGACTATCCTTTAAACTTCTGACAGTTTTTCAAAGTCAAAATTGACAAACTGAATGTAGTTGTCACATGGGTATATTTGAAAGCCAACAACTGAACAAAGTGCTCCATTAACTAGTCCTTGCTCCACGTCAAGGTTATGTTTGAGCATTACTCTACAGTTTAAAGACAATTTTAATATTTTCTCTAAACCAGCTGTGTTAGAGATAGAGTTTTCTAAGGTATTTAGTCATGCTGTGGCTTGTTCACACATGAGTACTGTCATACTGTGCACGCCCAGTTTGTCTGTGGAGTAAATTTGAACTATTGGTTGCATTTATTTTTTCAACATTGTTTCATTGAATTGTACACAGCTTGCAAGAGTGGCATCAATGACATACAGTTTACATTTTTGTGTGCTAATTGTTCCATGGCATCAGTAGCACATGAGTTGTGGCCGTAGAGTGCATGGGTGTGTCTGGTATTTAATATAGATTGTGCTTCTTTAGTTGTACACCAATTCTTATACTTTTCAAAATGTTGGCGTAGGTGAGGTCTGCAGACTGACACATTTTTTCAGTTAATTCTTAGTATAGGAAATGTTGCCAAAGATTCACATTTCCTATGCTGCCAAGAGTTTTACGTCATAGTTTGTGCCCTAAGGTTTGAAGAATAGGTTCAACTTTAACTGGTGTTAATTGAAGAGGATCTCCGAAAATAATAATGTGTTTTCCTCCAAAGAGCTCTTCGTAGTCTGTTTTGAGGACCTCTTGTAATCTGAGGTGAATCAAAGCCAACATTGGGTTGGAGACCATGTTCACCTCATCTATTAGGAGCATTTTCATTTGTTTCAAAACTCTGCATAGTTCCATTGCAGCTTCTGGTGAAAGTTTGTAGTAGTCTCATTTGTTTTGGTGTTCTACTGGAAGGAGTAGCAATCAGTGTAAGGTGACACCGCCTATGTTGTAGGCAGCTAAACCTGTGGAGGCAGTTACAACAGCTGACAGTTTGTTGTTTGTCAATTGTTGGAGGAACTTGCTGATGATTTCTATTAAGAATGTTTTCCCTGAACCAGCTTGACCTCTCACATATAGCAGTATAGGTTTGTGCTTGTGACAGGTACAAGTTTGAGTTTTGTGCTGCATACAATGTTCAATTTGTTTAGTTATTTCTAGGAAAATACTGTGCTGTTCATTGCTTAATTGTGATTTCAGTATAGCAAAGTCTTCTGTAGACCCTTCATACTGGCACATGGTGTTTTCTAATTCAGTCATGGCTAATTCTGCCTCCTTTTCTATGAGTGGCTGTCCAAGTGGTTCTTGGCTTCCTGTTAGAGAAGGTTGACTGCTGTCAGGAGTGTCTATATTTAGTTGTGGCTGGAGTTCTTCTTGTTGCTGCTCATTGTCTAACATGGTTTTGTATTGCGTAAAATTCATATATGTTACAGTGATTTCATTTGCTTGGAAAGCATCTTCATGGGAGACATGGGTATGTAATAAATCCTCTTCTTTTCTCCATGGTTTAAAAGGTTGTACTAGTGCCATGTAATACAGTTCTTTATGTTGAGGAGTTTTTATTGGCAATTTCAAATGAGTAATGAGGCTGTGTTTGGTAAGTTTCACTAGCCGCCTTCACAGTTTTCGACTCTGTATCTACCTTTTTTCTCATCTGGTTTAATATTATTTTTTTATGTGAAGTTTTGGGCTATGTGGTATAGACACATGGTTTCCAAAGCGATACTCCTGTTTGAGTAGTATGTGTCCAGTAAGTTGTTTTTCAAAATGTCTTGGCTGTTGGAATCATTTTTGGCTATTGTTTCTATGTCTTCATATGATTTGAGAACACTTTTTCTGGATTTAACAGGACCAAGGCTTAGCCATACTATGTTTCAGATTTCCCATACAAGGCCGTACCGGTTAAACGGTCTGCGGCTTCATAGCAGCACATTCTCTATGGGAGAGTATTTTTATGCCAATGCTGTACCATTTCTGTGACAGTGTTTTGTCAGATGATATGTCGCCCCAAAGGTCTTTCAGCTCTGTTTTCTCTGCTTTGGTTAAGTAGGATGTGACATATTGTGCAACTGCAGTGGAATTGTCTACAATGTATTGCACATCTATATTTGTATTCCATAGGAGGGCAACAATTGCATTGTAATCATTGGTGTACTTTGACTCTTCTATTCTTTTTTCGCAGTATGTGTTCTTAGGTGATTTGCCTTTGACAAACTGAAGATATGAAGTTCTTCACTTGTCCTGTTGTTGAAACTGGCCTAGGAAAACCAAAGCAGCATTTTTTGTTGTATTTCCCTTTTTTATATATATATATATATGCGCTGACAATACTTGCCACACTTGTGTCTTTGAAATTGTAAAATCTGTACATGTAGCTCAATATGTGTAGTTTGTGAAGGGATTTCACAAGTGACATATTTCTGAATGAACTGCAGAAGAGTGGCATCACTGTCCTGACCAAATTCAGGAGCATCTTTAATCCACAAAAAGCATGTGGATGTGTAGTGCTCCTCTGGCTTGGTATTCTTTTCTCCAAAAGAAGTGTTGCACTACTCCGAGGGGAAGAAAGAAGTGTAGCATGGCAATAAGGTGATGATGGAAATATCTTGATGCATTTACAGGATCAAGAGAACAGAGTTCTCCTGGTGTTTTTATGTCTATATTTGTTTTGTTTTTGTTTGCTTTACGTAGGAAATCGTGCAAATCTTCCCATGCATACTCTGCACCAGTTAATGTTACAAACCATATGGGTGGGCCAAGGTTTCTTATCATACAGCGTAATTCTGCGTGCAGTCGGAACCAGTATTTTTTTGTACCACGCAAGTTTGCTAAAAGATTTGTAATGCTTGACTGTAAAACTTCATCTTTTTCTTGCACTTTTTGTAGGAATTGTATAGCAGACATATTTTGAAAATTGGTAACTGATTTCAATGTGTGCGCAACTCCGTAGTATAGAGTTACTAGTTCATTTTCAAATAGAAGCTGGAATATGTATTCCATGTTTTGTCTGAATCTGGGGTCTTTAGAATACATTCCTAGCGAGCAGTATTCTGATGCTGTTATTTGTGTGCGTCTTTCATCGTACCTTCCTCCTTTACCAGTAGGAAAGAGTAGAGGAAAGGCTTGTGCTTCTACACTTTATTCCCATATGCTGATTGGAGATCCTTTGTCTTGCCGCATCTGCTAAGTTTTCAGTGCATCATCTATGGTGTCTTTAGAGTGCAATGGGTGAATTGTATAATGGTCTAAAATATTAGATTCTGTAGTAGGATCTAGAAGTTGAAATTGGCCAGTTCCTGATGAGTCTTGAATTATTTCGGTGGTTTCCCTCAGGTTTTCTTCAATGTTTATTTCTTTGTAGTATTCATTGTTGTCTTTTAGATAGTGCAGGGCTTCTCTAACTTTATGTAAGTTCACTAGTTGCTGCCAATTTTTTTTGTCTTTTATAGGTATGCCATTTACTAGGATAATCAAGGATTCCTCTATTGGACGTTGCACTCCCAGAGTGTGTACATTTTATTTGAGATCAAATGGCAAATAAACTACTTTGCCACAAATGCCTTTCAGTAATTCAGAGGGAGGTAGTTTTGCTGTTTTTGGTTGAAGGCATATTATTGTTTGAAATGGGTGCACTGTGGAATTATAATGCTCTCATACAAGTTATGCAGTTTGTTTGTTGCAGTGGTTTTGGCCGTGGGAATATTTCCAAGTTATTAGTGATAGCACGTGAAGGTATTTGGTTGTTGTCAAGTTTTGCAGTGGAGTATCTGCAAAGTATTGAGGGGTTATTAATTTCGTATTTGTTTTCTGCTATAAGATAGAGAGCTAATTGAACCACTTGGATTCTTCATTGTCTTCTATTTTGTACATCATGTCTACAGTTGTTGTGCTATTTTTATAAAGAGTCCTGTGCGCAACACACACACACATGGTTTGCTACTTCAGAAGATGTGCTTTTAAACTTTAGCATTTCTTTTTTGTATGTGTGTAGTAGTAGGTTGCCATCTGTAAAGTTGTTGCTACTCTGTTCTAAAGATATTGAATTTATAAGTGGGTTTCACTTTCAAAGTATTTTCTCTGGATGTGCTCTATTTCTTTGAGTAGTTCTTTGGCTGTACCATGTAGAACAATGTTATTTAAATTGGCCAGTGCTAAAGCAGGACTTTTGGCATAGTACAGTTTATGAACGAGATTTCTTACAGTTGAATGGTGTGTTCCTTTCATTTTGATATGGTGGAAGGTGTTTTTGGATGGAGGTCCAGAAATGCAGGCTAATGAATGTCCTTGTAGTCCTGTGTATTGGCACACTGGACAGGAGTCCATAGTTTGTAATAGTTTAATTTTTATTTTGTCTTTGCCTTTCACATACTGATTGAGGAACTGGCATACGGATGTGAAAGATTTTTTGCGTACATTACACATTGATGTGCACAGCCTTGTGTAGACTGGACATATTGGTTCAGTGGAATGGAGAGCTAATGCTAAGTTTGCTGGAAATATTTTTGTGAGCAGCATTTCTTGTTCCATGATGGTATTATTAAGCTTTCATCCACTGCTATGTATGACAATTGGGTTTGTTTGCTTTTTTTTGTATGCTTCTTCATTAAAATATGTTTCTGTGCTGCTGGTGTGACTCCACTCACCTGCACAGATGTCTACAAAGTTATCTTTGTTGATATTCTGTTTGTTGAGAAGTCCTTTTTGTAGTTTAGTAATTTGTTTTGTTAGTGGTTTCATTCTGTTTAAAACAAATATAAATCATTTCCTTTTGAGAAAGATTGCGCTGTCTATGAGAGCTTCCAGGATTAGTTTTCTGTGGTAGGTTTTAGGGGTTGAGCATGATTTGTCCCCTGTTTTTTAATAAAGTTGTGAAGGACCCTGTAGCAGAACATTGTTTGTAAACACATTTTTTGGTGTACTTACTTGTGGCTACATCAAGATGTATAGGTGCAGTGTTAGCACTAGGGGTAGCTGTCTTTTTAATACCATTCTGTTTAGATTTACATTTTGAAAGAGGAGTCAAAGTTTCTTTATTGAAAGCTGCTTTAGTTTCACTTAGTGACTATATTAGATGTTTTGCTTGATATGATATGATAGTTTATTTATATAATGCCTATACACAATGTGTTTCAAAGCGCTTCAAGGCAAGGGAGGGAACAAGGGAAAATACAATGACATTCTTACAGGCCATTAACAGTAAGGATGTGAAATGAACTATCGTACTCAGCCTGACGACATTTCAGATAGTGCTGGAAGGGACATGGGGAGAAAAAAACATGAATGGGAGTGTGGAGGAAACAGACGAGGTTGCTATCATATTAGGTCCAGGGACAATTCTGATAGAGTAAATGCATAGAAGAAAGTAAGGGGAGGAGATAGGAAAAGGGAGAAGGGATAGGAGGAGAGAACAGAGAGTAAGCAGTCAAAAAGAGTGAAGAATCAAGAGTGGAGAGCGAATACAATTGAAGAAGTCAGTAGGAACACATAATGTTGCAAGCCAGGATACAAGATGAAGAATGGAACAGCATGATTCAGGGCCACCATGAGTACAAGATGCAAAGGAAGTCCAGCATGAGAGTTGAGAAAGAGTGATGCACTGTGAATGAATGAAGTCCATAAAAGTCAAATCCAGCATTGGCCACAAGACGGTGATGGTGAAACCAGAATCTATTAGAACAGACTCCTGCAGAAGTAGGAGGTTGAGGGGGAGCAGGGTAGAAGAATCAAGCAAAACAGGCAACACCTGTGTGCGAGAAGGGGGGGCACAAGGGAACATCACAGGGGATGGGGATGGCCTGTGGGGACAGAGGTGTAACACATGATGGTGCATGCATACCTGCTGTCTCACCAGGGGGTCGGGCCCTTGGTCCTCCTGGTCCAAACAGGTCCAAACTGGTCCAAACAGGAATTACCCTTTTGTTTGTCTGCCCTTCGCTGCAGACACCCAGGCGAGAGACGCCCTTGATGTAATAGTTAAGAGCAGGATCGAAGAGGCAGGGCTATGAAGGTAGGTGGTGCTTCGACCAGGTGACCTAGATCCACTTGCACCTGCTTCCCATCTGCAAAGGAAAAGAGTCTGGAGGGCTCCTTATGTAGGGAAACAGAGCGACAAGCAGGAAGGCACCAGATGGGCGGGGCTTGCTAAGTGGTGAATAAGAGTGGCAGGCAGGAAGGCACCAGGTGGGTGGGCCTTAGGCCAGGTGACCTAGTTAGACTTGCGCCTGATTCCCATCTTTTTGACCTTTTTGTATAAATTCTGCTAGAGGTGGATGCTTATTTTGTACACTTTTATTTGGATTTGCTCTATTTCTGGGTTGCTTTCTATGGAGTTGATTTTTGGTTGGCATTCTTTGGTGCCTGTTGGAGAAAAAAGAACCTGTGGGTTGGGACCTTCTGCAATGTATGTGTGCATTGTGCATGAGTGTCTGAGTATGATCGTAGGCATGTATGTAGAGGTGTGTGATTGTGGAATGGGCTATTACTTCAGGTTAGGAAGTACTGAATCTAATGCTATAGGGTTGATACAATTGTTTGTTTTACAATACTAGAATACAACAGTGTTTGAGTAACAGTTAGAACACTACGACAGTATTGCACTTACTTTGTTTGATGCAAAGAATAGGTTCCTTCTGGGTTCTGTCTTGTACTTCAGACGTTACTGGTTTTCAGGAGTGTGGTCTTCACTGCAATTGTGAAAGAAGAAAGTTAGTACATATGTGTGTTAATGGCACAATAATTTCACTTTAAGAATATATTAGTTACATGTGCAGAAGGATTTCTTTCTAGGAAGAGGTACTTTATGTGTTAAATTGTATAGCTTTGTACATGAATGGGGATTTTGGAGCATCAGCATCATTGCTAAGGGGGTTAGTGAAGTATTTATAGGTGTGTCCTATGAGGTCCACTTTTGAAAGTGTGTGTTCCTGTTGCGCTGTTTAGTGTGGTAATGGATTAGTGGAAGTTGCAGTAGGGCAAGAAAAAAAGCTTGGAAAGATGTACAGATTGAAAAGGAGAATGTTTTTGTGCGTGGAATTTCGGTAATTTATTTGTGCATAGATGATTGCTACATGAGTGCTGGAAACTTTTCAGTTCTTTGACTTTTTTATCCACATTTCTATTAGCACTCTTCTGAATGTACACTTGTATTTGTTTGATTTTGCAAGAATGGCAGCTGTCAGGCACTCTGTTTAAATAAATGCATTGTATGTACTTGCAATGCTTTGGTAAAATACAAGCTGGTTTCCTGTTTTGTGTGCATTCTAGGAGATTTCATAATAGTGTGTTAAGAGGTAAGTGGTTGTGAAAATGACAGAAGTAAATAAGAGAATAATAGTTTGGACATTGCAATGAGTAATATGGGTAAATTAAAATTTGGAAAGCAGACAGATTTTTAAGTGAACTTCATTATACGAGATGGGAGAAATTACAGTATGCTTTTTTTGCAGATTCTGCAGGGTCAATGGCAGGTACCGTGTTCACATGCATTTATAAAAGAGTTGCAAATGTACTGTGAACAAAATATTCATACCTGCAGTTTGTAATGATGTATGTAGATGTGGATGAATCTGGAAGGAGAAATCTTGTAGAGTTTTACAGTAGTTTTAGCTGTAGGTGTTTTGCAATCACAGGATCCTTGTACTCAGAGTGATGAATAGTTCATCTAAAGTGCTGAATTGTGATGACAGAGTTAGATGTAGAGTTCTTGGATGTGATTGGTGGATTCTTGTGTGACTGCTTATGTGCAGCCAATGAGAGAGTGGTGCAGACAGTGATGTGGAAAGGGAAAAAGGGCTGCCGCTGTGTTGCGGGGTCTGCAGACACCGCAGTAGTTTGCAGACAGGGCATGACACATACAGGGCTCTCAGCATGCCTGCCATGGAAAGGGGACTGTAGGGATTAGCCAATCAGGTGTTGAAGTTGTTCTTTGTAGGAAGAGAGGCTGTGTGTAGTGAAGATGGCAGAGGTGAAAAACGAGGTTGTTGGTAGTTGGATATTTGTTTGTAAATGTTTTAGAGAGGTATGCTATGTCTAAAGATATGGCTGCCAGTTTTGGTTTTGAAGGAGTGGAGTTTTGTGGTCAACTGTCCCTGGTTCCAATATGCAGGCAGTGGTTGGAGTTTGTAAGAGTTTCTCCAAGTGGAACAGTCCAGATGTATTGGTACTGCACTGGGGAGCTGTTCATTTGGGATGCAGCAATGCTCCTAGTTTGTTGAGTGCACTTGAAAAATTGGTTTTGACAGTGATGGTGGTTCTTCCAAGTGCCAAGGTTATTTTTTTCTGAACTGTTACCTAGGGTAGTATGGGACAATTGTAAAGTTTTCTGTCCCCAGCAAAATGGTGCAAGGTGTTTGGTTGACAAAGGCATGTCTGTTTTCTTGTTTAGAGCTGGGATGTTGTCTTGTAATAATGACAATATTGATTCTGTTAATGGTCATCATTTCAAAGGAGATGGCATTTCTTTATCCATATTGGAAATGCCATGTAATTTGAGAATATAAGGAATGCTTTACAAAGGATAATATGAAAACATCTGGAGGAAAATAAGTGAAAAAAATAACAAAATGAAAGGTGTTTCTTTAGAAGCATCCTTAAAAATAAAAGGCTATTTTCAGAGCCACCAGCTAAGAGGGAATGGAGTACACTGCTTAAATTTTCTTTCCCCACTCTCAGAGATTTCACGATTTGTCACGAATACTGTGGTAGTCGGCAGATCGCATGTGTTATATACAGGGTTTTGAGGATGGCAGGCATGCAAATGAGACCGTGCAGGCCAGTAATTGGTCAATAAGGTTTACTGGGTGTGATGTGCAAGGAGAGACTTTGGCATAAAGTCTGTTTCCTGAGAGGAGAGCAGATAGCTATGGCTGTGTCTTTCAGAAGGCAGAGTATCTGGATTTTGGGCGACTCATGGATAAATTGGTTGGAGGTGCATGCAGAGCGCTAGGGAGTGGCTGCACATCTTGGATTCCTGCATGTGCATGTGCACTGGCATGGAGTGCGTGGAATGAAGTGGCTGGATTTGTTCCTCTTTGTGCCACTTTGATGACACACCGTCATCCAGACATTATTATTATTCATTGTAGAGGGAACAGTTTAGGACATGTCTCTGGAATCTCCAATGAAAGAAGGACTTGAGAAAGTCATGGGCCCTCATTACGACCCTGGCGGAATCCGCGGTGCTAAATGCACCGCGGAGCATGGCGGAAAGCCGCCGATAGCGCCATGGGGGTTGGCGGATTTACCACCCCATGCCGACCTTGGCGGAGCGGTAAATCCCCAATCCCCATTTTACCCTTCCCCATTCCCATTCTTGCCCCATAGGGTATAATGGGAGTGGGGAAGGAGTTAATTACGCCGCCGTAAAGTACGGCGGCGTAATTAACAACGAGGTCCCTTAGCGCCATGGTTTTCTCCGCCCGGTAAAACCAGGCGGAGAAAACCTCCATGGCGCTAAGGGAACTCGTAGTACGGCGGA
Source organism: Ambystoma mexicanum (assembly GCF_040938575.1). Taxonomy (NCBI): domain Eukaryota; kingdom Metazoa; phylum Chordata; class Amphibia; order Caudata; family Ambystomatidae; genus Ambystoma; species Ambystoma mexicanum. Next base: position 845,628,509 of record NC_090936.1, read on the forward strand.
CGGGTCCGCCGCGATTAGCGCTGGCGGAAACCCACTCCGCCAGGGTCCTAATGAGGCCCATGGACATGTTTCCAAACCCATAGAGTCATTTTTTCTCGTATTGCGCAGAGACAAATGTGACTGGGTTCTTCTTCATTTGGTCCACAAATGGAGAAAGCGAGGTGCAATGTCAACAAGGCTGTTTGCGCTTTTTTGAGAGATGCTGGCATGTCCTCTTTTCTCAATGAAAATATTATGTTTCGCAGCACAAACATTTTTCACAGAGATGGAGTCCATCTTCCTGATGATGGGAATCAGATTTTTCTGCGAAATATTAAAAATGCATTGCAACCCTTTTGGTAAGTATAGCAATCCTTTTTCCAGTAGGTGTTGACCAAAACAAAAAAAACACAAAAAGGCTCTTTTCAGAGCCACCATTTCCTCCTGGAGAAGAGTGCAATGGTTTTGACAGCACAATTCCCCAAAGGTTTTAATGTCCGTGGACTGTCCGCGGACTTCTAAAAATGCACAGGGCCGTGCAGCATTTCATTAGCACTTCTATTTTTAAATTCTGAAAGGTGGCTCTGAAAAGAGCCTTTTTTTGTTTTTTGTTTTTTTTTTTTTGTTTTTTTAACAAAACACACAAGGAAAGGAAGGGAAGGGATGGTATGGAAGGGGCACCAACCACGGGGATAAGAAAGGGCAGGTGAAGAGCGGATGATGTTGGGTGGGACTCACTTAGGTAGGTGGCAGACTGTCTCATGCTCCTGGACTATAGCCTCGAAAACACTTTGAAATGTCTCCCCCTGCAGAGTACCGTGTCGCAGTACATACACAATATAGTGACCCTCGAAAGGTAAGGGTCTACTGCATTGCGTATGACTGTGTCGCTGGTTCAGGGATGCGCTGCCCCACAAGAGTGTCTCTTGTGGTGGCAGGAGCAGATACAGAGGATGTTGTAGAGCAACTCAACCTACTACTTTGATCAAAGGGGACAACCCTCCGAACTGCTGCCCTGTGAAATGACCTTAGGTGTCACCACATGGAAGTGGTCCCGTAGCTGTACAGACCTGGTTTGCCACGACTGAGCACAATGTTTCACTCAGTGCAGCGCTCCTTGTCTGTACATGCCTTGGGTACCCTTCCAACGGTGGTAAACATCCTCCACACTCAAGACTCACATTGGCTGGCAGTAGTAGGGACTTCCACTACCTCATTCTCATCATCCTCTTCATCCTTCTCTACATCTCCCTGCCTGTTCCCCTCTCCAGACCCTTGGGAAGGTGGTGGTGGTGGAGGGGATGTGGATGCTGCTGAAGTAGGGGCAATAGCAGCAGGAGCAGCCTGGGATGCCATCAGGAAGGTTATCACAAACCAGGAACAGCAGGAACTGAACAACAACCTGCACCAATTGTCCTGTTGAGCTATTAGCACTAGCTGTGAAGTAATGCAGCAGAAATGACAGCAATAACGGCCAATGCCAGTAAATGCCAAAGAGAAGCAGTGCTCTGTCTTGGAAAGCCAAAAGCAGAATGAGGAGCAATTCTGGGGTGTGGTCTTTTATAGTGGTGCTGGGGAGTGCTTTGTAGACAGCCTCGCTGTCCGCTGACTCTTCACACACCAGAAAGCGCTCAAAAAGTTCCAAAAAGTATCCAGATCGGTTGGTGCATAGTCTGGCACCTCTACAAGGGTGAAGTTTCATTGAAAAAGATCTTGGATTACTCAAAAAAGTGCTTTTTTGGTGTCCACGGTCATGGGCGTACATTCAGCGTGGTTTCGGTCACATGATGATGTTGCGAACATGTTCGCAAATGGGATGGCTGTCCATAGGACACCTATTGCACTGGATCAGTTGTAGGCATGTATACAGGTTTCTACAGACAGGTTATGGGTCCCTGTACTAATTAAAAGTGTGACACACGTGCGGCAGAGAGTTACGGACAGGCGTAGGACCCCGAGGGTGGGATCCGCATGTGTTCAGGTGTCCGCTGGACAGGGTTAGGGTCCCCGAACTAAGTAAAGGTACATAACAATTTTGCGGACATGCAGACAGGTCATGTGTTCTACGGACACCTCAATTTTGATTGCAGACAGTACGAAAAGGTTAAGTGTCTGTAGGACACACCCATTTTGGGTAATTGCGGACATTCCAGACAGTCGCGCTGTCCGCAAACTCCCAAATGGCCAGTATACATATCACTTTATTTATACACAAAAATATAGAAATTATGAAAGAGAGGAGGAAGCACAAATGGAGACATATACAGGGGAAATAGGGTTTTCTACATGTACAGTGGTAGGGGAGGAAGGGATTGAGGTCTCATCATAACGTTTTTGGTGATGGGGAATTCTTAGGGATGGTTGACTGGGACATGGAGAAAGGGTACAGGTGCACGTGGGAAAGTGATATTTAATTTTTTCCATGATATGGTTTGCTACAAAGTCTTTAAAATCAAGGAATTGGTCAATAATTCATAATTTTTTTGTTCTAAGTGCACTAGATGATTTTCCAAAGAGTCTGTTTGTTGTTCAATTACTACATTATGTACTGCTTTTGGAGTATTATTCTTATTTTCTGTATGTACTGTTAAAGAAATAAAATGTGTTAGGCACATGTGAAATAATGTGTATTACTTGGCTTACTTTGAAAACTGCAGTGTCTACCAGTAGTATCACTGTCTTCACTCATTTCATCCCTGGGAAAATTTTCTTCAAGTAACTCCAGTGTGCTAGACATTTCTGTGTAAAAAAAAGATAAATGATTTATTAGTGTATCCTACTAAAGAAAGTTTATAACTATAGGAATTAATGTAGTGTACTTACCAGTTTGTTTTTCAGTTTTGCTGTTACTGCTATGTAGGTGTGTTGTTGATAGTTGGTTTGCATTTTCTGTATAAAGCATCAGTGAGGTAATTCTGCTGGAGGCATATGTTATTTTTGTTTTTGGTGTGTTCCATTATGTTTCATATCCTATGTAATTGCACTGCAGGTGTCTTACGTATACAGTTTGTAGTTCTTATATATTTTTTAATGTAATTCATTTATATGCTGCTCTTTGAACATGTTCAGTGTGTTTGTTGTATGATACAACAATGTAAGATAACCCCTGAGCTTTTGGACAGTGTTGATGTTGCCCAAGTCAACAGACTGTTTCATAGTCCGCGCACATTGCATCAATTAGCATCGGCCAGGGGGTTCAGTATGTTGTATGGTATATCTATATAAACTAAGGGTATTCTGGTAAAGACCTATGAAATTTTCATGATATCTATATCTATATTCAGTGAAACAATCTTGTTTAAGGGACGTTATGGTTAAGTTCCGCTACTAAAAACCTATCAAATTCAGTGAAAAAACTTTGTTAAAGGGACGCTATGGTTACAAGTAAAACCAAAAAAAATCCTGAAATTTACCAGTTATGGTAAGCTAAGCAAACATAACTCGTGCCACCACCATGTGCTGCGAAGACTTATACCCATGATATCAAAGATGACATCACAAATGTCATTTATGACCTCACTGATGACATCACATATGCATTTAGTTTTTATGCACAGCCTCTACAAGGGATTGTCATTATAATGTTGGCAGAAAAATGTCAAAAAATCATTGGAAGAACTATCATGTGCCAAATAGTTCATTAGGTGATGCATTGCTATAAACGCCATTGTGTTACTGACTTCATTCCAGTACATGAATGAACTCATATATATATGTAGGCATTCTCTGCAGCATGTGCCATAGAGCTGCAATATTCAAACCCTTCCTATATTGGATAGTAAAATGATGAATCCTTTTGTTTCAGAATTGTGTGCACTGTGACACATATAATAAGTACCTAACAATGCCTTCCTTACTTCATAATTGTACTAGTACACACAAAATATAAAAAGACCACAATGCATGGAAATATGAGCATATACAGGGAAAGTAAAGTAAGCAAAAAAAATAGCAGCATACCAGAAAGTGTTCATAACCTAACTACTTAGGTTCATGCACAGACATAATTGCTGTGTCTTAAAGCGGCTTCTTCCCTTGTGTATATGTATTGTATAGTGTGAGTGGATGCTAGGGAAAGTAGTGTAAGTACATATAAGAAGAGTAAGGTCTACAAACATAGTACCTTTTTACTTCCTGACTGTCAGTGAATAAATTCACCTGGCCTAGATATGCTAGTGAACAACAAAGAAGGGGTAGCCAGACATGTGATGTCATCAGTGATGTCATGAATGACATTTGTGATGTCATCTTTGATGTCATGGGTATTAGTCTTAGCAGCGCATGGTGGTGCGAGTTATGGTTGCTTAGCTTACCGTGACTGGAAATTTAAGGGGTTTTTAATTTTTTCTTGTAACCATAACGTCCCTTTAACAATGTTTTTTCTATGAATATATATATATGTATATATATATATATATATATATATCACAGGGCCTGCAGTAGCGGCCCTGTAGTTATGGTTAAGTTGCTCAACCCATAGGAAGAGCTCTTATTGGATGGCTTATAATTTTGCCCCCCGCCTGGCCAAATCCTCACCAAACTTTGCAAACAATGTCATAACCATTTCAATAAATGTCATACTCATAGTCATCTCAATACATATTATAGTCATCTCAATGCATGCCTTACTCATTTCAATGCATGTTGTATTCATTTCAATATGTCACATTCTTAAAGGTGTCATTGTGACCTGAACGGCTTCCCAAACATTTCTCCTAACAGGAATAGTAAAGTGAAACCAACAGCATTACTTTTGGGAAGAGCCACAACCAAATCACATGTGTGTAATATAACCTTACAACTACTTTCTGTTAGAATGTGAAACAGTTTGTAAGGAAAGAAAGATATTACATATACTTTTCAGAATGGCAGAACATTTCTAAGGTAAGCAATGACTTTTGTAACTGTTCTCTCTCAGAGTTACAGTTATCAACCAACTTCTTTTGCAAGTAAGTAACTTTTAAACACATATTTTCTTTTCTATGGCCCAATCCTTAGAAGTCTTTCCCTTATTATTGGAGCATGAGTGTTCTCAGTGGCAGAAGAGGGGTCATTAGGGTCTAGTGTCCAACAGGCAGGTCAGGATAGGTTCCTACGTAGCAAAAGTCAGAGTTCCTAAGGAAGACTGGTAGAACAAGTAAGTACTTTACTTCAGAGTCAGTTGAAGGCCCAGGGGCGTCACAAAAGACACCCTAGAAGGATTCCAGTAGTGGGCTTTGGTGACCTGGATGAGAGGACTCCCAATCACATAAAGAAAATGGAAAACTAGACAGGAATTACAAGAGACTTATGGTAAGTAAATACCCAGACAAGCACAGTACCTCAGCACAGAAGAACATTTTGCACCAGGAGGACTTCAGGATCTGCAGCCAAACACCTGGTTATTGAATTCCTTCATCAAGAAGACAGAAGACAGGACACTGGTAGGACTTTTGCAGCACGGATCACAGGGAAGGCTCTAGGCAAGATTTTCCTTGTGGCTGGCTCTTTAGATTTGCCTCCTTTTTCAGGAGCACAGAAGAAGACAGAATATCGCTGTTTGGATTCTTGTTGTTTGCAAGGTCCGGAACTCTGGTGAGTGGACTTTTTGGACTGAAATCTTGCCTCTGGAGATCCAGCAGGATACCCGCGAAGTTCCAGTGAGATTTGGAATTTGGAAGACTGTGCACAGCACAATGGCTTGAGGTTCCAGGTTGTTGGGGTATTGCAGCTTCACAATGTCGCAGCATGATGTGAGATGGCTCAATATGCAGGTCTTCTTGAGCCTAGTGGGTCTCAGTAGGCTCTGGTTCAGAGTCGTCATTTTTTCGGAGTCCCCAGGCCAATTGGAAGAAAGGGCTACAGCAGGCCCTGGTTACACAGCAGGCTCTCCAGTCTCTGGAAATCATATCAGACGTGAATTCTTCCTTTTTGGTTTTGCTTCCAGTGGTTGACTACCTCTTCTGCTTCCAGGATCGGACTTTTATGCAGGAATACAGTCATTCAAACAGCCTTGCAACATTCAAACTTGGGGTGCTGGCAATCCTTTCAGGACAGCCAGCCTCCCTGTTTGAACTGGAATCTCGAACTCAGGCTGGAAGACAAATGGCTGTGGAGTGTTGGACTCCTCCCTAGCTTCCTGCCTTCATAGACAATCTGGAGCCTGAGCGAGAGTCCACAGGACTCCCACCGAAGATAAAAATCCCACAAAGGAATTTCCCACCCTGGATGTCAGGAGAAGGAACAATAAAGGATAAGGAACACTAAAATGGTGAAAAAACAAGACAGGGGCCATTTTAGTTAAATGACCACCCATGGGTGTCTTTACCGGGGCTGTGCAAACAGACCACGGTAAAGGTGCACCGAATTAATAAAAAAGTTCACCAGCCATTAAAAGTACGTTTGTCCTTCTTCCCTTGGGAATTATAGTTCTCACAAGGTTAGCCAGAGAAAGTTAAAAGGGGAGCCCCTAGTATAACCCAGCAACAATAGGCACTTATTGACAGGAGGTTGTCAAAGAGGATATGATATGATATGATATTTTATTTATATCACACTCATACACAAGTGTTTCAGAGCACGATAAGGCAAGGGAGGGAAACAGGGGAGAACAAAATAACAATCTTACTAGGCCCAGTGACATTGAGAACGCACAAGTGTAATGGAAAGGGAAACGGGAGAAATGTGCATCAAAGGTGGGGAGAAGTGGAGAGCCTAAAAGAAAAACATAAAAATAAATAAAATAAATAAATAATAAAGGCAATACACAATGATATTGCAGCCAAACAAGTGGTAATTGCTGGGTTAAAGGCGACAGGCAGGGTATGTCTGAGTAAGTGCAGAATGAAAAAAATGGGGTGGGGGACTGCATGGGTACAGATACAAAGCCCAGTGCAGGAAGTGGCCCAGAGGCAGTGCGGGTGGGTGGCAGTGTGAGCAGGTACTTGGGCCCAGAGGACAGAGGGTGGCCAGGTATATGGTGCCAAGAGAGAAACAGATCAACAGGGGAAAGAGGGGTGAAAGCAGAAGCAAAGAGGAAGGTCTTGAGGTGCTTCCGAAACCGAAGATGGTTCTCCTCAAGTGTCAGAGTGGCAGGGATGCTGTTCCAGAGGGAGGCCCCAGCTGAAGACAGAGATCTACCACCAGCTTGTTTCTTTGAAAAACGACTGACCCTGAGGGATTTAGAAGTGGAAGAGAACTTCTAAAAGACACTGTGGGGGGTCTTAAAAATGACACCCATAAAAAGAGTCAAAGATTCTGTGAGTGTGGAAAAAGGTTCCCACTCACAGAGGTATAAAGAAAAATAATCCACCAGTAAAAGCAAAACGTCTGGGGTTGACAAAGTCAGGAAGATTTATCATTACTGTGACAATCTCACCTAACAAAACAGGGGGCCTTTGACTATGTCAACGAGTGTCTTTGTCCTTTCTATTACGAAACTATTTTAGGAGTTACTTAAATTGTATTATATGGACTCTTATTTCTATTGTATTATTTGATTGTGGAGATGTAAAATGATTGTATTATTTTGTATCAATTAAAGTGTATGAAAGGTCTTAAATGGAAAACCATTCATCATACATAAAAAAATAAAAATCAATTCTTAACAACACAAGTATTGTTCCCTTCTTCACCTCAGATGTATAACATTGATGTTTCGCTGCACTTATTATCCTGCACTTAACCAAGGACACTGCTGAAACCTTGGTGGTGTTTTCCTCTATCTTAGAACAGTTCACTATTTAATGGTTTTATGTAAAAGGATATCCACTCTATGAGTGTATTCCACTCTCAAGTTAAAATAAGCTTTTTACAGCCCTATGGCTACTTTCAAGGCAAGACAGCATCAGACCCCTAGAGAATAGAGACAATTTTGTAAGAACTCTGAAAGCAAAATGCTGGGAATAGCGCCGTCTGTAGCTCACACAGGCAGATTTTCATTTAGGAATACCATCCATGGGATATGATTCATGATATATATCAGCTTATATTTTCGAATTGACAATCGACAGGCTCTACTTGCTAATGTGATCTATCAAGGACTAACAAGAACTAGCCATATTGCTTCTTAAAGGAATGGTTTGGTCAAAAAATGTTATTGCCCCTTCGGGTCGGCCATGTGTTTTTAAGCCTAAGTCGCTCGATTTTAGAAAAATTTACTATGGCCCTTACCCGAGTTTTCGTCCATTAAACGCACGCGAAAACAGGAATCAGGGAGCTGCCATTTTGTGATAATCCTATCATTTTCCCCAAACTCCTGGATGACCTGCTTTTGTGGCACTAAATCATATCCCCCGCCCCTGAGCCTGACATTATCAAAACATTCATATTCCCCGCCTCTCTCCGTGACGTTTCTGTGCTGCGTAGGCAAACGCGCCCAGTCGTCTTCTACGCGACTTCACACAGAACCCGGAAAAAAACACAGATCAACTCACAACACAGCGTGCCACAATTCGAAATATGAAACTGTACTTTAAAATCAAACAGCAACACGGTACATTTGGTAAAGTACATTTATTTGACATTTGCAGGCCGATTCATGGAATAAATGTGCGCCGAAAATCCCGGCGCAGAGGGGCCAATACGTGCGCTGCGCCGAAAATCAGCGCAAAGCGCAGGGAAACCAGCGCACGTCGATTCATGGAAGTCCGTGCGCAAGAAAAGCAGAGGACGTGCGCCGAAAAAGCGCGCGGCGCAGGCCGGCGCACAGGTCAACCAACGTCGTGCGCCACGGCCACTGCGCCATCACTCCGAGCGCAGCGCACAGCTCTAAAGTAGGCGGAACACAGGGCGGGACACTCGGAATGGGGAATAAAATGGGGCACAACACTCGGAATGGGGAAGAATGTGGGCGGCACGGGGAAAGTTCAGGAGGCAAGTGCGCGGAACGCCCACACGCTCGCATACAACACGTATTCATGGAATAGAATAGGGCAAAAAAGCGCACGCTCAAAGCAGCGCACAGGCACAAACAGGCACAAACACGACCGCCACAAGAAAGCAGGCGGTAGCGTGTCTGCGCCTGCAAGAAATGTGCGCTAAAAGGCGCGCCAACAAATAGCACCTATATACAGACATAACCAATGTACAATACTGTTGCCCTCCTGGACAAATGACGTACAAAGGGGTACCCACAAACACAGACACGCGCAGAGAGAAAAAATAAACGTGTGCGTGCATACCGGGGTGCGCGGTAAGTCCCACACGCGATATGGCAGGGAACGTGGAATCGAGGGGTGCGCGGGAAGTTGCACACGCGAAATGGCCGGGTACGTGGATTTCAGGGGCGCGCGGGAAGTCCCACACGCGATATGGCAGGGAACGTGGAATCGAGGGGTGCGCGGGAAGTTGCACACGCGAAATGGCCGGGTACGTGGAGTTCAGGGGCGCGCGGGAAGTCCCACACGCGATATGGCAGGGAACGTGGAATCGAGGGGTGCGCGGGAAGTTGCACACGCGAAATGGCCGGGTACGTGGATTTCAGGGGCGCGCGGGAAGTCCCACACGCGATATGGCAGGGAACGTGGAATCGAGGGGTGCGCGGGAAGTTGCACACGCGAAATGGCCGGGTACGTGGAGTTCAGGGGCGCGCGGGAAGTCCCACACGCGATATGGCAGGGAACGTGGAATCGAGGGGTGCGCGGGAAGTTGCACACGCGAAATGGCCGGGTACGTGGATTTCAGGGGCGCGCGGGAAGTCCCACACGCGATATGGCAGGGAACGTGGAATCGAGGGGTGCGCGGGAAGTTGCACACGCGAAATGGCCGGGTACGTGGAGTTCAGGGGCGCGCGGGAAGTCCCACACGCGATATGGCAGGGAACGTGGATTCGAGGGGTGCGCGGGAAGTTGCACACGCGAAATGGCCGGGTACGTGGATTTCAGGGGCGCGCGGGAAGTCCCACACGCGATATGGCAGGGAACGTGGAATCGAGGGGTGCGCGGGAAGTTGCACACGCGAAATGGCCGGGTACGTGGAGTTCAGGGGCGCGCGGGAAGTCCCACACGCGATATGGCAGGGAACGTGGATTCGAGGGGTGCGCGGGAAGTTGCACACGCGAAATGGCCGGGTACGTGGATTTCAGGGGCGCGCGGGAAGTCCCACACGCGATATGGCAGGGAACGTGGAATCGAGGGGTGCGCGGGAAGTTGCACACGCGAAATGGCCGGGTACGTGGAGTTCAGGGGCGCGCGGGAAGTCCCACACGCGATATGGCAGGGAACGTGGATTCGAGGGGTGCGCGGGAAGTTGCACACGCGAAATGGCCGGGTACGTGGATTTCAGGGGCGCGCGGTAAGTCCCACACGCGATATGGCAGGGAACGTGGAATCGAGGGGTGCGCGGGAAGTTGCACACGCGAAATGGCCGGGTACGTGGAGTTCAGGGGCGCGCGGGAAGTCCCACACGCGATATGGCAGGGAACGTGGAATCGAGGGGTGCGCGGGAAGTTGCACACGCGAAATGGCCGGGTACGTGGAGTTCAGGGGCGCGCGGGAAGTCCCACACGCGATATGGCAGGGAACGTGGAATCGAGGGGTGCGCGGGAAGTTGCACACGCGAAATGGCCGGGTACGTGGATTTCAGGGGCGCGCGGGAAGTCCCACACGCGATATGGCAGGGAACGTGGAATCGAGGGGTGCGCGGGAAGTTGCACACGCGAAATGGCCGGGTACGTGGAGTTCAGGGGCGCGCGGGAAGTCCCACACGCGATATGGCAGGGAACGTGGAATCGAGGGGTGCGCGGGAAGTTGCACACGCGATATGGCAGGGAACGTGGAATCGAGGGGTGCGCGGGAAGTTGCACACGCGATTTGGCTGTGTGCTCCCAGGCATTACCTGTACACCCTCCACGGCCCCTGCAGGCAGCACACACCACAGGGAACTACCCTGCACACCTGCTCATGTCTCCCACCACCCCCACCCCCAGCACTGTGGGCAACCTGCCAGCAGGCCCCCACCCATGGGCAACCCATGTCTCCCACCACCCCCACCCCCAGCACTGTGGCCAACCTGCCAGCAGGCCCCCACCCATGGTCAACCCATGTCTCCCACCACCCCCAGCACTGTGGCCAACCTGCCAGCAGGCCCCCACCCATGGGCAACCCATGTCTCCCACCACCCCCACCCCCAGCACTGTGGCCAACCTGCCAGCAGGCCCCCACCCATGGGCAACCCATGTCTCCCACCACCCCCACCCCCAGCACTGTGGGCAACCTGCCAGCAGGCCCCCACCCATGGGCAACCCATGTCTCCCACCACCCCCACCCCCAGCACTGTGGCCAACCTGCCAGCAGGCCCCCACCCATGGGCAACCCATGTCTCCCACCACCCCCAGCACTGTGGGCAACCTGCCAGCAGGCCCCCACCCATGGGCAACCCATGTCTCCCACCACCCCCACCCCCAGCACTGTGGGCAACCTGCCAGCAGGCCCCCACCCATGGGCAACCCATGTCTCCCACCACCCCCACCCCCAGCACTGTGGCCAACCTGCCAGCAGGCCCCCACCCATGGGCAACCCATGTCTCCCACCACCCCCACCCCCAGCACTGTGGCCAACCTGCCAGCAGGCCCCCACCCATGGGCAACCCATGTCTCCCACCACCCCCACCCCCAGCACTGTGGGCAACCTGCCAGCAGGCCCCCACCCATGGGCAACCCATGTCTCCCACCACCCCCACCCCCAGCACTGTGGCCAACCTGCCAGCAGGCCCCCACCCATGTCCCCCTGGCCCCTGGTCCTGACGATACACAATAATGGCAGTAATGACCAGCATACCCAGCACAAACACCCAGGCAAGGATTGCATGCACCCACATAGTGAATGCAATCACATGACACAACCCCAAAGGCAAATAAGCAAAAGAACACATGTCCGCCACACACACATACACAATGGGTGCAAGTCAATGTCAAAACCCATATCATGGCATGTAAGAAATCAAAGAAAAAATGACACAAGTGTAAGATAATATAAAAATGTATTAAAAAAAAAATAATAAAAGTAAACTCTGACAACTATCTGGGAAAGCAAATAAAAGGTCCATGTCCGGGAACAAAAATTAGAAACCAAAAAACAAAGGATAGAAAAAAGAATCGATTTTGTCCAAAGTAAACACAAGTAGAATGAAATGAAACATAAACCATTACGACATGGTGTGACCAATATGAAAGTAAAAATAAATTATCTCAAAAAAAAAATAAACTATATTTACAGGATTGTTCAAGGGTCCATGAGCCCAACACCACTAATTAAACCTAATACTAACTATCTAAAAAAATATGTACAAAGAAGTGGCCATTGTCCAAGCGGTCCAAAAAAAAATTTCAAATAAAGGAAACCTAGCACTAACTAACTAAAAAACTATATACAGAGGCAGCGGGCTAGTCCTGCGGCTCACTTGGTGATGTTGGCCAGGGCATCCTCGAACTCCATGTCTATGTCCTGGAGGCGGGACTCAGTCCTGGCCCCGAGGTCTCGCAGGGACAACCCCATGTGCTCTCCAAATTCCCTGCGAGCCTCCTCGAGGCACGCAGCCCGCCTCAATGCCTGATGCATGGAGATCTCCGCCCTGGCCATGGCGAGCCGCTCCTCTTCCGCCCGCTGCCGCTCCGCATCTATCCGCTGGCCAAACTCCTCCCACACGGAACACACCGCCATGCCAGGGTTGCCCTGCCCTCCGGCCGATGCCTGCCCCTCCGATCTTGATGGCCCTGAGCCATGATGCCTCCCACGTTGAGCCCGCTGCTGCCTGCGACGCCACTGCCTCTGCCAGCACGACGGCATCCAGGCTGATGGTAACCACCGACGCCGTCGTGCACGTGCCCTGCCCGATGATGCCGGCACATCTTCCATCTGCTGGGGTCCACTTGCTGTGTCGTCCACCCCTGCTGGACCTCCGACTCCCAACTGCGGCAGGGATGGGATCCCCACCGAGCTGGCTGCATTGGTTGGGGCAGGTCCACAGGGGGCCATGGTGGCATCTGGGCCGGAAGACGGCAAGGAGAACGACTGGTGGATAGCCTGCACAGAGGAGGAGAGGGCCGTCAGATTGGCCAACACATGCAGGAACCCCCCGAACATGGCCGATCCCAATTGGGCCACGTCGGCACGGTGCACTTCGTGATGACGTGCGTGCTCCTCCCGGGAAGCACGCACGGCATCACGAATCACAGCCGTGCGCATCGCGACCCCAATCAGGACCTGCTCCACGCGGCCAGGGGTTCCCACGGCCGCAGGTGGAGGGGAGTCAGTTGACATGGACATCCCCTCTACCTGCGGACGGGCCTGGGACGGGGCATCCCTGCTGGTGCATGGTGGTGCACTCACAGGGTCAGGGACAGCGACATGCACAGGCCCCTCCACGGTGACCTGTGCTGCCTCCTGCCCCTGGCCCTGGACTGCACCACTTGCACCAGCAGGGATGCTCCCACCAGGGCCCATGTGTGCACCAGTGTCGGCCTCCTCCTCCTCTGTGCAAACCACCAACCTGGATGGCTCCTCACCGTCTCCCGCCGTAGCAGGCCCCTGTGGGGGCTCACCCACCCCTTCCGCTGCAGCCGTGGGGGCATCCCCGCCGCCTTGCTCCACAGCGCCGTCTCCGCCCTCTTCTTCACTAGCCGCTGCGTAGAGGGAGACAAAGAACACAAGCATCAGGCTAGTGTACAATGGTCCCCTAGACAGGAAGCAATAGCAGATGAGCACCCCTGTCAAAGTACACTTCCATCATGTCCCTCCACAACACATGGGTCAGTGCAGGCGAAACACACACAGTAACAGGCATGGTGCATGCCATGCACATTTCCATGCATGTCCAAATGACTATTGAAACATTCAATGAAATGTAACTCACATGCATCATGGCTCATGCATATCACATGCACACACTACACCTCAGTCACATCCATCTGGCCACAATCACACCAAACACAGGCAAAACAAGGGTAAGGTGGGTGCGTCACTGAATCTGTGCATTGTCACACACATGAGTCATGCATCCATGGCATGCACAAGTCACAGACATGCAGGTCAGGCACACAGACATGGCTACCATATATGTACCTGGCATCAGCACCCATCCTCACCCCCATCCATGTCCAGGTACAGAGACTGCCATGCTCTCATGTCCCAAATCTGCATAGTGCTCCCCATGCCGCATTTCTACACATGCAACAACCATGTGGGTCACACATCACTGGTCGCACAGGCAGTACCATGATGTCCCAGCACACATACATGCATATATGGCACATGGCACACATACAGGCAAGTATCATAGAACCAGCACACCGCAACATGCCCTGTCTCACACAGTGATGCCTGGACACTTACCGCTCAACTCCAGACGGGTCTCCCTCTCAAGGATCTGGGCGTGGAGCGCTGGGCGTACGCGTTCCAGGACCCTCTTCTGGATGGTACTCATGTGGCCCCGGCCCCCCTCCACGAGGCGCCGGGCCTTCACAAGGGTCCTGGACCTCAAGTCCTCCCAGCGCTTCTTGATCTTCAAGACGTTGCGGGTTGCCACCCCCTCCGCGTTGATGGCAACCACACAGTCGGCCCAGATCCTCTCCCGTCCTTCCTTGCTGGCGCGGGACGATCCGAAGAGGGCATCATACTGCCCCAGGACATGCTCCACCAGGACACCAACTTCGGTGGCAGTGAAGCTGGTGCCCCTCTGCCCCTCTGGCCTGGGGTTGCCACTGGTGCCAGATGTAGAAGTGCCCGACATGGCAACCCCAGAGGCAGGTGTGGGTGGGCAACTGGGTCCTGGGGCTGGGCTGTGGAGCGATGTAATCCCAGTTGGGAGTCTTCAGTTCCAGCAGGGGTGGACACAGCAACTGGACCCCTGCAGATGGCTGATGTGCAGGCACCAAATGGCAGGGCACGGTGGCAGCAGGCAGGCAGGCAGGCAGGCAGCAGCAGATAGCACGTGGGAGGCTGCTCAGGGCACTTGGGGGGCAGTAACTCGGCCTTCGGGGCAGGAGCGTGGTGTTCCGTGTGTTTTCGGGTGGCCAGCTTGATACGGAGTGATTTGGCACGTGAAATTCCTGCACGTCAGCGTGAAATCCGAGGAAAGGCCCTTAGCGCGTAAGTGCGTCAGCACGCATACGCGATTCTATTGGACCAGAGTCCCTCATCGCGTGAGCGCGTCTGACGTGATCCGCACGGGCGTTCCCCACTCAGCACGTGAAGACGGAGCACACGTGGAAATCCTGCACGTCTGAGTGTAATCGCGTGTAATTGGCCAAAAGTGCGCGTTCACGCCATTGGCCTATGTACGTGTATTTCATCGCGTGTAATTGGCCAAAAGTGCGCGTACACGCCATTGGCCTATGTACGTGTATTTCAGGGCCGCGCGGCCCCTTACACAGGCAAGTACGTCAGCGCACCTGTATGCCTGCAGCGTGGGAATATATACACGCGATTGGAGTGGGAACTCGATTCCAGGGGTGCGAGGCTCACACGCTGCCTACTACACGCGCAAGGCATTAATTTGCGCACTTTTCAATAAACAAGCCAGATGCCAGGATGAACATACCGTTCCTAGCAGCAGTGGCAGTGGGCTACCAAAGGAGGATGAGGAGGAGAGTCAGGGCCAGAATATTCACACCCAGAACCAGCCTATTCGGGATGCCTGATGACCAGGTGTATGGGAGGTACAGGTTTCCAGCACACATCATACTGGACCTGGTCAGTGAGTGGGAGGATGACCTCACATCACCCACCCTGTGCTCCCAAGCACTCAGCCCCCTGCAGAAGGTCCTGAATGTACTGCACTTCTTGGCCACTGGATCCTTTCAGCGGACAAGTGCCATAGTGGGTGGTGTGTCACAGGCCACGCAGTCACGCTGCCTACACCAGGTCTTGAACATCATCACTGCACGGCCCTCAGTCCGCAGGCACATATATCTCCCCAGGACTCATGCAGAAAGGCGGACGTGCATCCAGGAATTCTATGGTGTGGCTCAAATCCCCAAAGTGCTTGGTGCTATTGACTGCACACATGTGGCTCTACGTCCTCCCAGGGCAACAGAGCACATCTATAGAAACCGCAAGCACTGGCATTCCATCAACGTCCAAGTTGTATGCAATGGCAAGGGAATCATCACATCAGTATATGCCAACTATCCAGGGTCCACCCACGACAGCTTCATCTACAGAATGTCTACCCTATGCCGGGACCTAGAGGCTGGCCAGCATGGAGATACATGGCTGCTTGGTGAGCATGAATGCCACTCCACATGCATGCATGTCAGATACTGGGTCATGACACAACACCACTAATGATACCCATCACCACCTCCGCAGGGGACAGTGCCTACCCTATCAGCCCCCACATGATGACCCCAATACGGAACCCCACCACGCCACCCCAGGTAAGGTACAACACAGCCCACATTGCTACACGGGGCATAGTGGAGCGCACATTCGGAGTGCTGAAGTCACGCTTTCGCTCCCTTGACCGTTCTGGCGGGCAGCTGTTATATGCTCCCCGAATAGTGTGCAGGATCATAGTGGCAGCATGTGTCCTGCACAACGTTGCAACACGCCGGGGCCTGCCCGTGGACATGGTGGTGCCCCCACATCCACAACCACATGCACGCCCGCTGCGCATGGGAGGGGAAAGGGCACGGGGGGAGGCAGCCCGTACGCAACTGGTGGCAAACTTCTTCACCTAGGAATCACAGTGCTGGCTAGTGCACACTGCTCTGGCACATACCATCTGACAATCAATGATGACTCTACCTGACAATGTCTGAAAATTACTTGACAATGAACTGTCAGATACACATCAGCCTGAGATTGTTAACATGGAAGTGTCAATATGTGTGCACCCCTAGCTACACATACACCAGCTATGCATCACAATGCAAAGACACAACTCCATCAATCTACAATGCATTGCCACAGGCGATTCACTACATGACAACATTGCCATGTCACCCACTCCCTTCACAGTCCCGCCACTGAGGACACCATGTCATGGTATGTGACAGCAAACAAACTGGCCATCACAACATGACACCAGTGTCACAAATAGCAGTGCCCAAAATGGAACATAGCCGCACTTGAGCAGCTAACCGCCCTGGGGCCACTACTACACACCTGTGTAAGAGTAATTTCTATCAAATTACACACCAACCCACCCTGAAGCCCACCCAAACAAGACACATTGCATGTAATCAATGGTAGTCTCATTACCTGAATCTGCTGGTATGTCCTCACCGTCCAGGTGTAC
The DNA here is from genome assembly GCF_040938575.1 of Ambystoma mexicanum. Classification (NCBI taxonomy): domain Eukaryota; kingdom Metazoa; phylum Chordata; class Amphibia; order Caudata; family Ambystomatidae; genus Ambystoma; species Ambystoma mexicanum. Next base: position 845,645,705 of record NC_090936.1, read on the forward strand.
AGTGATGGCGCCATGCAAAAGTGTCAGTGCACATCTACCGACATGTAGTGTGACTCCAGAGAGTATGCCCTTGTGAAGATCTGTGTGAAATACCTGCAAAACATGAGCAACATATGTAAGTAGAGGCACATATCATACCATCATGCATAGTTAGGTGCAACAACAATGAACACTATGAATGTCTACACAGTATTGACTATGGACTGGCCAACAGGTCATGGGAGTCCAATGTCACCGTGTAATTTGCTGTCACTTGGGCACACCCTTTGCAAGCCCATGGAAAGGGAAGCAGGAGGGGTGTGGATGTCTGCTACCCAAGCATCGAAACCAAACTCAGGACAAGCCTGCATGTGCCCAGCCACAATACAGTGTATGCCCAGGTACCCACACAAGGCAACACTCTTGCAAAATAAAAATGAAAAAGAGAAGAAATGGCCATGAAAGGGCCGGCGGGGGGGGGGGGGCCACCTATGAGGTCCGAGGACAGGATGCACGCCACAATCCACCTGTGTGGATCATGGGAAAGGAAAACACCCCATAGGCTCGTGGCCCACACGGCTACTCTGTTGTGGGAGATGAGTCGCTATGGCTCTGCCCAGACCCTGCAGCTGACTCTGGAGGTGGGGGAGCTGCCTCAGAAGATGGTGTGACAATGGGAGGCAGCCCACGCAAAGCACGAGTTTGCTCCTCCATGGCTGCAAGCAGGCGGGTCTGGTAGTTCTGGTTCTGGGTTATAATCATGCGGAGGTCCCCATGCAGTAACTCCCGGGATGACCTGACCTCCGCACGAGTTGCCTGCATCTCGGCCGAGAGCGTCCGTGTCAGACGCTCCAGCTGCTCCTCTGTCCTTCTATGGGATGAAGCCTCAAGCTCTAACAGGGTCGACCTGAGGTGACGGAGTTCTTCCCTCAGGGCTTCCCTGTGGCGCTGGGACTCCATGGAAAGTGATTCCCCCAGAGTCGCCAGTGCCGCCCGCCTGTCCATGTTGGACGCCAACATATCCTCCCTGTGTGCCTGGCAGATGGACTCTGTAGCCTGCTCCAGTCGCTCCATCAGCCTTTCTGGGGGGACAATGGAAGTGGCCACCCTATCCATGGCCTGTGCAATCATCTCGGATGATGCTGCCTGTTGGGTGGCCATACCGTAGATGGATTGCTCCCATACGGTATTGCCAGGTGGCATACGGCCACCACGTTGACGGGCACCACACCTGCCTGGGGCAAGGCGGACTGCGCCTTGCTGTGCCGGCAAGGCCTCAGGCTGCAGGACTGCATTCCCTCTCTGATCTGCAGCCCCAGGAACAGGATCAGAGATTGGGTGGTGTGGCCCTGCATCCGTAACCACCGGAGGCTGATCTGCCGACACTGACATCCCCATTGAGGCCAATGGCCTGGCTGCAGGTGGGTCGGACAGAGGAGATTCTCTCCCAAGAACACTCACCTGCGACTGCACATAGGTGTCATCCTCCGAGTCTACACCTGAATACTGCTCGGGGGAGGAACCCCCAGAGACACCCCTCGACAGCACGGCCTGCAGCACTTGTGGGTTTTCACCCACAAACACACCACGTCCCTCACTTGTGGTAGGTCGGCCCGGGTTGCCCTCCTGGGACGGCTCCACCACCACATCCCCAGCATCAACAAGTGCTTCGTCCCCTGCAAAGACATGAAAGAGAAAAATGGAAACAGGCATTAGCACCATGGCATGCAACAAGGGCTGATGAACAACATAGGCAGTAGTCCTACGACACATGTCCTACATGACTGGGAGTCCTCCTATGCATTCACCATCACTGGGTCTGTAGGGGAGGCTCAGGGCATACTATGTACTGATTGGAGAGCAACGCCTGCTCACCTTGATGCCTAGCACTGCCATCACACATTGGGCGGTGATTGCCATGTCAAAGGCACATGCCATCACACACATGGCATGTGACATAGCCACCAAGTGAGGAGGGAGAGGAGGGCTACTTTTTAGGATTTCAACCACTCTGGTCCTGACATTGCATCGTCACATCAATTAGTATACATGTTGTACATGGATCTGCTAGTCCAAATTGGCAACGATGCACAGTGCCTTGTCTAGATCAACATAATGCAGTAAACATTGTGATTCCACCTCCCCAACACCTGTAACGGAATAATTTTGCTTTCGTGAAGCACCGGTCAAGTGATGTTTGTAGGTGCAGCGGAGCACTGAGGGGTGGTGGGGCAGAAGGGGATGCCAGTCAACAATACTACTGGTGCTGGTGTCATTCATGTCACGCAAGTGCAGGGGTGGGTGGCACAATGAAGTGCAAGGGGGAGTGGCGGCTGGAAGTGCTGTACAAGGTAAGTAGGACTTGACGTCAAGGGCAGATGGTGTTAGGCGCAGACAAGTGCTGGGGGGGGTGCCCTATAGGGGTACAGAGACAATCATGCTGTGCTGTGGGCTCGGAGGGGACAGGGGAGGTACACACTGCCTCTGGCTCGGCAAGGTCCTTTCAGATTTCTATGTGTCCTGCAGAGTTGTCACATGCCGCAGATATGTGCCCTTGGATTGGGGATCTCATCTTGGTGAGAAGGGTGAGGCGCTATTGCCTTTGGAGCATGTGGCAGGCCAGTTTGCCAGAGGATGGCCATGATGCAGGACATTCCCTCTCTGCCACCCGGCACCTGTGGTTTGGGTTCCCAAGATCCGAGTCATGCCAGGACTCTGCATTGGCATGGGGCTTCAGACAGGTGGTCATGACCGTGGCTAAGACATCCAGTGTACCTGACATGGAGTGGAGCATGGAGTGGGCCCTGTCAGGATGGGAGTGAGCCTAAGGGGGAGCTGGATGGGGGGGACATTTTGGCAGCATGAGCCTCGACTGACACACACTTCATGGGTCGGAATACAAAGAAGGTGTGTGACAGTGGTGAGGGTGGCTTTGCCTGTGGGGTGTTGAGGGTGAGCTGGGAGGAGAGGAGAATGTGATCACTCCAGGAGAGAGGAGTGCAGAGATGGACGGAGAGGGGAAAGTCAGATGAGATCAGAGCATCAAGAGTGTGCCCTGCAGAATGAGTAGGGACAGACGGGAGTCTAGAGGGTGAGAGGGAGTTGCTGAGGTCACAGAAAGGTCAGGTGGGGGCGTCAACAGGCATGCAGGTGGATGCGTACCGCACCAAGGATGAGGAATTCTGTGTCTGGGGACATGAGTGAGGAGGAGAGGTGAGGACACTCAGAAAGGAAGTAGTACATTTGACCAGTTTTCCCAGACACAGTACGCACTGTTTGGAATGTCAAGGTGTGGTGGACAGTAACCTCACACAAGCCATTCCAGAGTGGAGTAGGTCTAAGTAGGTGTGACAGTGGCAGGAATACCCTCAGGGAAGCCAAGGGCACACCCCCCCTGCACAGTGGTGGCGGGCCAAGGAGAGGGTCAAGGATGCAGACAGAGCTGGCCGTCTGACATGTTTCCATGAGACCAAGGATGTCAAGGTGCATAACCTCATGTAAGTGACAGTTATCGGAGGAATGCCTGATGCAGCCGCAGTGAAAGGAGTGTAATTGTGGAGGAGGTTGACAGCCTTGTAGGACTTACGGGGAGTGCTAGAGATCAGAGGTGCCGCATGTGTAGGAGTTGGAGTGGGAGGCGGAGAAGGTTCATGGGAGGGTGCAGGGAGGCAGTGCAGGATTGATGAGGAGAGAGGAGGGGGGACAGCAGGAGAGGTAAGGAAGTTGATGAGATGTGGGTAGCATTTCTCAAGGAGATTGAGGTTGGCCTAAGGGCCTTGGACTGAGACGCTCCCATTACCATGCACATCATTAGTGGTATCTGAGGATTGGAAGGAGGCCAGGAGTACACCCCAACGGGTCCCACCTATGATGGTGGAAGAGGAGCAAGGAGAGAGGACAGGGACCATGTGAAGGGTCTATGGGACAGGCAAAGGCATGTATGAGCAGATGTCAGTGAGAGTTAGCTTAGAGTAGGCTCAGATGCACTGGTCAGCAATAGGGTGGGTCGCATTGGAGGGCAGGCTGCCCTCATTTGACTTTTGGCAAGCAGGTGTCGTGCGTAGGGCACGATGGTCTGAACTGTAGAAGTCATGGAAGATAGACCATGAAGAGCAGCATGGAGTGTGAGGGAATGGGGCTCGAAACCAGACGGTACCAAAGGACCCAGGAAGGAGGTGGATCTCAAGGCTACATCCACATTATGACTGCATGTTGGTAGGCATTTATATACAGAGGACGCATTAGCATGTGGTATCATTGCATGTCAGGCATGTGAAGATGAAACTTGAATGGCTGGGGGAAAGGAGAGGAATGGTATGTAAGACATCAGATGAATAGACAGGGGAGTATGAGCAACAATGTAGTGACAAAATTACTAATCAAGGGCAACTTCCATGGTGTTGGCCCATATGTGCACTGTTGCCAGTAGGGATAGTGCTGTGGCCAGATGGTGTTGCACTGAACATACTGGATGAGGCACATGGGTGCCACTATCAACTCTGCCACACACCCCCTTGACAGGCACCCAACATGAATGCTTCACACACACAACATGCACAGGGATGATACACACATGCATGTGCACTCACCGGATGATGCCTCGTAATCAGGGAGGTCTCCCACACCTTGGAGTTGTCCCTCGGTGACGTAGGATCCAGCTACGGACTCGTGTGGTGTGAGTTCTATTTCCTGTGCTGGGGACCCACCTCCAGTCACCAAGGTTGCGGCATGACTTGAGGCCAGCTTATCCTTTGCCCTGCGCTTAAGGTCATTCCAGCGCTTCTGGCAATCACTAGCTGTGCGCCTCACTACTCCAAGGGCACTTATTCTGTCAGCAATGGTCTGCCAGTGTGCCTGGCGTCTGGCATGTGTGGTCTTGGACCCTGCAACGAAGACCATTTCCCTATCATGATCTGACACATACTGAACAAGTGCATTAAGTTCGGCGTCTGTGAAGCTTGGCTTCCTTGATGGGCCGGACTGTGCAGCCGTGTCTGGGGCATCAGCCTGTGCCGGACGTGCACTCTTCCTCTTGCGCTTGGAAGGGGGTGGGGATCCAGAGTGTCCTACGCCGCTGTGGACACTAGGGGCAGGAGCCGTGGTGGACTCTGTACTGGGGGTGTGTGATTGCCCACTCAGCATGGGAGTAGGTGCAGGCATTGGGGGTAGTGGGATGGGGTCAGGCCTGATCTGAGGTGCATGAACTAGGACCGACACAGTCTTGGCAGGGTGTATGAGAGGTGGGGTGGATTGAGCCACACCCTGGCTACGGGGGCCAGCAGATGACCTATCTGGCATAGATGCGCGTGCCCTGATGACACCAATGTGCACCGGTGCACGTACAGTGGACCTGCTGACCTGGATGTCAGCGATGGAATCACCCTCGGACAGGTCTGGTGCCACAATGGCCTTGTCCGACATGGGCTGATCAGGGTTGGTATCAGCCACATGACTCTCAACGGGGGGGGGGGCATGGGTGTCCCTGACTGTTCCTCCAGACTGGGGGGAACAGGGGCGCCCTGCAAGTCACAACCACGTCCCCTGTTGGATCCTCCACGGCCACCACGTGTGGCTCGGCCACCTTTGCCACCCTTACGGCTTGCACGCCTCCCAACCATGGCACTGATGGTATTGTGCGTATGGGAGTGGGTGTGCACAATTGTCCTGGGCAATTGGGTGTCAAAGGGGTTGGGTACCAGATGGTATTCGTACCCTAGTGCAGTGGCAAGGCTATATGACACCCCTGGGGAAAGATGACGGGTCACGCAACGCACAGGCACCCCAGAAAAGTTAAGGAACGTGCACAATACCCCTCCTAGACCACGTGTGCTGATGGTAAACCCTGCACTACGCTGTGGCATCCAGTAACACAATGAACGTATGCGTGTCACACGCGGCCTAGATTGACCTCTGAAGGGGTAGGCTACACACGGGGCAAGCACAGATGTTAGATACGTGCGTGACTCACCGTCTGCCAGGTAAAAGAGCGTGAAAAAATAGCACTTTTGGTTGGCAACACCCCCGCCAAAAGAAGAGGTGTACGCTGTCTGAGGAGACAGGACAACTGTAGAAGGGGACACTGTTTGAGGGAACAGGCCCAGGAAAACCAGTACAAGAGGAAAAAGAGAAAAGAGCTGTCAGAGGTAACAGGGAGTACGAACTGGAAACGCCGTGAAGTAAATCGCGTGTGAAACGACAAGAAGTACCGAATTCACCCACTCGCTCTCCACGAAAAGCACGTACAAGGAAATGGTGTTCAACACTACCTTTTATACAGGCCCACACGTACATCGTCACTTACGGCGTGTACGTGCTTGGCCCATTTTCACCAATCACACGCTTTGGCACTCCTGCGTGTAGGTATCTTTTCACCAATCACACGCTTTGTCACTCCTGCATGTGGATCCTTGTTCACCAATCACGCGCTTCGACACTCCAGCGTGTAGCTCACTTTTCACCAATCACACGCTTTGTCAATCCTGCATGTGGATCCTTTTTCACCAATCACGCGCTTCGACACTCCTGCGTGTCCCTCACTTTTCACCAATCACACGCTTTGACACTGCACGTCCAGGTAACTATTGACGCACATATGCTGGTGACGGGTTTTCGCGCGATGAGTGGGGGGTTTTCAGGTGCACATTCACTCCCTATCAGGCTGTCCACGCGTTCTAACACGGAAGACCACGCTCCTAGCCAGGAGGCCAAATTTAAGTCCCCAAGAACCCTGAGCACGCTCCCACCTGCCATCGGCTGCTGCCTGACTGCCTGCTGGCCACGTGCCCCACAGTGCTGGTGGGTGGGGGTGGGTGGGGGTGGTGGGGGCCTGGTGGAGGGTGCCCCTGGTGGATGGGGGTTGGGGGTGGTGGGAGACATGGATGGGGGCCTGATGGCAGGTGCCCCTGCACTGCTGGGGGGTGGGGGTGGTGGGAGACATGGGTGGGGGCCTGGTGGAGGGTGCCCCTGGTGGATGGGGGTGCAGGGGGACATGATCAGGTGTGCAGGGTAGTCCACTGTTTTGTGGGCTGCCTGCAGGGGCCGGGGAGGGTGTACAGGGTACACCTGTGGGGGCCCACCCAACCTATTCGCATGTGATAATTCCCACGCACCCCTGTGATACACGTACCCTGGCCAATCGCGTGTTGAACTTCCCGCTACCCCTGTAATACACGCACCCTGCCTGTTCGCGTGTGATGATTCCCGCGGACCCCTGTAATACACGTTCCCTGGCCTATCGCGTGTTCTACTTCACGCGTCCTCCTGTAATACACGTTCCCTGGCCCATCGCGTGTTGAACTTCCCGCTACCCCTGTAATACACGCACCCTGGCTGTTCGCGTGTGATAATTCCCGCGTACCCCTGTGATGCACGTTCCCTGGCCTATCGCGTGTTCTGCTTCACGCGTCCCCCTGTACCTGGCCCATCGCGTGTTGAACTTCCCGCTACCCCTGTAATACACGCACCCTGGCTGTTCGCGTGTGATGATTCCCGCGTACCCCTGTGATTCACGTTCCCTGCCTAGTCGCGTGTAGTACTTCCCGCGTACTCCTGATTTGGAGATTGCCCGCTTTGCTTTCCTTGTTTGCCTGCCCTGTGAAGTGGTCCGGGGTTAGCGCAGCCCTTAGCGATGATTTAGCGCTTTTGATGGCTTTTCCGTGCGCGAGGGCGTTCTTGGGGGCGTTACTGGCGCTGCTGCAGGCTCGCTGCGATTCTCTGCGCCACGGCTGTTTTGGGAGCTTGAAATCCATGAATACGCTGTGCGCGGAAATCTGTTTTAGCGCACGTGCCTGGCGCAGACTATCGCAGGCGCACGCTGTGCGCCAGCCGCGTGCGCTACTTGTGCGCTGGATTCTATGAATTAGCCTGTAAATGTTTATAGAATATTCAGCAATTGCCATATGAACTCCAAAAGTCATTTATTTTCTTTTATCTCTATCCGCAAATCCGTAAAAGTTTATTGTGAGTCACGTGCTGTTCCTTTATGGTACACAGGGTGTTGGTTTTCGTTCAAAGAAGCACTTTTGTCGCACGTTGAACCGTAAGGCTGTTGCATCAAGTAGGCACTAGGCCAGCGTAAAGGTTGATATGTTGCTTCTAGCCGCTAGTACCGCGTAAGGGCATATGGGCACTTGGCGATAGTCCCATAAAATCATCAGGATTGTGCAGTTGTTTACATTAAGCTGCAGCTGGTGGTTATAAAAAAACAAATGCCGGTGTCTGAAACTGGTGGCAGTGGCTAAAGGGAAGGATATACCTGTTTTGAAAACATAAAATGTATAATTAGTCTCGCCAGCCGATCTTTATTAATATTATTCATTTTATTTATTAGGGCCGAGCTGAAACTATTTGCTTTCAAGGATAGTGCATGGAGTATGTTTGGCTCTAAAATCAATGCGACAACTAACGAAATAAATCGACGTTACTACACAATGAGAAATGACTTTTTGTCTGCATGCGTGTGGAATGTGGACCTGCATGCCCATGTGCCCGCTACAAGGACGATCCCACAAACGTTTTCCAAGCTCTTCATTCATTCATTTATTCATGCATCCATTCATTAATTGTTCACTCCGGTATAAAAGCGTCTAAAGAGTTACTTACATTATATTTTCAATTTCCATTGCGTCTCTGCGTAACGCAGTCCGTAAATCCCACTGTGCTCTTGACAACGATTTTTCGTATACTGAACTAACATGAAACTCGGTCTAGTTTCAGAATTTTCTGCCTTATCGTCTCTTAGGTTATTGCACCCCCCACCCCTTCAAATGAAGTTCTTTCGGCGTGGTCCCTGTCTCTCAAGGTCAAAAAACAATAGAACCTTATACTGCCAGTGCGAGTTGTGGGCCTCTTCAGGGCGCGAGCTGAAAATCAAAGGCCCTGACCTTCACTAGAAATGAGCATACATTCTTTCTTTGCAACATCCCGTAGTAAAGCCATCTGTGAGAACTTGAAGTTTCGAATCCATCTATGTAGTGTGCCTCAATGTGCAAATGCGAACTGGCTTCTCTTCCATCTGCAACGGCTCGCTTGGCGCGTTCTAAGGCCCCCAATTTTGTCCTCGTTGTCTGCGAGCTTTGAAGCCCCAAAGAACCATAACTATTGAGAGTTTTAATTTTTTGGGGAAGGTCAGGGAAAGTATAAAGTACCCGAGGAGTTTAATTGAAAGTGAGGTTTATTGTTTGTTTGTTTTATTATTTGCAATACAGAAGCCTCCCCTCGGTTAACAGTGCCCAGCATTTAGAAGAGATTGCGAAAATTAGTTAAATCAACAAAAATATATATATACACATATAGCCAAGGTCAGCAATATGAGGTGAATAGAGAGAGAATTCAAAGATGACACCCAGGTTGTTTGGCACCCAGGATGGTGAAGGTAGGGGTTAGGGTTAGCGTACTTTGCATGCACACTGTACAATAACATTTATTTACAAAAAGACAATCGTATTACAATTATTTAAACCAGGATTTGTACTTCACAACCAGCTCTCCTTTGGGTGGACATGGCACAGTGGCAATGTTGGGTGGCAATGAATCAGTGCTCTGCACAGAAACGTTCAAAATTCCATATCTGTGCTTCTCTAATACAGCAACAATAAGGATTTTGACAAAGTCGAACTCCATTTCCTCATAGACTGGTTTGATCACCCATTGCTTACTTCTTTTTGAAAAGGCCTTAGTGTAGCGAGGCATCCTTACATTACCCTTAGTCCTAGATTGTTCACGGCCGAGATTCTCGTTATGAGCCAAGACTGCTAGTAGAGTCCTATGTCTCATGCCCTGTATGCTGAAATGCAAGCGCTTTGGCCTGTACTTTAGGCACGAAAACAATCTTCTCAATGGCTTTGTGTGTTGGTGAAGATGGATTCAACCACTTCTTCTTCCGTGCCTCCACTGGGGACAAAGGGCCATGTTCACATGGGTGGAAATGTTGGTTTTCTGACCAGCGATGCACGTTGGTACAGTGGTGCATCAGTGACCGCCATTTTTCAAGTAGTATTTCCACTGACCCTTCACAAGTTTTGGAGCTCCACCAAAGATGGTTGCTGATAGACTGGAACCACTCTGAAATACTTTCCAAACCTTTTTTTTCCCCTGCAGCCAAGATTTTCTTATTGATTGATTTAGCAAGATACCATACGTCAAATTGATGTGGGAACTGCTCTCTCATTGTCTTGGCAATTGAAACGTGTCTGTCTGTGGCTATGAGGTCGATGTGCATTCCCCTCGATTGCAGATATTCCACTGATTTTATAAATCCTAGTTTCTCCATGGCCACTGAGGATGTATATTGTGTTACCTGCACGACCACCGAACTCACAATTTTCTTACTATCCATGTCCTGAAAGTGGTAGGTGCAGTACTTGGCAGAAAATCTAGGGCTGTCACACTGTCCATCGCCGGCTAGCCTGAATTGTTTGCCTTCGAATGTACTTGCTAGAGACAATTGTTCAATTTTCCAAGCATCACTAATGGCTGGAAACAGATACATCATGTTGGTATTTGTAGTACTGCATTTTTTAAATGAAATTGAGTCCCACAAACTGAAAGAAAGACTTTAACTTTTTAAAACTGGAGCCACTAAAAAGTGATGCAGCTGCACACAGTAGATTGCCTGCTGAGAGTTTTCCCAGCATCGGTTGTGCAGACCATGCGAACATATGATGTAATTTACAGGCGGCATGTATTGTGACATTACTGCCTTGTTTTTGACGAGTCACATGAATCAATGGCTTCCCACATACTTTCCCTCTGATGGAATGCCCACATTTCAGCATACTTATAATATCCATCAAACAACTGTTGAATACTATGTATTTGTCCTCTTTCATTAGACTGTCATCCTGCGTCAAAGTTGTTTCTGCCTGTGACGTTGAGGACTTATCACCACATTTGAAAGAAATATTGCTGCTATCAAGTTCTGATGCGTCGGTGAATGCTGCTGCTGGTTCATTCTCTGTCATTTCAACATCTGCTACTTCAACATTGATGGGAGAACACAACAATGTCGACAGCTTTTTTGGTGGCAATTTTTTGGCGGGTGTAGATTGTGTAAATTGATCTGTCACTACTTCAGAGCTATCTTCAATACATCCAGTATCATGTTGTTGTGGTGGTGCGGTCGTACTGTAGCAATGGTCCAATACAACTTTGCCGGATTCTCCGGACACATTCATTTCATTTTCTGTACATTGGACATGAGCATCCCGAGTCTCAACACACCGCGTCTGAATTGATAGTTCCTCCATAGCCTCCATAGTGTAAATGGTCTGGCAAGCAACATCTCTCATTCGCTTCACTGTCTGTGTATGTATAGTTCGTAGACTCACGGGTAACTAGAGGACAGATTGGAAAAGGGATGTTCAGTTTAAACACAAGATAAAGTATAGTACAATTGACTTGAAAAAAACATAAAATAGTCCCCAGCACAAAAGGTTTCTAAAGTTATGAACTGTTTGTAACTAACCTTATTTTTGTTTCTTTTCTTTGCAACTTTTTTGACTCGACCTTCAACATCTGCACGCTGTTGCTCCGATACGCATCCGCATGTCTCCCCTTCCTCTTGCGCTGCAACGACTATATTTTCTGTATCCGCATAGACAGCACGGAATGAGGCTCCATCGACTCCCTGAAACATAGTATTTTCATTACTGTGTATCAAAATATTGTTAGCATAAAACACACGTGAGGACGAACACACATTTACATCTCAATAGCCAAACACGATTTAAACATTGTGTGGAACAATCAAACGACAAGTATTCGAGCTCTGATGACCTAGTTCGATGGAGCTGTCAGTATCCATACCTCTGGCTCTGCATGGACTGCCACGAATGATTGTATTGAAGAGGCGTCATCAGCAACTCCCTGAAACACAGTACTTGCGTTAGTATGGTTTTCAATATTGTAAACATAACACACACTTGGGGTCGACGGCACACAGGTACATCTAAAGAGATAACCACAAATGTTGCATTGTCTAAAAGAATCAAGGAATATTTAAATATGATCAGATTTAATTGACTTATTTCTCCGATTTCTTTACATCTGCATCATCTAAATGGGATCTTGTGATTGTAGTGGAAGCTCCATCGTCTCCCTGAAACACAGTACTTACGTTAATAGGGAAGAAAGTATAGCAAATGGAATCACGTTATATGATCACGCTCGATGGAGCTGTCAGTATCCATACCTCGTGCTGCTGAAGAATATCTAGGGCTGTTGTCAATGTGGTGCGCACTTCAGAAAGCTGTTGCGCCGATTCGTATCCGCATGGTCCCGCTTCCACCGAAATTACTTGAATGTCAGGATCCGCATCAAGTGCGTGGGTTGACAATTCAACAACTGCCTGAAACATAGTATTTGCAGGCATAGTATTTAGTAAAGATTACAATATTGAAAATTCAACACACGCTTGGGGTCTACCGCACAGGTACATATCAACGGCTAACCACGAATGAAACATGGTGTAGAACAATCAAACGACAAGTGTTCCAGTCCTGATGATCACGGTCGATTGAGCTGTCAGTATCCATACCTCGTGCTGCTGAAGAATATCTAGGGCTTTTGTCAATGTGGTCAATGTGGTGCGCACTTCCGAAAGCTGTTGCACCGATTCGTATCCGCATGGTCCCGCTTCCACTGAAATTACTTGAATGTCAGGCTCCGCATCAAGTGCGTGGGTTGACGATTCAACAACTGCCTGAAACATAGTATTTGCATTAGTAAAGATTACAATATTGAAAACACAACACACGCTTGGGGTTGACCGCACAGGTACATATCAACGGCTAACCACGAATGAAACATGGTGTAGAACAATCAAACGACAAGTGTTCCAGTCCTGATGATCACGGTCGATTGAGCTGTCAGTATCCATACCTCGTGCTGCTGAAGAACATCTAAGGCTGTTGTCAATGTGGTGGACGCTTCAGCATCTCCCTGAAAGACAGTACTTGCATTAGTATGGATAACACTAATTATAACTGAAAACAAACACCAGAGGACGACAACTAAGGCGTATATCAATTGGAAAGCACTAACCAAACAATTGGTAAAATAATCACATGATACATACAAACTATTACTTGACATGCATTAAACAAGTCTGTAGCGAAATAGCCAAGTATGATTACCTGATACGCGCTAGAAGTGGTTGATAACTGCAAGCACGTGACGGAAGTAGAATGTTCTTGCTTCAGATTCAAGGGATAGTCAAGAAGTTGTAAAGGTAAATTATTGTTTGATAATGAAATGCCAATATTTAAAATTGCCATGTAAGGAGACAGAATACTTGAGTAATGTGCAATATATCACAGTTCCCTGTGCCCATATATAGATTTCGTTTGTGGGTTATGAAATCTAAAAATAATATATTGATAAATGTCATTATTCAAAAAGCTATACACTCATATCAATGTCGAAAGTATTACAAATTGGAAACAACACCTAAAATATCAATGAATTCATTCGGCTACCTACACACTACCGCAAGGCCTAAAGCTAAAAACGGACACTTGACTCACCAGTGGCGGATTGTGGACGAATAGAGAGGGAATAGCGTTTGCAGCAATTTTCGTGTCGATCGCCGTTTATTCTTCTTTGTTACCCAAGATGTGGTGTACATGTTCGAGGGAAAGTGCTGGCTGCAGATGCAGTATCGATCACCCCTCTTGTCCTCAAAGACTTGTTGGACTCTACTTTCCAGCTCATCCAGTGGATATCTGCAATGTCTGACCCATTCTCTTATTCGATCAACAGTTTTCGGGAATACATGCATTGTACTGCCTTCAGATTTAGCATGGGTCTTCGAAGGGCAACCGCTAATCGAACAGGCAGGTATTGTTGAAAATTCTGAAAAGTAAATATCAAGATTATTATAAAACCTTGATGAATAAAAATGTCATAAAAAAGTAAATGAACCATACCATGCTCAATAAAAGGTTTGTTTTGGTCGCCAGAACTATACCAGTTCATCATGTGCGGCTTAGTATTTGCATAAGTTACAGAAATGTTTTAAATTATGTGACTAAACTCTGAACATGCGACTCGTCCCTTGGATGTTCTGTCTTGCACGAAAAGGAAACATGCTTACATTATAGACTGGACACCCGAAGGATGCAATTCGATGACAATTGACACAGATGAAAATAAATAGATCTATTGATAGGATAACAATTGAAACTCAAGTCAATAGCAATGAGACCAATGACCATAGCTCTATTGGGTACTGTAATAGCAAATAGATTGAAATGTAAAAATGACCGAAATATGACTAGGATACATGGCCTACAAACAGTTGGATTCAGCAGGCCGAGCAGTATGTTGCAGGAGAACAGGTAGATGGCCACAGGTAGCACACTGACGAGTTTGCTCAAAGCGGTACAGATAGCACGGCGACGAGCAGATCAGCATAGATCTCAGTGCTTCTCAGGTAGAAGGTTCAGGAGTTGACTTGCAAAGCACAAAGATGTTCTCATGAGACATATCAAGTGGTTTGTAAAGTATTAGAAACAGGGGTGTGTTTGTGAATGAATGACGTGTGTATGTTGTGGTATTATGTTTATTGCAGGGGGGCGGCCTGCCTCGTGGGAGGCCTGCCTGGAGACACAGGGTCTGAGGAGGCCATGTGAGCGATGGCCCCTGGGCGTGGGATACCTTTTGAAGTGTACATGCTGTTTGGCACCTTGGCCGTTTGCGCCCGTGACAGCCACCCATGCCAGCGCTCATCCCCGGGTGCGAACCGCCTTTGATAGAGGGGGTGGGATGGATGGGTCTGGGGCATGCAGATAAGGCATAGGAAGACTGCTGAATGGAGACACACTTATGTGGATTGCAGGGGAGCAGCCTGCCTCAGGGGAGGCCTGCCTGGAGACAAGGGGTCTGAAGAGGCCATGTGAGTGATGGCCCCTGGGCGTGGGATACCTTTTGAAGTGTACATGTTGTTTGGCACCTTGGCCGTTTGCGCCCGTGACAGCCCCCCATGCCAGCGCTCATCCCCGGGTGCGAACCGCCTTTGATAGAGGGGGTGGGATGGATGGGCCTGGGGCGTGCAGGCAAGTGTGTGGGAGCCAGGGGCCATCAGGCCCCTCTCATCCTTTTCTTCTCAGTAGAAACTCGTACCAAGTGCCTCCAGTAGTGGGTTCGCCCCTTGCCCTTATGTGATGTTAACTTTGGATGACATTAGCGTAGATGGGAACACTGAGCAGGACACGGGGCATCCATTTTTGTACCCCCTTTCCACTCCATCTTGGTGACCAGGCCTCACTGCGATAGTACAGCGCGCAGAGCACATGGCCCACATCCTCGTTCCCACTCTGACTGGAAAACTCCAGAGGTATTTGCAACAGCTAATAAATGTAACAGATCACTCTTCCTCTGAGATCACGGTCCTGCATGTGAACCGGCCTGAACCAAGCACATAGCTCGTTCATCTCCACAAACGTGTCCTTGCCCACGCACCCTCGCCAGTGGAAACTTACTGCCATTCTGACCCTGTGTCCCTGCAAGGTATTCTCTTCATGTGCCAGACCACTGACCACGCCATGATGCCCACCTAGCAGATCTCCAACTAACATTAGACCCCTACTGCAGTATATCGTTGCCTATCAATAACAAATGCCACATACCGGAGATTCTTGTGAGCACAGACCCACACTTCAAACAGTGTATTATAGTGGTCAAGGCCCTTGACCTAAGGCCTGTATAATCCAATGTTAATTGATAGTATAGATATATGTGTGACTTTTATAGAGACATAACTGACTGAAAGACTTTGAACAAGTGTTATTTAGTGCATGCATTATTGATAATATATTATGTTAGCTTAGAGAGTGACCACCCCGCTTCACAGCGACCTGAACTTCACCCATTCCGAGCACAGATGTCTGACGTCCATCCTTCAATGGAGACACACTTGATTCATTTAAAAAATCGAAACAACCATTGTTAAAATATACGTGGTGTTTTATTTTGTTTTTATTTTGATGACACAAAAATACAAGACTTCAAACATTGTACAGTTCAGGTTGCACCACAGCGAGAGAAAATCCCCTGTACTGACCACTGCCACTCGGGAACATTTCTCTTATGGCATGAACGGCACAGGCGGGTATTATTCTTCGAACGCGGTGTACAAGCCTCCCGTGAAGCCACCATGTAAAGGAACGATAGGCCACCAGCCTTTACCACTTGTGAAAAGGAATGAAACAAACTGTTTATAAATGACCAAGATAAGTTTAATAAACGTTTGTTGTCAATGACAATTCTTGTAACTAATGGCATTCTGCTCGGACAAATGCTATCTAGACACTGCACACTATTGAACGACTTTCGTGCATTACAATGATATGTATATGTAATTTTGGATATAGTAGAAGACCACCAAATAGGAGTGGCATGACAAGTAGAGTATACTTACTCGTTACTCGGATTACGAGGACCAACAGTTGCGCGAAGTTCGTACATAAGCACCATCCTTATCCTCAACACAGACCGTGTGAGGCAGGCTGCCCTGAAGTCTGGCAGCTCGGTGATGCATTGCGGTCGTGGCTCGCCTTCCGAAATGTAGGCCACGCATCCCGAGTTTTCACAGCAGCAGCAGTTCTCGTCCTCGGTTGGCATTAGCTCGCACCGATGGCATGTGCACCAGGTGGAAACACCGTCCATGCGACTAGGTCCAGGCTCTTCAGCTGTTGAATCGTCTTCCCAACTGCTGTCCGAAGACCAATCGTTTTCGTGTGTTTCCCTTTCCAGTAGTTCCTCCTCGGTATACTCGGCTCGTACATGTAGGGCATTATTGTAGCCATTGTGTGTTAAACAAACTAAAATAATTGATAGCGGTGGTGCTGGTACCTGTTCACACGGGCTACAAGCAACGAAGGTACCTGACCAGAGCACAGAAACGAGTCACAGAATACTCAAAGTAACACAGAGAGAGGAATGGAATCGAAAATCTGCTGCTGTGTGTTGTGAAACGGTCTGTTTATACTTCTTGAGGAATGAGGCGTCCTGCCATTTCCATGGTGACACGTCATTAGCTGAAGCGCAGCGAATGTTGACACGTGACGTGCTTTGGGGTTGTGAAATGGGCGGTACGCGTCTGCTGATGACAGGCTCAGGGGCGGGGGATATGATTTAGTGCCGCAAAAGCAGGTCAGCCAGGCCGATGGGGGAAATGATAGGATTATCACAAAATGGCAGCTCTCTGATGCCTGTTTTCGCGTGCGTTTAATGAACGAAAACTCAGGTAAGGTCCATAGGAAATTTTTCTAAAATCGAGCAACTTAGGCTTAAAAACACATGGCCGACCCGTA
The DNA here is from genome assembly GCF_040938575.1 of Ambystoma mexicanum. NCBI lineage: Eukaryota > Metazoa > Chordata > Amphibia > Caudata > Ambystomatidae > Ambystoma > Ambystoma mexicanum. The sequence goes on from NC_090936.1 coordinate 845,662,996, forward strand.
CGGGCAATAAACATTTTTGACCGAACCATTCCTTTAACTTTTCCTTCAAGGATGCACTGGAAGGCTTCTGAAAACCCATGGAATCAAAATGAAAAGGAAAAACACTTTTTGGAAACCAAAAGAAAGTCTACTTGTGTGGAACGACATACAGCGTGGGACTTCTATCAAGGACCACTGACATTATAACGCTCTTGATGTGTGAAGATTAAATGACATCTGCAAAGCAATCACTAAGGGAATTGCTTATAACCGAGTTGAAAAATCACTCCTAATGATGCTGATGAAATGTCTTGTCCGCCAAAAAGGACCAGGATAAAAATATGTCTCATCTAATCATTGTTGGAAAGGGCAGAACATATGTGATGATCACAAACTAAGCAGCATAAAATAAAACCCTTTTATGTGTTTGGGAAGTGTTTTCTGAATACAAGCTTCATTTGCTTTAGAGCATGTGGGTGTGGGCAGTGATGTCATGTATTGACCGCAATGCAGTTTAACTATTCCTATCAAAAGCAACAAGTGCTGGAACAGCCAAAAACTTTTTCCATTAGCCCACAAAGCTGGAAGGAAGTGTAGAGATTGGGTTTGACATTCTCTCACTAGGGAGTTGGCAAGTAAACAAGAAATCCTAACCAATTTAAACTTGAAGCAAAAAGATGGACAGCATAAAAATGGCGATGATGCTATTGTAGAGGTGTTTGTTTAACTTTCTAAAATGTCCACAGGAGACGTGCTAGACAGCTATATAGATAGGTGCATGTATATAGCACTGTAGCTGTGAGAGAGCAGGGCATCTCAGGAGGGAGCAGCTGCTGAAGGTTATCAATGGCCATGCTATAGGAGTAGATGGTGAGTGAATTATCTGAAAAAAGAAACAACATGCACTAACACCTCGAGCAACATAGTGACAGGTGGTAAGAGCCATGCATTGAAAGCTCGGCGGTGTTGTAATATTTAGCTGCAGCAGAGAAATACAGCAATAGGAAATAAGAAAGACTAGAGCAGAGATGGAAGACTGGATGTAAGATGGGGGTGGGGACAATTTGTCTGACCAGTTGTATGGGAGATGTGGAGTCGTTTTGTTTAATAATAGTCATGTAAAATGCGAGCATACTTTACTCTTTCTGCACCTCTTATGGCATCTAGGGTTGATCATGCCGAGAGAGTCACTTGACTGAATAACAACTGGGACAGACTGATTTCCTCGAACCCAGTTCTTGCACACGATATGCTTGTTTCTTAGGTCAAATGAGTTTGACAATGTTTGACCATGTTCATAAAGAACTGACATCTTGTCAAAGCCATTATTCCACAAATCTTTTTTCTGCAGCTCCAATTGCATTAAATGGGAGCTGGGTGGACCCAAACAGAGCATTCTGTCTTGGAGTACAGAGGAGTGGGCAGGCTTGCTATCAAATGCACAGGGGGCGTCCACATGCCAAACAACAAAAACAAGGGTTAAAAAATGCCCCGAAAGAAGATGCCCCCACAAAATCCGGGAGTATGTGCCCCCCCCATGACTGCGGGAGAATGGAGGTGGTCCCAAATGACAACAGAAGCAACAATGGGCGAGAAAAAGGTTAAGCAGGGAGTAGGAGGAATTGGTGGCATGCAGTACCTGATGTGCCAACAGGGTCCGAGGAATCCTGTACTGTGGGATCAAAATCTGTAATATAATGACTTTCATCCTTTTATAAAGCTTATGAGCATGAAAAGAAGAGGTTTATTTTAACCTGTAATAGAAAGGCCTTTGTAAATTCAGGGAGGAAAGGTAACTGGCTTGAAGGGTGGTTACTGGAACCATTGTATATCACTGTTGTAATGAGGTGCAAGGTGAATGAGCTATAGGGAATGGAAGCCAGATAACAAGTAGCTGGGAGCAATGCTGGAATAGCCAAGTATATAAGATTTGAAAAGCTGATTGGCTAAAATGTGTTTACTTACAAATGAGGAGATAATCATGAGCCTCTATGATATGAAAGTGGTGGTTTATACGTGGTTCACAAAGCCTAAATGGAGAAAATATGGAGATGTGTGAAACATTCCTGAGATGTACTTCGGCAATGTTTAGTTCTCCAGCATTTGATCTCTCAGAGATTCACATGCTCTGAATAATTCCCTGTTGTCATTAGTGTTATTAAATCAAAATATGCTTCAACATAAAACATAGCCGGTCAAGTGGCACAGCGAGTAGAGCGCTCGCTTTGACATCTGTGCAGAGCCTGCTGACGCAGGTTCGAATCCCGGCAGGGCCAAACTCAGCCTTTCATCCTTCCGAGGTCGATAAATGAGCACCACACACCGTGGGTAATAATAAGCAGCGCTCAGATACCTGAGGGTTCGTAGCGCTATATAAATGCTAAATTATTATTATTATTATAATTATATGTAAACCATCTATTGCCCTCATTTTGGTCCTTTTTCACCCTGACCAGTGGGGTTTTCTAAACCTTGCACCCATCACTTCTTTTGTTTTGATTTCATTTTGAGTGGGGTGGGAATGCCAGGACATGTGTCCCATGCCTGCTGGGCCTAGAAACCCAAGCTACACCTCCCTGATGATGCCCAAAGAGGATGTAACATGTCTGGGGTTGCTGGTGGTCTCATTCAAAAGGGATTTTATGAAGCAGTTTGGATTGGACTGCCCCTTTTTGGGTGGCACCAAGCCTCATTTACACATGGTCTTTCCTCTTTCTGTAATGGATTGGCAGGTGAAGAAAGATGGTCTGCAGGGTTGCCTAATTTGATGCCAGAGGTTAAGATTAATTCTAAACTTTTCACCCATCACCTCTTTTGTTTCGCTGGAGTCACCACAAGTGTGATGGGTATGCCTAGGCGTGGGTCCTGGCCTGCTGGGCAAGGACACCAAAGCTACTTATCACTGATGACGAGATGTGACAAAGCAGTTCAAGCTTTTTTAACTTGATTTTATTTGCATTTGTAAAGAGAGCAAGACATTTCAAGAAATCAGAAATTACAGGTGTAAGCAACCACACTGTTAGCAATCTAGGTCCCCCCCCCAACCTAACCCTCCTGTACCTGACCGGACACTACCCTCTCCCTTCACCAACCTTCCTCAGCCCCCCTTCTAAACCCAAACTCGTTCATTGGTGCACTTCTCACTCACATCCAAATGCCTGAACAACTTAGCACCCCCATACCTTGCTGAAAGAATAAATAGAAGAATTGCCACCCGCCCAATGAGATCTGCTAATGCCCACACATTAGAGACTCTCAGATTTAAACGAACCACAGCTGATGGAACTAGTTTCCCAGTCAAAGCAGCACAATCCTGGAACACGCTCCCATCAGATCTCAGAATGGAACAACCCTACCCTAAATTCAGACGTGATGTACTCAAATAGCTACAATCAAATGACTCTTAACCCCATGTCAGTCTGTTCCTAGCTCTACCAAGCTCAATTGTTTCTGCCACTGACTGTACCTACTACCTGCAATATGTACTACATATTATGTGAGCTCATGCCTCCACCTCCTTATTGTAACCAGAGGTGCAGGTATCCATATATTTCTTGTATGTATGTGTTCATATCTAACATGCTCGGTAAATAAGCTTTAAGTTATCTTGTCCTGTTGTGGCCAGCTACCCAAGGGTTGGGCGCAAATTATTAAATAAACAAACAAACAAACAAACAAACGTCTCCCTCAGCAATGTCTCAGAGGCTTTTATCCTCATTATGTCTGTCTTTTACCCTTGTCTGCTCCTTCCAGGGCCTCTCCCCTCTCCCTCCCGATTCAAGTTCCATTCATTTGCTTATTCGACCCTCGTGGTTTCCTTCATCCTATCCCCATTTGAGCAACAGAGATCACCACTCTGCTTGAAACTCATCTATCTTATCGTTCACTGATGCTGTCAGCCTCTACATTATCCTCATGTTATGTACTTTCCCCTATGAAACCTCTTTCGAGGGGAGATTTCACTTTTTCAACACTGGGCTATGGCCAGTCTCCCTGCTCTTAACATTGCTTCCCACATCTTTGGGAGTCTGTGTTCTTCCCTGTCTTTTTGTGGGATCCCTAATAGAGACTGCAGCGGGTCCAAGCCCAACCCTATTCCCGTGATCTCTTCCATCCAGCTCAACACCTCTTTCCAAAACACTTGCACCTTGGGACACTGCCACCACATGTGGGCCAAGGACGCATGACTCCCGCAACCCCTAGGGCACATAGGAGAGGTTCCAGCAAACATCCTGGACAATCTCAGGGGATCTCTATGCCAGCCCATAAGCATTTTGAAGTTGTGTTCAATCGTGGAGGTGAACAATCCACCATGGAAAACCATTTTATAAATATATGCCCAGCCCTCTTCGGAGATCTCTTCTCCACTATATCTACCCAGTATCTCTGGAATGTTTGTCTCTCCTGTAGACAAGTCTCATTCATAGCTTTGTACAACTTAGACAATATACCCTTTCTTGTGGAAAAGTCAATTACTTTTTCCACTGCTGTTAATTCTCTTGCCACCAATCCACACCACTTTGTGTCCGTCAATTTACCCTTGATGCAGAGATATTCAAATACTGAAATCAAGTCCCTTGCCAGTACTTCCCAAACTGTTATCAACTCTAGGAAGACTCCATCTTTAAACAGTTGTCCCACCCATTCAAGGCCTGCATCTGACCAAGACTGAGCGGGCTAGTCCCTGGTGTCCTAGGTCAAATGGGGGCCCCCAGATGGAATACATAGGGGAGGGCCACGCTGTGTACCCATGTGTGCCCTTGGACTCATGCCAGACTGTCCCAAAATAATACTGCGTGGGTTGGGACCTCAGCCTTTCTGGGATGGACCTGTTTGGAGACCAGAAATAGTCCCTCACCTTCAGTGGGTGTTCCGCTAGGTCCTCCAAATAAGTCCAATAGGTCCTCAGGTCTTCCCTCATGTGTTCAAGCATCACTCTAAGTTGGGCTGCCTTATGGTATAGGCGGATGTCCGGGAACCCAAATCCCCCCCTTATCCCTTGGTAGGGTCATGTTTGCCAATTTTACCCTTGGTGTCTTATTTTTCCAAATGAATCTACAGAGCTCTCCTGTAACCTCCAAGAAGAACTACTCCGGGAGCTGCCTCGGGATGGCCGCGAACAGGTCTAGCAGTCTGGGGAGCATGATCATTTTTATTGAGGCCACCCTACCATACCAGGTCAATATCAGTGGGTCCCATTGAAAGGGGCCCCTAGGGGTCCCTTACGTCTATGGAAACAAGGCAAGTCACCACACACGATAGATACGCCAGACACGAGGATGTATTCCCAAAGCTAGGGTTTATTGCAGAGCAAATAGTCTCAGTTGGCCAACTCGGTCTCACGCCCCGCGACGTGTATCTCTAGACCTCGAGGGACACAAGAGAGCGAATTACGTACATCAGTTACATATATACCAAATACATATCATACAATCAGCTATGACATGTTTAACACCCCCCTTTATTGAGTTTCTTTGAACTCGGTGTGATGATGGACACTTTCGACAATTATGACACCTTCAAATATCTATTCTAGTAACAATATGCAATTTGCAAGTGCGGAGGCATCTTTTAGTTGTTGAACAGAACACATTGCTTCCGTTCTTGGAAGCGAGCTACATACTTGGGGAAGAGTCACATTCCAGACCTTGCTATCTATGAGGTGCTATTCGTGTCCTGGGAGCAGATATGCTCTACAGGGCTCAGTCAAAGGGGGGGCCGTAAGAAAAGCATAATTCAAGATTTTAGCTGCTTTATTCTAGCATATTCTACCATATAACGAGACTGGCTGCTTACGTTGTGTTTCAACGAACTCTTGTTAGCCTTGCGGCCCTGCAGCCTTGTCCTTTCACGTTCAGACAACAATGTTTAACAGTCGAGCAGTGTAAGCAGAAAATGTGCTGTGAAGCAATAAGAACAGAAAGCAATGAGCAATTGTTAAAAAACAAAATGGCGATCCTTGTTACATCAAAATGGTCGTTCATTGGTAAACTCAGAAACCTATATATCTATCATATCGTGCATGAGACGGTTGGCCCATGGCCACCAAAATACGTTTGCTGTCAATCATGAGAGGTATCCATTTTTCTAGACTGACAAACCCTCCTTTGGCCATATGCCAAACGTCTCATTCATTCATGGTATCCTCCTCTGATGACGATAAGTCTGAAGTATTTATGTCTGAATTTTGCATGCTATTGTAAGCATCATCATCTTCATTAATATCTATAGCCATTAATTCTTTCACTGTTTTTATCTCATTTGTGTCTCAGTCAGCCCGACCATAAGTTTGTTTCCTTCTTGTCATCATATGCATACATCCCTTCGTACATCCCTCAGTTACCTTAGTGCAAACTAACGGTAGGCAGTGTATGCAACAACAGCACGTTATGAATATTCCAAACACCACTACTAATATCGAGATCAACTTCCATCCCCAAGAACGCAATATTCCCCAAAACCAGAACTCTATTCTCCAGCATCCTTCTCCAGTAGGGAGTTCGGAGATTAGGACATGCATTTTCTTTATCGCTTCAAAAATCGTAGGGGAATAGTCAACTACAAATACACAACACGCTGATCCCACTATCTTGCAAATTCCCCCACGATCAACCAGGATCACATCGAGAGCCATTCTATTTTGCAGCATCATTAACCTGATTCCTTTTTCTTCCAACGTCATGTTAAACAGTATATCTGTCGTTGTGTTTATGGTATTTTTTAGTATTCTGGACAGCTGCCTTATGTTATAGGAGTTCACTATTTGGGGCAAAAATGGAATGAATGTTTTTGCTACGTCAATCGCTATCAGAACGCCTTTGCTACTCCTTTTGGCTCTAGATCTGGATAGTCTGGCCATGTCTGCTGTTTCTAAGAGGAACACTCCTGGGAACAGTAGACCTAGGTAACATGTACCTCACCAGTTTCTGGGCAACCAAGGATATGCTTTATCTCCACATATAAAATAAACTGGATCTCCCACATATACTGGTTCTATTTCCCAATTTAATACCACTGTATTCATGCATCCAGTAAATGTTCCGACTGAATAGGAGCCTTTCATTTTTTAGACAAAAAGGGACAGTTCTTGGGTTATAATTCACAGTGTAAGAAGGGGGAACTGCATCTTTGTTCCCGTCTGTTCTTAAACGAAACGTCATCACAGATGTTTTAACTGGTGGGGACAATCTATCTTGTCTATTTTTTCGTGTTATTTTTTGCGTACTTTTCCTCGTAGGCTCGGGGGTCATCACTTGTGCTTTATGGAATATGGAACAACCCACAGGCCTCATAATTATTTCCTCAAACTCATTCATGTTTGTTCTGTCTAATTGATCCGTACTACTCTTATTCCACTTCCCATAGAACATTGTACTTAAAGATGCACTACATGCAGAACTTAATGGTAATGGCTGTCCATACCAACCTATTCCTTTCCCAGCATGCTGCGGTAAATGGGCACATACCCAGCAATTTGTTTTCTTTAGAATTGCATGTGTCATATTCATAATCAATAACAACGTATTGTTCCCATACCCTTCCCTGTGTCTTTCTTCCATTGGGGACAAGGTATAAGTAATCACCTGAACCGGGTTTCAGTAGTGGATATATTAACTATTGGTAAAAACATTCCCCATGGGTGTATCGATTCCACATACCATAATACTAGGGCTGTCGTTATTGGTGCTGCCACACTCATAAAGCACATAATTACTGTCAGTGGCAGCATACAATTCTTTTTGCCATGCGTTTTTCTTAAGCTTACAGTCTTTACAATTAACTTATTCTCAGCAGCGGTGCAGGAGGAGGCTGAAATTGGTCCCGACATGTTCCTAATAGCCTCGCTGGAAAACTGAATTTGGAAGTATCCCCAATAGCCTCGCTGGAAAATGAAGTTAATAGTGCGCCCAGTAGCCTCTCTGTGGAAAATTGAATTTAGATATGGGCCCAATATCCTCTGTGAAAGCTGCATCTAGAAGTGTGCCCATTAGCCACACTGTGAAAGCTGCATTTAGAAGTGCTACCAATAGCATCCGTGAAAGTTGATTATAGAAGTGTATCCAATAGACACCCTGGAAAGTCTCAAGTAGAAGTTTGCCCAATAACCTCTCTGGAAAATTGAACTTAGAAATGTAGCCCAGTAGACGCTCTGTGAAAATTTGCATTTAGAAGTGTACCCAATAGCCTCCGCGAGTGTTACACTTAGAAGTGTGCCTAGTAGCCTCGCTGATAAACTGAATTTAGAAACGTTCCCAATAGCCTCTGTATGGAAAATTATACTTAGAAGTTCGCCCGGTAGCCTCTCTGTGAAAGTGATTTTAGAAGTTTGCACATTGAAAGAGCATATAACCATTCTTACCACACCCCACGCTTACTCTCTCCTTTACATCACCACTCAACTAGAACACAGAGATACTATGACACCATTCGGTATAACTGTTCCCATACGAACATCCACCGCTTACTCCACATCATTCTATGTAAACACTGCTGGTCTCACACCCCCAGCCAGGCGTTCTCCTCAGGCCTAACGCAGCCACATCCGTTCCGGATAAATCCTGCCAGAACGAACACATTCTCCTGATCTCTCAACCACCACACCTACCAATAAGAATCAGCTATTACTTTGTGTACCGCACGAGCTGCACACATATCCGGTGCACACACGCACCTTTTGACTCTCCCTACTCTCTCTACTGATCTGAACTTCGGTTCCCAAGGGCGTTCAACCTACCAGCGCCTTCAGACCATACCAATGGTATATAAGGCGCTATATAAGTGCAAAATAACAATAACAATACCAATCATCCTTCTTCTTTCTTATTAGAGTTCGTCGTGGATATCTCTCTTTGTTGCACTTGCTCTGATGTCAATAAGTTCAACGGAATTGTCACAGTTCAGTTCTGCCAGTCCTTTATAGCCTGGATTTGCTTACTTGTTTGTAGGCAAGATCACTTGTCCTTTCTCATACTGCTCAGAGGACTTTTGATCAGTTATCTATTGCCTTAGTACCATGTGAGCCCAGCTTGTCCGCTCTGGTTCAGGACACATGTACTTTTTATGATCGCTCCGAGGAGCTGCGAGTCTTGAATTGTCCGACTTGCACAATTCTCACGCTTCTCTCCTCTACACCTCTGGTTCCTTCTCTGTCCATGAGCGGAACCAGAGGTTGACATAAACATCAAAGAACTGTGGATCACTTTGTCTTTCGAGGCCGCAAATCATATTGCCGCAAATCATATTGCCTCACCCCTGGTATTGTGTGATCCATGAACAGTGCCGGTGCACTTCCAGATCCAGGCTCAAAGTCAGCCTGTGGCGCTATTGCAGGCGCTATTGCAGGTGCTGGTGTGCGCCGCGCCAATTATGCAGATTCGGTCTTTGGCGTGCTGGCAAGTACTGGTGGGCGCCAAAGGGGTACACGTTTAATGTCTGCCGGTATTTGCAATGCAGATTTTGTGTCAGCCGACAGTGATGTAGATTCTGCTGGGCAATGTTGGGGCACTCTTTGCCCTTCCCCCTTTATGGCAATCGTCTCAGGCTTTGTTTCGAGTTTCACTTCTCGCTCGGGCAGATTTGGTGGCGGCTTACTGGCAACAGTTTCTTTCGTTTCTGGGACCGCTGTCTCTTTCCAATCGTCTGGGTCAGGCAAGTCTTTCAGTGAAGTTGGAATCTTTTTGGCATGGGTGGCATGGATCCACGACTTCCGTCCATCCACCCATATCGCCGTCTGCGTTGCCAAGAGTACTTGATAGGGCCCACGCCACCTGGGTGCTAACGATGACTTTCTTTCAAAAAATGTTAGCAGCACCCAGTCGCCTGGCTCCAGCGCGTGGCCCGGACCGGTGTATCTCACTGGTAAAGCCTCCTGCAGCTGCTGATGAATCAAACGCAATTTCTGCATTAAAAGGCCACAATAAGTACTAATCACAGGATGTTCTACCTCTCTAAGTCGTTTTGGCTGAGGTGCGCACCAAACATTTGCCGGCCTCCCCATTACGATTTCGTACGGGGAGAGCCCAGTTCTAGCCTGTACAGACGTACGCATCCATAATAACGGTATTGGTAATGCATCCACCCAACTCAACTTGCTTCCTGCACATATCTTGCTTATTTTTGACTTGCGGATCCGGTTGTGCCTCTCCACAAGACCGGCCGAACTCAGATGTCTTGAACTATGAAATCTCTTATCAATCTGAAGACCCGCACATATATGTAACACCACTGCGCCAACAAAATGTGGACCATTATCTGACCATAGGACGCGGGGCAGGCCAAAATGGGAAAAGTATTCTTTAAGCATTACTTTTGCCGTGCTCATTGCTGTGCAGTCTTTTAAGGGATATGCCTCCACCCACTTGCTGAATGCACAAATTACCACTAAGACATATTTCAAATTTTGGCATCTCTCCATCTCTATAAAGTCAAAATGGATTACCTCAAAAGGCATAGAGGGCGGGCCAAAACTACCTATTGGAGTCACTGTTACCTTTCCTACATTGTGTTGTAAACATGTGATACAGTTCTGCACCAACCTCTCTGCATTCTTCTTTATGTTTACATTCTTCCATACTGTGGATAGGTGCTGTATTATCTTTTTCGCACAGATGTGAGTAGGGCTGTGGGCCATTGTGAGCATTGCAGTCACATAAGAATTTGGCAACATCCAGTTTCTAGTTCCCTTGTCCACCCAATAACCCTCCAGATCTAACTCAGCAGAGCCCTCTGCCCACCCTTGTATTTTATCGGCCGTGGCTTCAGCCTGCATTTCTTTGACAGTGGAAATTCCATTTCCTTTCATACAGGGTACTTCCTTAGTCTGGACTGTCATCATTTTAGTATTCAAATCAGTGGCAGTTTGTTTCGCAATTCTGTCTGCAAACGCGTTTCCCTCTCCTACTTTGCATGTTACCTTTTTGTGTGCCTCGCATTTCACTATTGCTATGTGTTTTGGAAACATGAGTGCAGACAGCAATCGTACAATCAAAGGGCCATGTTGAATTCTGGAACCATGTGATGTCAAAAACCCTCTCTCAGCCCAGAGTCGACCAAAGTTATGAACCACCCCAAAAGCATACTGACTATCAGTATATATATTCACATTCAAATTTTCAGAAATCTCGCAGGCTCTCGTCAGTGCTACTATCTCTGCGGCTGGTGACGAGTTGTAGGGGATTCTTTCGCTTTCTACAACACTCACTAGGGTAGTGATAGCATAGGCGGCAGTTGTCGTGCCATCAGGTAATTTAAAACAAGAGCCGTCACAAAACAACTCTCCATCTGGCTCTTTCTGTGGGGTATCACTTAAATCAACTCTCCCCTTTGTTTCTTCCTCAGTGACCATTAAGCAATCATGGGGGGGTGATTCGTTGTCACCAATTTCTTTTATGGGTAGTGGCATTAATTCTGCAGGATTCAAAACGCTACACCTCATAATTTGGATATGGGGCGTGAACAAGATAATCTCATATCTTGTCAATCTAGCAGAGGTGAGGTGTTGCGTCTGTGTTCTATTTAATAGAACGTCTATGGCATGTGGCACCATCAGAATTAAAGTATGCCCCAATACCATTCCTTCCGTTTGTTTCACTGATGCAGCAGCCGCCACGACAGATCGCAAACATCGTGGTAGTGCGTGCGCTACAGGGTCCAGCGCAGAAGAAAAATAGCCACACGGCCTATTTCTTCCACCTTGTTCCTGTGTCAAAACTGCCAATGCACATCCTTCACTTTCACGCACAAACAGTCTAAAAACCTTTTCATAATTTGGTGTGCCCAAAACTGGAGCAGAACATAATGCAGTTTTCAATTGATCAAACACTCTCTGACATTCCTCATCCCACTGTAGAGGCATAACCGCATCCTTTCTAGTCAAATTCACCATCAGTTTCACAATTAACGCAAAATTACAGATCCATTGTCGGCAATATGAAGCCATGCCTATTATGGCTCTGACTCCTTTCTGTGTCTTTGGAATAGGCATACAAGAAATACTTTCTATGCGTTCTGGCGTTAGCCTTCTCCCCTCTTTCGAAAGTAGGTAGCTCAAATAAGCTACCTCCTTTCGATTATATTGAAATTTCTTCAAACTAGCTTTATGGCCATGTGCCGCTAGGTGTGATAGTAGTAATACAGTGCTTTCTTTACAAATCTCCTCTGTGTCAGAAGCTAACAATAGATTGTCTATGTATTGCAAGAGTATGCAACCCACTGGTAATTCTAGCATGTCAGCTGCTCTTTCAATGCTCTACTGTAAATACTCTGACTTTCCGTGTAACCTTGCGGAATCCGCATGAATGTAAATGATTGTCCTCCTAATGTGAACACGAACAAATATCTGCTGTCCTTGTCCACCGGAATGCTAAAGAACGCATTTTTTAGATCAACTACACTAAAGTATTCTGCTGACACAGGTATCATTGTCAATATTATAGTGACATCTGGCACTAAAGGAAATTGTGGATCTACTACTTTGTTTAGCGCGCGCAAATCAATTATGAAACGGTATGGTACTTCATTGCCTCCTTTTTTATAAACTGGAAGAATCGGGCTGTTGCATATACTGCCTGTAATTTCTTCAATCACCCCTAATTTCACCAAATCTGTAACAATACTCTTCAATCCTTTCTCACCTTCAGTGGAAATTCTGTATTGGGGAATTTGCGGTAGTGTAACACCCTCTTTCAAAAGGATCTTTTCTGGCTCTATTTTCAAGCATCCTACATCATTATAATGCATTGCCCATATACAGGTTGGCACTTTACTTAGTTCTACTGGTAAAGTTTCAGACATGAATTCTGACACAGGGGCATCTTGTGGCCAAATCATTAGGAACATCCTGTCTGCCGTGCAATGTATAACGGAACCTAACTTTTTCAACAAATTTAATCCCAACAGGTTCTCCCCACAATTTTCTGGTAAAAGGAAAGGACAATGTTCAGTCAATGGTCCTTTCGTAACTGGGACTGGTTGGGACACTGGGTTTAGAACTGGTGTACCTGCGAACCCTACGGAAACATTCTTTTGCCCTGACAGTAGTATATCCGGAACCAAGTGATGGTCTATTGAACACTTTTGCGCTCCTGTATCTACAAGGAAGCGGTGCTCCTCATTCCTGACTCTCATTTCTACGTAGGGTCCTCTCTGATTCACGGGTGTAGACACTGGTTCCGGCCCCTATCCTGGGCTGTCCTATTGGGCAAATAACACATCGTCCGATGTGTAATCATTACTATCACTGTAATGCGTGTTTGGCTGTGTATCGAAAACGTTCCCACTCTTCCCTCTATTTCCCCCACTCTGGTTCCCATACTGTTGGTTTTGCTGTCCCTGACTCTGGTTAGAGGCACTCTGGTTTTGGGCTTGGTTTTGATTACCTCCATTATTGTGGTGCTGCTGCATACTATTCCTATTTGGACCATTCGCTCCTTGGTGCCCTTTGTGCTGTCTCCTCTGACCAGACCCAATTCTATTCTGCAGATGTGGACATTGCGGTCACCAGTGTCCTTCCTTCTTACAATACGCACACTGATTTGGTCCCACTGGTCCCCCATCCATATTCAAATTATTCCTTCCTTGTGTATTCCCTCTCCCTCTATTATGTCCTGCTGCTTGCTGTAGTAGCACCTGTGTTTTCAGTAGGCATGCTTTCAAGTCTTCCCCCACCTGTTTTAACAACGATAATCCGTCCACCATCGCCTTCTGCCCCGGCGATGGTAACTGCTGCCGTTCATTATGTGACCCCTACATTCCCTCATATGTCTCCCGATATCCTTACCCCTGTATCCAGGTGCAGTAAACATTTCGGCATAAACATTATCTAATTCATTTTTAAGTTCAAAAAGTCCATATACATGTTCTCTCACTTCTTCATCCCTCTCCCTACAGCGTGCTAATGCATTCAAATCCAACAATCGCTGCGGTGGTAATTTCCCAATTAACTGTTTCCATCTCTCCTCCAAATATTCACCCATGCATTCCAACACTACCTGTCTTTCGTTGCTTCTTCGGAAGTCATACATCGAAGCCAATGCTGCCGTCCCATCATTCCCATCTATATACATTTCTGCCTGTTGCTGCAATTCCACCTTGCTTTCTTTGCTGATCGCACTGCGAGTTACCCTTCTGCATCTACTTTGTTCCGTCCCGCCTCTCGCCCCCCTGGTTTCAATTTCACCCCCGGGAAGGATGGACGGTACCGAGTCTGTATCTAAGGCGGGAGGTGCGGATGGGACAACAGAAACGGGGAGTGCCTGCTGTGGGCCTGGTTGGCTAATAGGAAGGGTTACGTGCGCGGTCTGTGGCTGTGGGAGGGCTTGAGCTACAGGAGGGAGAGTTTGAGGCACTAGTTACTGACGTGTTTGGCCTCGCTTCTGATCTTGGGCCTTGTTTTGTATGGATCAATATGTTTTCCATCAATTCATCTGCTATGTGCAATTCTCGTTGGGGGTATATTTTTTCTATATTCAACTGGTCACGTCTACCTGACCTCCTCAGAGTCTCAGTCCACTCCTCCTCTTCCTTTTCTTCTGCTACTTCACCTTTAGATGTATGCCTGCGCGCATGCTTCGCTCTACTTCTAAATCAGAGCATTGCTTCCCTTCTCCAGTCCTTAAAGATATCAAATGCTGCAGGACGCGCTTTCTTTCTTATCAACAGCTTTTCCAAGTTATCTATTCTCGCTATCTCAAAACTACCATTAATCGGCCACTGATGGTCTTGTTGCTTTCTGGTTTGCCTATGCCAAGTCTCACGGAATATTATTGCACCCACTCCATACTTCACATACATCTCATATGCCGGCTTTCCCCCAGGTGGTGCAATTTGGCCATCTTCCAAAGATTGTCTACCACAGCGGAAAAACCCCGCTAGGGTGGACAATACCCCAGGCATGTTTCAACCTTCCCCCTGGTAAATCAACCTTACCTAGGGCGTTTGATTTTGCAAAGTCAACTCTCAACCAATGTCAGGATTACTTTGAATCGGGGAATGACTCACCTGATAAATCAATTTGTCCTTCCGGACACAAGTCGTCTGTATACTGACGCAACCAATGACGTCGGTCTGCGTTTCTTGGCTTCCGCCTCGTTTCGGGACCATCACCACCTTGTTCTCTAGCCGGGTACGTCGATCAGGGATCAGATGTGTGCAGATCTGCAAAGGAATCTCTCATCACTTCTACAGGGCACCCCAAACACCTCTTGATCCCGGCTCGATCGTCCCGTCCTCGCCGTTCTCTGCCTTGACTCAATTACAATGTGTGCAATGGAACAAGTGGGGGAGGGTCCCTATTCGGGCGCCATCTTGAAAGGGACCCCTAGGGGTCCCTTACGTCTATGGAAACAAGGCAAGTCACTACACATGATAGATACGCCAGACACAAGGTTGTATTCCCAAAGCTAGGGTTTATTGCAAAGCAAATAGTCTCAGTTGGCCCTAAACCCCCCGTGAGTGTCTGTGTGCCCCCTAAACCCCCCGTGAGTGTCTGTGTGCCCCCAAGACCCCCGTGAGTGTCTGTGTGCCCCCTAAACCCCCCGTGAGTGTCTGTGTGCCCCCCCAACCCCCTAATTTCCTTTCTACCCCTTACCCCCCACCCATCTCTTTTTTCATTTCACCACCTTCTTACACCTCACCCCCCTATCTTTTTCGCTCCTCTCTTACTCCCCCCACTTAGCACTTACTCTTATCATTGTTCCCCTGACTTTGATATCAGCTTGTCTGTCTTCCCTCCTCCCCTCCTTGTCTTCTCCTTCCTCCCCCCTCCCCTGCTATATTAATTTGTCGCTGACAAATTTGCATTGTAGCGTGTCTGTTATTCCCTTTCTCCCCTCTCTTATCCCCCCCTGCACCCCTCCCTCCCACCCCTCCTCTTGTTCACCTCCTGCACTACATCAATTGCCGTCAGGCATAGTAATGTTACTGCTTGTTTTGCTCTCCTTCCTTTTTCCTTTCCCTCTTGCCTTATTTGTCTATGCACTTGCACTATCAGAAATGTCGTCAGGCCTATTACGATAGTTATTTTTCACATTCTGTATTGTTTCAAGGACTTTTATTGAATGTTACTGTATTTTTCCTATGTTCCCTCCCTCCTTGAAGCGCTTTGAAACACATTGTGTATAGGCGCTATATAAATAAACAATCAATCAATCAAAAAACTCAGTCTCACGCCCCGCGACGTGTATCTCTAGACCTCGAGGGACGAAAGAGAGCGAATTACGTACATCAGTTACATATATACGAAATGCATATCATACAATCAGCTATGACATGTTTAACACCCCCTTTATTGGGTTTCTTTGAACTCGGTGTGATGATGGACACTTTCGACAATTATGACACCTTCAAATATCTATTCTAGTAACAATATGCAATTTGCAAGTACAGAGGCATCTTTTAGTTGTTGAACAGAACACAGTGCTTCTGTTCTTGGAAGCGAGCTACATACGGGGGAAGAGTCACATTCCAGACCTTGCTATCTATGAGGTGCTATTCGTGTCCTGGGAGCCGCCACGCTCTACAGGGCTCAGTAAAAGGGGGGCCGTAAGAAGAGCATAATTCAAGCTTTTAGCTGCTTTATTCTAGCATATTCTACCTTATAACGAGACTGGCTGGCAGCTGTGAAATGATTAAATGCCCTGCAGCTCTGCTTCAAGGCTACATTCGGAAGGGAGCCGGGCATTCCTTCCTGGTGCTGCCTACTTGTGTTTCAACGAACTCTTGTTAGCATCGCAGCCCTGCGGCCTTGTCCTTTCACGTTCAGACAACAATGTTTAACAGTCGAGCAGTGTAAGCAGAAAATGTGCTGCGAAGCAATAAGAACAGAAAGCAATGAGCAATTGTTAGAAAACAAAATGGCGATCCTTGTTACATCAAAATGGTCGCTCATTGGTAAACTCGGAAACCTATATGTCTATCATATCGTGCATGAGACGGTTGGCCCACGTCCACCAAAATACTTTTGCCGTCAATCATGAGAGGTATCCATTTTTCTAGACTGACACCATCTCTTATAGTCAGTCGTAAATTGGGTCCAGAAGTGGGTCATAGTTGGCCATGACCATCTCCTCCAGGCCCCTAGTGACTTGAATGCCCAGGTACTGTATGCTCTTTTGGTCTACCCTCATGCCTTGGTATCTCTTTTTCGAATCAAAGAGGGGGCTCTGCTCTAGTATCAGCATTATTCCTGATTTCCCTAGGCTGATTTTAAGACCCAAAAGGCGGCTGTACTTTGCGATCTGGGTCATGAGTGCTGGGAGGGAGTCTTAAATGTTAGTGAGGTAATCTAGTATGTCAGCTGCGAGAGTTTGCACTCAATTTACCCACCTTGATTTGAGCATTTGCCTGAATCGCAATTGTCAAAGATTTCATGGCTAGGGCGTATAGTAGTGGGGAGAGGGGGCATCCCTGCCTTGTACCTCTTGTTAGTTCCGTCTGAGGTGATGAATCTGGGAGTCCCACATTAACCCGGACCTTTGCCCTGGGTCTGTTGTAAAGTTCTGCCACCCATAGCAAGAAATTTGTTCCCAGCCCCATCCTCGTCAGGACCTTCATCATTAAGGGCCACTCAACCCTGTCGAAGGCTTCCTCTGAATCTAGCGAGACGAGACAAGCATCTTGCACCTTCACTTGTGGCCCATGGATCAGGTTCATGGTCTTCCGAATGCTGTCTGATCCTTGCCTTCCCCTAGTGAAGTCCACTTGGTCTACATGTATTAGAAGCAGTAATCCCACCTCCAATCTCGTTCCCAAATTTGCCCAAATCTGTACAAACCCATTTAGGAGGTAGATACGTCAATAAGAGTAGCACCTGGTGTGATCCTTCCCCTCCTTAGGGATCGCTATGCTAGTTGCTAACAGCATCGTGGAGGGCAGGACCTCCCCTCTCAGGCATGTATTAAACACCTTTAGCAGACACAGGGCTAACAATGACCTGAATAATTTGTAAAATGTCATCGAAAAGCCGTCCTTTCCAGGCACTGACCCTGACTTCATCCCCTTGATGGCCCGCAGGACCATCTAGGTGTTCCACCCTTTCCTTGGAGAGCCCCAGGAGGGACAACCCTCTCAGGAATGTGTCTATCTGTGCCTCCTCCCCATTCCATTCCGAGGAATAGAGGGTACTGAAGTCCTTTACAAATTCACTCCCAATGCTTTTGGAGCCATAGACAGACCTTCCCTCCTCAGTCGTATAAGCCCATATGGACCTCTTTATCTCCTACCTCAGTATCCAGGCAAGGATCATATCTGCCCTATCCACTTTCTCATGATATTTCTGTTTCAGAAACAGGAGTTTCTTTTCCATGTCCTGGGTCAGTTCCTTCGCTTCTGTGGGTGACATATACTTTCCCTGGGTTCCCCCAGGCAGAATGTGCTCTATTTTCTGACAGAGCAAGCTCTCCTGTGCCCCCCTTTCTTTTTTTTTCTTATAGCCTAACCTTATCGGGATCCCCCGGATAGTTGCCTGAAGCGCTCCCAGACTGACTGAATCTCCACCAGTATCATTGAAGAGGAAGTACTCCTTGATTCCTGTGAGTAATTCATGTTGCAACACCCTATACTTTAACAGGGAGTTATTGTATCTCCAGCTATCCCGGGGCCCGATCACCTCCCCATTTCGACTGAAAACTCTCACCATATCATGGTCGTACCACGAGATTGGAGTGACCTGGGACTCCAAAACCTGTGCCTTTAAGGTCTTTTCTACCAGGACCATGTCTATTCACAAGAGGGAGACATGTACCGCTGAGTAAAAGGTATATGGCCTATTAGTCTTCACAAGCCCAGCACATCATTTACCTGTTTAAAGCAATCCGAGTCACCCATATTTTCCCTCTTTATCGGTTGCGCTCCCATCCTCTTACGGTCCCTTATAGGGTCTAACACCATATTAAACTCTCCCCCAACCACCAGCTGCCCTTCTACAAGTTCAATTGTCCCTGACCTTCTCCCAAAATTCACATTGTCCCACATTTGGAGCATACAAAGAACCCAAAATAAGCCTCAAACATGTACCTCCCATTCGGGTCGGCTAATACTGATTCTACCAAGAAGCCCAGTCAGGATGAGGACAGAATTTCAACCCGAAGCCTCTTCTTGACATCTGAGGCCACAATCACTTCCCCACCTCCTGGGAGCAGAATTTAGGTTCACCACCATTCTCCCAGTGTGTTTCTTGAAGGCTCATCCAATCCAGTCGGGCCCTCTTGAACTCACGGAGTACCAATAATCGTTTGCTCAGTTAGTTAAGGCCATGGACGTTGAGGGAGCCAATGCTCATTTCACCCAGGCCAGACATCGCCCCTTTTTTGAGGTTTCAAATTACCTCCCCCTCCTCTGAGACTGTTCCATGGTTGAGACCCTGCTAACTGGGCTCCTGCTTTGCACACCCACTTTTGAGAACAAGCACCCCCTGAATGTTACCAACAACAGCCCCCCTTAACACCCCATCTCCCCCCAGGGCATCCAACCGCTCGTAGATTCATCACCTCAGATGGGATTAAATCACCAGAGGTCCTCTTATACCACAGACCAGCTGAACTAAGCTCTTTTACTCAAGCCCCTTTTCTTTGCCCCATTTTTCACCACTCAGCAAAAGCAAACCAAACTGTGCCCCCCTCCCCATCTTGGCAGACATACAAAAACTCTTATCCAGTCCACCTGCCATGTTCTTCCAGTTCAAGTCGCACCAGCCGGGGGACTTGAGTTTCATGAATTTCCTCGAGCCTGGGACTTTGTGCTCCTCTTTGGCTCCTTTATGCACCATCACTAATCTTCGTGGCACTTCTCCTCTCCTTCCATCCTTGGTACATCCCCTCCCAACAGCTCTCCCGTGACCCTTTGTATGTCGTCCTCCATTAACAGTTTGTAGTTATAGCCGTCAACTTCAAAGGATATGGAAAAGCAGAAACCCATCAGTATCTTACCCCCTTCTCGCTGAGCCATTTCGTTAGGGGGGAGCATAGGCGCCTCTTCGTTAGTGTGAGCAAGGACAGGTTCTGATAGATTGCTATTTTCACATTTTCCAGGGACTCTGAGCCCTGCCCCTTTGCCTTTTCTATGAATCGTTCCCCATCCAGGTAATTGTGGAAGCGGACAAGCATCCGCTCTGTGCACCCTTTCGATTTTCGGTTCATCCATGTTTCGTCTCCGAACAATACCTTCACCGCCTCATGGGTAGTCCTCCTAAGGTCTCTTTCCATTTCCCCCTCCTTCTCAAGGATTCCAAAAAATCACAAGTTGTTTCTCCTCTCACGGTTTTCAAAATCATCCATTTGCAGGGCCAACTCCCCCTCCCTTCTCTCCAACTCCGCTAACCTCATATCTATTTGAGTCCCCATTGTCTCGAGGGAGGTCTGGTTGTTCTTAACTGCCTGGAGTCTCGTCCATTCTGTCAATTCTGACATTTATTCTATCCACTTTTCCTCCAATACCTGCCCTTATCCCCCTGATCTCCTCCAGGAGGGAGGCGATATCTCTCTTGGTGGACATGGTGTCAATCCCCACCTCCGACATGTTGGAGTCCGCTGTGTTACTCTCCGACTTCGGCCTATGGAATTCAAATTGTCCCAATTTTGCCCTCGAGTCCATGGGCAGGTGGAGTCCTCTATTCTGGATTCTAGATTCACTCCTACCTGGATCTCTGGTGGCTCTCCGTGGTGCAGATGGGATTTGCTTTCGTGCCCAGGGCCCTACTTCACACTTAGGGTTACTCTCTGTGCACTGCCATGTCTCCTCCGAGCCTTCACCCCTTGCACAGGTGGGGGCAGTGGACTCAGACCTTCTCACACCTGTGATACCTGGGAGTTCTCCCCTTGAGACCATCAGGGGTTGGCTGTTTTCTTCTTTTGATGTCAGGTCCTTCACTTCATTTCTCCGCTCTTCCCCCGAAGTCCGTCACCACACTCTCTCACCTCCTCAGGGCCCTCTCCCAGGCGGGTACACAACCCAGGTAGTACTCCGGGGGCCCACACTTAGTCACTGTCCTTTGCAGTTGTTTCATGCTCTGAGAACAGGGGTTTTAAATGGTGGGGGTGCAGTACGGTGGGCACACACCCCTCCTCTCCTTTGCATGTTTATGCCCATTTCACCTGCTTCCCAGGCCTCGAGAGGCCCCCTTCCCAAGCTCTGTCTACACTGGCCTCAGTGTGTGCCCCTTCATGCTTGCTGCACTATCTAGGGGTATGTGGTGTTCTATCCCTGACTCCACTCCCCCTCTTGGGTCTGTGGTATCAGGGGGGGTGAATCCTATTCTAGGCAGACACACGCCCCAGGTTTTGACCTTAGGGCCCTCACCTTATCTCTGTCCCTTGCAGTTTGGTTGGGGCACCGTAGGGTGGGCGGCCAAGTCCCTCACTGTGGGCTCCCCAAAGCGTGGTGTCCTCTCCCCTGTTCCACTCCCCTGCTGGGTTCTCTGCTGCTGGGGCAAGGGGGAAATCCTCCTCCAGGTGGGCACACACCCCAGGCTCTTATCTGGGGCCCGAACCTTCTCGTGGTCCCTCACAGTTGGCTGGTGCGCCGTGGGATCTGAGGTTAAGTCCCTCACTGTTGGCTCCCCTGTGTTTCACTGGTCTCTTGTCAGGGCCCTCTGTAGACAAGATTTCCACCTGTTTGGGCCTCCTCAGGGCTCCCCACACTGCCAGCGCTTCTGTAGGGTGGGGAGTGTGAGTCAGTCACATCAGGCTTCCGTGCCTGTTTCCCAAGGGCCTCCTCACCTCTCGGTTGTCCTCGGCGGGCCCGAAGTAACCCGGGCCGTCACCACAGAGCTCCTCTCCAGCTGGATTACTTTCACTTTCCGGCTGGCTTTCACTGCACTATTATCTCTGGCACCCGGTGTCCGATTCTCTCCGTCTTTGGACCAGAGTGCGGGCCAAAGTATCCAGGATCACCTGGTCTTCGATTGCACCCTCCTAGGGGGCGTCAAAGTGGGTGCTCAGTCCACTTTTTGGCCCTTGTGGTCCAGAGAAGCACAATCAGGCTACATACATACATGCGCCCCCTGGTGACCTCCGGGGTGGGACCAATTCTGATTTCCCTGTTTTGGAATGGCTTGGCGGGTTAAGAAAGATGGTTTAGAGTGTTGCCCAGAGTGATGCCTGATGTTAGGATGAATTCTAAACCTTCCAGCCATCACCTCTTTTGTTTTTCTACTGTCAGGGTTAGTGTCATAAGCTTTAACCCTGGGGGCCATTTCTAGATTCTTAAAGCACAGCATGTGCATGGAGGCCCTCTCTGATTTTCTTACCAGTTATGCTTTTCAAGTGAGAACACTCTTTGTAGGAAAGCCTTTTAGCATTTTAACCTTTGATTACTTCAATATACAGGACAATTTCACTCCCTTTTTTAACCGACTGAAGCCTTTCCTCGTGCCCTATGCCTGACATCTCACCCCCAAGATCCAGAAAAAGTTGGAAATCCTCTTTTTCAGTACCCTCAGAGCATTTTCTTTTCAAGGACCCTCAATACTTCTGCATTTATTGACTACACCTAGCCGACATTCCAGAAGATGATTTCATGCCATACCTTGTCTGCCACTGATGTCATAACCTGCAAGGAGGACGTAGCAGAAAGCGCCTTCATGCACTCTAATATCAAGTTAAGCTAGCCACAGGACTAACATGTGTATTCAGCTCCCCTAAAGGGATGGGCTGACCTAGCTCCCCAGCCTGGATCCTGGGTACTCCCACTAGAGTTGCTAGGTTCTTCAATACCAAGAAACGCAGTAAGTGCCTGTTGTATGTACCTCCTTATCATGTACCACCACCCTTGTCTCCCCACATGTATCTACATGACCTCACACTTTGTAGTGTCTTTCCATGTCCTGGAGCGTGACACGGATCCTTGTGACATCACGTGGAATGAGAATGCTGTTCAAGGGACAACAGTTTTTAGCTGTGGAGCCCGACGGACACTGACTCCCTCCTCTTCACGTTATACATATATACTTAATTATTAATAAATATATAGTAACTCCATTATTGCCCTGTGTCCTCACTTGCCCCATTGCCCCGATACTACATCCTTCCAATGGAGGGAGAGTTCTAAGCCCAATGATGATGTTATCCACACTGCCTGAACAAGTGAAGCTGCATCACTCTAAATAGTTCAGTCCTGGCTGTAGGCAGGGATAGAGTTATAGCAAAAATTCGATACTCTGATGATCACACAAAACGTGTCTCTTCAGCTGGTAGAGCTGACAGTGTTCTGTCAACACGTAGTAAACAAGGGATCGTGCTTCATGCATGTACTTTATGTATTTTTCTTCTCCTTTATGAGTGCCGGTCCAACTGACAAATTTGAACTCTCTTCTTTCTTGAGCATGGTTAGTTTGTAATCATTTCCATGCATGGTATAGGTAAAAAATGCTGTCATCTATGAAGTTACTCACATGTCTCTTTTCTCATTAATTTAGGTGCGGGATCAGGCTTGTGGCGCTGGCAGCGCTGGAGGAAGTTAGAAACTGTTAGGAACGGTGGAGTGGATATGAAGTCTGAGGAGAAGGCATAGCTGGAAAAGTCACAGTAGTGGCGAGGCTGAGGATCCAAGTAAGTACGGATGCCTTGTGACAGAAGGTGAAGGGCTCCTCCTGGAAAAAGAAAGCCAAGTACATGACTGTGTAGGTTGTGGCTATTTAAGACCTGCTCCTTCAGCGTTGCTCCCGAGCCTTGTCAGATCTCATGTGAGTGGTTTGAACTATTCGAATGCTGCTTAATGTCGTTGGCATCTGTACTGACCATGTTCTGTTCTTTGGATGATTCCTCTGCTTGCTTCTTTAACTTAGAACTTCCCCCTGTGTGTCTTGAGCTGTGGAGGTGCTTGATAGCCTATCTCATGCATTTTAAATGTCTTTTCGTATCTTCTCCCTCAGGACAAAGGCTGGCGCCTTATGCTTTTCCCAAGTGAGGGTGAAAGTGCATTCTTCAGGGGAGGAGTCCAACCATACTGTCCTAGACACCCTAGAGGGAAAGGATGAGGGAAAAATTCACCTCTAAGAAAAGGGCCCTTTCAGAAGACAGGGTCTTCAAGGGAAAAAAGAAAAAAATGCCCTGACTTAGTCATGGCCCCTTTTCACTCTTTTAATCACTCCTTAGTCCGCACCACCTCTAAAAGTGCCCCATCAGTGTTGGGGAATCGTTGACCCTTAAAAATCCACAGGTGATGAAGAGCCATTGGATCCATCACAAGACTGAAATCAACAAGTGTCTCATCAGTGGCAAAGATTTCATTGGGTATGATTAAGTCTGCAACGATGGAGCACTAACCCATGGTACCATTGGACATTCCTGTCAGCAGGCCACATACCCCAGCTGTCTGCACAGATCCATCATCATCCTCTGGTTCCTAGTCCATGGGAAGGACAATGGCTTCATCCTCGTGCAAAGGGAAACTGACAAAGGAACACCCATCCTCCATTGACAATATCATCAACAAATCCAATGTCTACAGCTTTCATCGCTTCAAAGTTTGGGGCTGTTCAAGAACTGTACCTACAGCTAACTTTGTCCCCTATTCCCAATCCCCAGTGGTGCCAGCCATCATATTACAGGACCACCTTTCAGGACAACCTTTCAAAATCTTCAGGAGACATTTATTTATTTATAGATTTATATATGGTTTAATTCATTTATAGATTTATAAGGTACCGAAGCCTGCATGCATCAGGGTGCCAACATGGAGACAGGAGATACATTGAAGAAAAGAGGGGCCAAAACAGCCTATCCTCGTGATTACTGAAAAAGGGCAGTTTTTGAAGCAGGGCGGAACTTCTGGTTATTTCTTTCCAGTCTTAGAGTAGTTGGGAGTTTGTTTCAGATCTTAGCCGCTCTAACAGGGAAGGATCTGCCCAGACCATCTGGTATCTGCTAGGGATCTATGGACAGATTAGTGTTTTCAGATAGATGGGAGCTGTGCCAAACAGACAATGGTGTACTAGCGTGCTAGATTTGAAAACAATCTGGTCTTCCACTTTCAACAAGTGTAGGTCCCTTCTACCGGCTGAGATGTGATCTCCTCTCGATATGTTTTTAATGACATGCAGGATCGGTAAAGTATTCAGAGCTACATGCTCACGCGCATGACATATCTCCATTTCATGATGTTGATCATGATCATCTATATGATCTTTTTTATCCTTATGATCAGTATGATTCTCATGGGTCACCATTTCATGAAGGGGATGTCACCAGATGTGAGGACCTGGAAGAATGCCTAGACCACCATGGGGATGAATGGGATGAATATGTAAATCCCAAACATGACAAACCAGAGGCTGGGTGCAGTTTCCCCCAGATGGCGCCCGTCTCATTCCAACGTATGATAGGAAAAGTGGCTGCTTTTTCTGACCTGAAGGTTGTTGCTGAAGAGAAACAATGTTTCCTGTTCAAAAGGAAGGACAGGCAGCCTAAAATAAAGACAAACATTCCAATTCTATGCCACCTTTGGGAGACAAGTGCTCAAATTGTACAGACACCTTCATTGGTTTTGGCAGCCCATCCAGATAACAAATAAAAAGAAAACCTGAGATCCACTCTGATCTGTTTGCATGGACACCCTGCCATAACCCCTACAGCAAGACGGTGCTTGGCCAATACAGCTTCAATAATCACCCCACTCCCTGACAAGGAAGGGAGGATGCTGGAAGCTCTAGCGAAGAACATTTGCTCATTAGCGTCAATGTGAGGTCGGACAACTAATCCTTTTGCAATCATATCGACATACAACAGCAAGATATGGTTTAAAATGAACTGGTTCATTTAGCATTGCTCAGAGACCTGGAGGTTGATGCAAGATCAATCATCAACGATAGTGAAATGGTGTCAAATCACACAATCAACTCTGGACATGTGGACTCGGGCTTCATACAGCTGGGTAGTTGCACGGTATTGAAATTGCAAGCATAGTTGAAAGACCCCCAACTTTTGCCCGGAAGTTCATCTGTGTGTCCTCGACATGCCCTTTGACAGCATTGAATTGTTTGGAAAAGGCACCAATGACGCCCTCAAGGGTTAAAAGCAAACCCAGACATGCCCAAAAGTATGGCCTCATTCAGGGATAGAAGACCTGCCATCCCTTTTCTTGTATACAGATCTAGAGAGTTGTTGACACAGGGGAGCCCTACCCGGCAAAGAGACAGTACGTATCGTCATACTACACCTGTACCAAACACCAACCTTTGACATTCCTTTTCAGTTGCTATGGTGCACAAGGTGACAAAAGGAGAAGGGGCAGTGACCAAGCAAGGTCCCAAAGCCAAAGAAGAGCCTAACTCACCCAGTCACCACCTGGCAATGCATTGTATCCCTAACGGGTGAGGTTATGTCAGTGGCTCCACCAGTGGTAAATGATCATCACCGACAAGTGGGCACTAAAAATCATCCAACTCTGACACACTCCAAAATAAATGTCTACACCACCCAAATACCCCTCTCTGACAGCACAAGTGGCATTGGGTGGAAAGGGTAAGGACACGCAGGCAGCGTCGGGTGGAAAGGGTAAGGACACGCAGACCAGGAGAAGAGGAGTCTACGTTGCGAGGGGGACAGTGCATGAGGAGTCTGGCGTAAAGGTTAAGGGCTCGCAAGGCCGGGAGAAGTGGGGCTTAAAGTTGTGAGGGGAAGAGCGCACCCGGGGTTGGGGGTGGAAAGGGGGTGGATGCGCAAGCACAGGAGAAGTGGAGCCTGAATTGCAAGGAGAACAGCTCATGTGGAGTCGGGTGGAAAGAGGAAGAACCTGCAATCCCAGGGAGTTGCGTGGAGCGCAGAAATGGCTACTCCCGATCCCAGTACCTTCTTACCTTTCGGACGCAGATGCACTGCAATTTTGTTTCACGCTTGCACTCTGCGCCTCTACACCTTTGCACACCCAACACCTGCGAGGGTCCAATCCTCAGTTTCCAAAGGTTTTGATGCGTGGTTGTAGGCACAGCGTATTATGTGTCAATGGCCAGCATCTCCTGCGCTCCTTTGTCGCACAACACTGCAGCCTTGTCCTGTAAGGAGTTTGCCACTGAGGGTCCTATCCTCGGTTTTTAAAGGTTTCGATACGTGGACATAGGTGCCACATATTACGTGCCAACAGGCACCCTCTCCTGTGCACCTGCACCGCACAACACAGCGGTGCAGGTGCACAGGAGAGGGTGCCTGTTGAGGGCTTTGCCGCAGAGGGTCCGATCCTCTGTTTTCAAAAGTTTCGATGCATGGACGAAGGCGCAATGTATTACCAGTCGATGGACAATCTCTCCTGTGCACCTGCATTGCACAACAACGCAGCCTTGTTCTGTGAGTTTAGTGGCATGTGCCGCCAAAGAAGAGATAGCATTGACCTCACTTGTGAGGTACAAAGTGTCATCTATG